>NW_006921772.1:5320414-5334302 GCF_000298275.1 Orycteropus afer afer
TGTTAATTGGTTTCCCTTTTCTTTGTTGAAGAGGGTCTGTGCAATCCTTCTGCCTAGTCCGCCATCTTGCCCCGCCTCCACCAGATCTTTCTAATAGGAAGCCACTGGATGGGTTCAACCTATCAACTTTTTGATATGCAGCCAAGTGATTAATCATTGAGAGCCACCAGGGCTCATTTTTGCTCTCAAAACTTACCTTATGGTTGGAAATTCAGATTAAGGATTATAAGAGAGTCTGCACTTCTGTGAAATATGAACAGCTCTGGGGTCTATTGGTCATTCTTGTGGACTCAGTGCTCCACCTTAACAAGTGTTTTGGACCATATTTTGAGATTGACTGATCTGCATTAAGCAATCTTACAAAGTACAGAATTCCAAATGGCCCCTTAATGCAAAGATGCAGCTGAAGATTAATTTTCATGGTCATATTAGCTGGCCCATGCTATTATCTTTCCAGAATCCAAATATTTCTGGAAAGCATCATCTAGAAAAAACAGGTTGTCTGGTAAGCACAAGTTTGTTGTCATTGGCATCAGGGGCTGTCGAGTCAATTTAGAGTTAACGAAAATGAATGACTTTTCATCAATCTAAAAACACAAAGCCTGATACAGGACCTTCCATCAAGCAAGAAAATACATAATTATTCCCTAAGGGAAGGGTCTTCCTAGACCATGAGGTTTTTTCCTAGGTTACAATATTCCCTCCTTCTAGTCCCATAGAAAAATACTGTCCATTCTATGTTTCTGCCTCAGTCATAAGGGCCTTTCAATAAACTATCTACTGTTAATGTGCACTGTTTGTAGGCATTTTTAAATGATCAAATATTCTGGCCTTATTTATTTACAAAGTTTATTAAAATATTTTGTTGTTGTTGTTGTTATTTGCCATCGAGTCGGCCCCGACTCATAGCGACCCCTCCTTGGGTTTCTGAGGCAGTAGCACGACGGAAGTAGGATTGCCCAACCTTCCTTCCAAGGAGTGGCTGGTGGGTTTGAACCGCCAGCCTTCTGGTTAGCAGTCAAGTGCCTTAGCCACTATGCTACCAGAGCTCCCATTAAAATATTTTATTAATTATTAATTAGGGCAAATAAAAGTTTGTATTCTATTTAAGAGCAATTATTTCAATTAATAAGCAATTAATTCACAACTTGAATTCTTATGAATGTGCATTAGTGACTAATGGCCAGGAAAAAAAGACTAAAAATAATAATAAATCCACAATGCTTTGATCACATTCGAACTATACAGTTTTTTTTTTTTTTTTTAAGTCAACTATTTGAACTTTGCGATTATATTTGAACTTGACAGCTATACTGGAGAACTAATACATGACAATAACGTCTTGTAAGCAACCAGTTGAAAAAGTTGTCATTGAGTTGGTTCCAATTCTTAGGAACCCTGTGTACAACAGAACAAAATGCCACTTTGTCCTCTTCACAATCATTGCTATTTTTGAGCCCGTTGCTGCACCCACTGTGTCAAGCCATCTCATTAAAGGGTTTCCTCATTTCTTTGCTGACCCTCTACTTTACCAGGCATGTTGTCCTTCCCCAGGGATTAGTCTCTCTTAATAACATATCCAAAATACATGAGAGAAAGTCTCACCATCCTCCTTTCTAAGGAGAATTCTGGCTGTACTTCTTCCAAGACAGATTTGTTCTTCTGGCAGTCAATGGGATATTAAATATTCTTTGCCAACATAATAAATCAAAGCCATTAATTTTTCAATCTTCCTTATTCATTTTGGAGCTTTTACACATGTATGAGGCGATTGAAATTGCCATGGCCTGGGTCATGTGCACCTTAGTCCTCAAGGTGACATCTTTGCTTTTTCACAATTTAATGAGGTCTTTTGCAACAAATTTGCCAAATGCAATACATTGTTTGTTTTCATGACTGCTTCTTCCATGGGCATGGATTATGATTTTTGATCCCAGAAAAATGAAAGCCTTGACAACTTCAATATTTTCTCTGTTTATCATTATGCTTATTGGTCTAGTTGTGAGGATTTTAGTTTTCTTTATATTGAGATGTAATTCACAATGAAGGCTACAGTCTTTGAAGTTTATGCATAAGTGCTTCAAGTCCTCTTCACAGACTGTGTCATCTGCATATCTCACAGTGAAAAAGAGTCTTACTCCAATCTTGATGTTACATATTTATCTTAAAGTTTAATTTCTTGGATTATTTGCTCAGCATATAAATTGAATAAGTATAGTGAAAGAATACAATCCTGATGCACAGCTTTCCTGATTTTAAACCATACAGTATCCTCTAGTTTTGTTCCAACTACTGCCTTTTCCTCTATGTGTGGGTTTGGCATGAACATAAAGTATTCTTGAATTTCCATTCTTCATAATTTTATCTATAATTTCTTACAATTCACACACTCAAATGCCTTTGCATAGTCAATAAAACATAAGTAAACACCTTCCCAGTATTCTCTGCTTTTAGCCAACATCCATCTGACATCAACAATGATATTCTTTTCTGAATCTGGCTTGGATTTCTAGAAGTTCCTTGTTAACGTACTGCTACTACCATTTTTTGAATTATCTTCAGCAAAATTTTACTTGCATATGATATTAATGATATTGTTCAATAATTTCTGAATTCCATTGCATCACCTTTCTCTGGAATGGCCATGAATACAGATCTCTTCCAGTTGGTTGACCAGGTAGCTGTCTTCAAAATTTCTTAACATAGGTGAGTGAGTACTTTAGCCCTGTATCCATTTGTTGAAACATCTCAATTGATATTCCAGCAATTCCTGAGCCTTGTTTTTGGCCAATGCCTTCAGTGCAGCTTGGACTTCTTTCAATACCATCAGTTCTTGATCATACATTACCTTCTTGTGGTAGTTAAAGTTCTGTGTCAACTTGTCCGGGCTGTGATTTTGAGTGACTGTGAAGCTGGGTGTAATTATTCCCCATGATGGGATTGTAATCACCTCCATGGTGGTATCTGCTGTGAGCAGTTAAGTAGTTGCCTTCAGGGTGTGGTCTGCTTCTAGTATTTAAGGAGAAGCTTTGAGAATGGTCTCTAGCTTTTTAACACATCTGGATCCTGCATTTGTCTGAGTCTTCATCTCAGTGGTCTGCCATGTTGCCTACCGATTTTGGGATTGTGCCATTTTATCTACCATTGAGGAGTGTGTCAGCCAGCAGGTGAATTAGGATACTTCTCAAGCACCAGTGGGCTGGGAATAAGAGACAGAGCTGAAGCCCAAGGTTGAGGGGCCTTCACCCAGCCCCTACAGCGAAACCAAACCAAACTCACTGCTGTAGAGTCAGATCTGACTCATAGCAACCCCTCCTTGGGTCAGATCTGACTCATAGCAACCCCTTTCCCAGGTGGTATCACTATGGAAGTAGATTGCCCATCTAGCCTCCTAATCTATAAAAGAATAAATTCTATCTGTTAATCCATCCACTTGTGAAATGTATTATAGCAGCACTAGAGAACCAAGATAATCCTGAAATGATTAGACATTGACCAATTCTTTTTGATACTTCCTGCATCATTCAACATTTTGCTAATAGAATAGTATTGCAACTTGAGGCATGAGTTTTTCCTCAGTTCTTTCAATTGAGAAATGTCAAGCATATTTGTCCACTTTGGTTTTCTAAAATCTTTTCTGACATCCATTTTTTTTTTCTTTCCTGTCTTTTTGATGATTTTTTTTTTCTTTCTTCATGTATAATGTCCTTGCTGCCATCCTACAACCCATCTGGTCTTTGATTATAAGTGTTCAATACATTAAATCAATTCTTGAGATGGTTTCTAAATTCAGATGGGATATTCTCAAGGATGTACTTTGGTTTTATTTTCTTCAGCTTCAGCTTGAGCTTACATATGAGCAATTGATGTTCTGCTCCTCAGTTAGGCCCTAGCCTTGCTCTGACTGATGATTGGAGTTTCTCTATCACCTTTTCCTACAGATGTAGTTGGTTTGATTCTTGTATATTCAATCTGTTTATGTTTATATATGTATGTTGTTGTTAGGCATCATTGAATAGGCTCCAACGCATACCTACTCTATGCACAACAGAATGAAATACTGCCCAATCCTGTGCTGTCCTCACAATCTTGCTATGCTTGAGCTCATTGTTGCAGCCATTGTGTCAATCCAGCTCAGGGTTTTTCCCCTTTTTTGTTGACCATCTACTTTACAAAGCAGGATATCCTTCTCCAGGGAATGGTCAATTCTGACAACATGACCAAAGTAGGTGAGGCAAAGTCTGGCCATTCTTGCTTCCAATAGCCATTCTTATTGCCTTCTTCCAGGACAGATTTGTTGCTTCTTCTGGCGGTCCATGGTATTTTCAGTATTCTTTTCCAGCACCCTAATTCAAAGGCATAAACTCTTTCATCTTCCTTTTTCACTGTTTATGCATGTACATGTTTATGTACAGTTGTTATTCATGTTGTTGAAAAAACAGTTTTTCCAATGAATAAGTCATTTGTCTTGCAAAATTCTATCATGAGATCTCCAGTGTCATTTCTATCAGCAAAGTCATATATTCCAACCATTGATCCTTCTTTGTTTCCAAATTTTCATTTCAATCACCAGTATTTATCAATGATCTTGACTGCATGTTTGACCAATTTCAGACTATAAAAGTTGGTTAAAAAAAAAAACAACTTTAATATCTTCATCTTTGACATTAATGATTGGTGCATATATTTGAATAATAATCACTTTAGCTGGTCTACCTTGTAGGCATATGGATATTATCCTACCACTGACTTCATTGTACTTCAAGATAGATCTTGAATTATGCTTTTTGACAATGAATGTGACACCATTCCTGTTCAATTTGTCATTCCTGGTATAGTAGATTATATGATTGTGCGGTGTAGTAAATTACTTAGTGTGGCTTTTCTACCCATAAGTCTTTGTAAACTCTAAGGTGGGAATTGCTATTAGCTACGGAGGAGATCCTGATTTTAAAGTCGCCCACCTGGGTTATTTCTGTTGGGCGTGGCACAATACAATGTTCTGGGAAGTTCCCACTCTCTCTCACGTGCTTAGAGTTCTGATGCTGTGATTGGCTAGTTTGACCACCCTTCCAGGCTCAAAAGGAGGCCTCCTAGAGGCAGAACTCTCTCTCTGATTGCTGGTGGAGGAAGACGTGCTGCTGAAAGAGACACGCGCCCCTGAAAGAGACACGCACTGCTGTGAAAGAGACGCAAGAGACATGCATCGCTGAGTGAGACACCGAGGGACCAGCACTGCTGGGAAAGAGACTGTGAGAGACTGTTGGCTGAGGGATGGTGGGCTGGGAGAGAGACTGAGTGTTCTTCCTGAACTTGAGTTGTAGCCTGGTGCTTCCTTAATAAACCCCGTAATCCGTGAGTTCTGTGTGGCCACTGCAGTGAATTATCAAACCCAGGAGAGAGGTGGTGGGTGCTCTGGGAGGAACAGTTGGAGAAAGGACTAGAGGGAGGCAACATGTCTGGCCTGGCAGTAATAGGCCTTGGGTTACTGCTGGTAATCCTGCCTTCCCCTTGTAGGGTTAGAGGAGGTCAGAACATGTGGCCTCCTTGTCGTTTTTGCAGATTGTATGATTCAAAATGGCCAACACCTGTCCATTTCATCCATTTCAGCTCACTAATGCCTAGGATATCAATCTTTAAGCATTCCATTTTATTTTTGACAAATTCCAGTTTTCTTAGATTCATACTTTGTGCTCTCCAATAGCCAATGAATATTTGCAGCTTTTTTTTTCACTTTGAGTCATGCCACATCAACAAATGAAGTCCCAAAAGATTTACCCCATCCACATAATTAAGATTGACTCTACTTTGAAGAGTCAGTTCTTTTCTAGTTGTATTTTGAGTACCTTCAAACCTGAGGTGCTCATCTTCCTGCACTATATCAGACAATGTTCCACTGCTGTTAGTTAGGTTTTCATTGGCTAATTTTTTCAGAAGTAGATCTACAGTTCATTCTTCCCAGTCTGGAAGCTCTGCTGAAACCTATGCACTATTGGTGATTCTGCTGCCATTTGAAATATCAGTGGCATTGCTCCTAGCATCAATGGTCCCTTCTGACAACATGACCAAAAAAAGAGACTCAAAAACCAAACCAAACTCACTGCTGTCGAGTTGGATCTGACTCCTAGCAACCCCTCTTTGGGTTTCTGAGACAGTATCACTACAGAAGTAGATTGCCCAACCTTCTTTCCAAGGAGTGGCTGGTGAGTCTAATGATTAACTTTCTGTCCTATCCATCACAAATATATGTATGAAAGAAAGACATTGAATTATACAAAAACATGTAAGCCACCATAGTATGACAAACCAACAGATAAGTGGTGGGAAAAGAGACTGTTACTAGGTACTATTGAGTTGGGTCTGACTAATAGTGACCTTATGTACAACAGAATGAAATATTGCCTGGTCTAGTGCCAGCCTCACAATCCTTGCTATACATGAGCCCATCATTGCAGTCACTGTGTCAGTCCATCTTGTTGAGGTCTTTCCCCTTTTTTGCTGACCCTGCACTTTACCAAACATGATATCCTTCTTCAGTGAGTAGTCCCTTCTGACAACATGACCAAGAAAAGAGACTAAAAAAAAAAAAAAAAGAGAGAGAGAGACTAGTCACCGTTAATTACTGATGAGTAACTTATCTTTTCTATCCATCACAAATACATGATTATACAAAAAACAAATAGTTTCATTTATAACTTTCACCCTAACCTTTGCTAGCTCCAAAAGCTGCTATTCATGTAGGTGTGTAGCTGTCAATCAGGCTAGAATACTAAAGTCATCCATTTTTCTAAGGGGTGATAGAAGGATTCTAGGAAAAGCCTCTTCTTGTTTCTGTTTCTAACCTCCATACTTTCCATTTTAAAACCTCTAATTTTATCTATCATGACAACATGCCTTCATGATGTATGTATTAAATATGTTTAGACTGTAGCTTATTGTTTTATATTAATTTCATCCTAAAACTGAATTTCTATTGAGATTTAGGGATGGATCTACGGTACCATAAGCCACAAACATACAGCATCTTAGGAGAAGCTACTACTATAATTCATCTCCACTGAAGTTTACTGAGAACTGGTTATTACTAGGCACCATGGTAGGGTTGGAGATTTAAAATAAGCTAGAAATATACAATAATATCATCAGTTTCATATAAGTGAGAAAAATAATTTTCCACTTTATGGGTGACAATATCTGTCCTTGCTCCAAAATTCTGGAAAAGCACAGAGTTTGGGGTCAACTAAAAACTGTGTGCAATTCCATTAAAAAGATCAATGCTTAATATTTATCATGAATGATATTTTTCAACAAAATAACACTGTTTTTATCAACATATTTTTATTTTTTCTGTATAGTATCACATATTATAGAAAAAGGACAAGGGAAAAAACCTAATTCAGCAGACTCAAAAAAATTCCCAAACCCAAAACATCACAAGGGTGGAGGATTTTATCCCATAAACGATACTCCTGTTAAATTTTTATATTTATTTTGTCTCATCAGAAAACATGATGCTTCTTGTTCAGAGAACATACTACGTATTTATCTAGAGAACATTTTGCATTGTTTTCCCATGCCCCAAGCCTTAAAAGGTGACATGATAAAAAGCAGATTTAGCCTGTGTGTAAGGGAGTTGGGGGTGGGGTCTATACCACAGAAGAAGAACCCCAAAATTATGAATCTCAGAGCTTTTATAGGAGGTCTATGGTAGTTAAGGTTGTGTGTCAACTTGTCTGGGCCTGGTTTTGAGTGGTTGGGCAACTAAGTGTAGTGATTTCTCATGATGAGACTGGTAATCAACTCCATGGTGGAATCTACGTGAGCAACTGAGTAGCTGCCTTAGGGATGTGGTTTGCTTCCAGCGTATAAGAAGAAGTTTTGAGAAAGATCTTGAGCTTCTCAGCACATTTGGATTCTGCATCTGATTGAGTGATCAGTGAATGGCCTGCCGCATTGTCTGCCGATCTTGGGACAATTTCTGGACTTGAATTAGTGGCCTGCTGTGTTGCTTGATAATATTGGGACTGTGACATTTTATTTGTTGACCTTGGATTTGTCATCTTCAGCAGTCAGTAGCTAATTGAGTTAGGAGATGCCTCCAGCTGCAGTGGCTCTGGAGCAAGAGGCAGAGCTGAAGTGCAAGGTCAAGGGGCCTTCATCCAGCCCCTAGAAGTGGCACATTGAACTTGGACTTCTAGTTTCCTAAACTGTAAGAGAATAAATCCCTGTTTGTTCAAGTCATCAGCTTGTGATATTTTTTGTTATAGCAACACCAGAGAGCCAAAACAAGGTCTGACACAGTTGCTCATGTCACCTCAGGAAAAAGAATGACCTTCTCTCCTTGGAGAGAAGAGAGGAAGATTATTCTTTGTAATGTAAATAAATGCATCCCTGAGATGTTGTTTGTTGTTGTTGTTAAGTGCCATCCAGTCATTTCAACTTATAATGACTCCATCCCTGAGATAAGAACTAGTAAACCCTTCCTCAGATATCTAAATTTAACTTCTCAGGTGTGTTTTCCATTCATTCATCTTTTTGTTTTTTGTTTGTTTAAGATTTTTATTTTGATTTGGGTGAAAGTTTACAGAGCAAATTCATTTTCCATACAGCAGTTCATATACATTTTGTTCCATGACATTAACTGCAATTCCTCACAATGTAACAGCTGTCTTCCCACTTTCTCCCCATGGTTACCTCTTCCCTGTGTCCTTCCCTCCCATGCATTCTTGCCTCCCATTCCAAGCTGTCTCCCTGTGCAAACACTGACCTTTGGTTCTCCCACAATTGGTTGCTCCAAGGAGCATATCTACCTGATGTAAATGCTCACCCCATATTCTTGTCTATTGTTTGGCTGGAAGCCACAGGAGTGAGTTCTGTTCCATACCTGAAGGGTAACTAGGAGCTCTAGTCTCAGGGGTCTCAGCGGGCTCTACCTGACCAGCAAATCTGGTCTTTTTTCATGATTTTGAATTTTGTTCCACATTATTCTCCCACTCTACATTATTCTCCTGCACCAATCTCTCTCCCAGTGGTTGACGATGGTAGCCAGGCACCATCTAGTTCTTCTGGTTTCATGGTCATATAGGGTGAGGACTAGTCTACTAGTCTCTTGTACTAATTGTTTCCACGTGTCTTTACTTTTCTTCATTCTTTTAAACCTGTTTACTACCACTTGGCTCAGAAAGCTCTAACTATAAAGAAACATGAAAAATATTCATTGAGATTGTCTTCTGACACTCCATCCCTCCTTTAAAAGATCAGTTTTTGGTGACATGATTGTGTTTTGGTTATCTAGTACTGTTATAACAGAAACACCACAGGTGAGTAGCTTTAACAAACAAATTTATTTTCTCCCAGTTTAGGAGGTTATAAGTTTGAATTCAAGGTGCTGGCTTTATAAGAAGTCTTTCCATCTCTGTCAGCCCTAGAAGAAAGTCTTTGTCTCCATTGAGCTGCTCCTGAGTGAACTTCAAGTGACTTGGCATCTCTCTTCCTCCATCTCTGCTTCTACTTCCCTCTCGTTTATTTAATCTCTTTTATATCCCAAAAGAGATTGATTTAAGACACAGCCTATGTTAATCCTGTCTCATTAATATAACAAAGACAATCTATTCCCAAATGGGATTATAAACATAGATATCAGGGTTAGGATTTACAGCACATATTTTGGGGGGACACAACTCAATCCACAACAGACAGTATATGTCATGCTATGTCAGAGTTTGAAGAAGATGACTGACTATTCAGCTGGAGGTTAACCGTACTTTCTCACAGTCCCTGTTTCAAAATTCTTTGTGTACTTTCAATCCTTGGTAATAAGGGTAAATGTGCTTCTTCTGTCCTCATAATTCTCTTACTTGTCAATAACTGATGATATTTGGTTTTGTAGTGTCCATTTTTATATTGATTCAGAAAACTAAAAGAAGCAATGTATACTTTTAAAAAAGGCAAAAGTCAAGTATGATTCAACATTTTTGTCTAGAAACTGTTAGAAACTTTCTCCTAAAAAAAAAAAAAATACACATACACATATATATGATATTCCTTTCCTAGTAGTTGATTTTGCAGTTCATCGCCACTCATTAGGTATATTATTTAAGCAGAAATGTGAGTTTTGTTTTGTTTTTTAATTCAACACTCATACTTACAACATTTAAAAAAATCTATTTCTTCCCAAGTGAACTTTTAGTTATCAAAAGCTTGTTTTCAATTGGAATGGCATTCTACTTTAGGGTTTTATTTGACTAATCCTTAAAATGAAAGGTTTTCTCCTGACAGAGAGATTAATGCATCCTCTAATGACAGAAGCATTTGTCATTTTTTCACAAGCTTGACATCTTCTTTTTTATCAATTCTCAAACAGGTTAAAAAAGAAAAACAAAAAAACACAGATCTTACTGAAGTAAATTTTGGGTAGTTCAAAGTGCTGACATTTTATCATTGATTGGAGGAAAATTCAGAATGAGCTAGAAGATCCTCAATTTGTTGTTATTATTGTTGTTATTTCTATCATAAGGAGTACTATTGTTGTTGTTATGTGCCGTCGAGTCAGACCTGACTCATAGAGACCCCTCCTTGGGTTGCTGAGACAATATCACTATGGAAGTAGATTGCCCAACCTTCCTTCTGAGGAGTGGCTGGTGGGTTTGAACCACCAGCCTTCTGGTTAGCAGTCAAGTGCCTTAGGCACTACGCTACCAGAGCTCCCAAGGAGCACTATATATATATATATATATATATATATATATAATATATATATAATACAAATATATTTTTTTTGCCTGAGCCCTCTCTAAAAGACTTTATTATATACAAATAAAATAACTTCTTCTGTCTTTATCATTTTATATTTATTTATTTTATTATTATCCAAATTTTCTAAACTCGTTCTAATAAAAATGGTAGAACAGAAAAAAAGTTGATCTTATAAATATATCTCAACAAATTTTCACTAGACTCTTGATTGTGTTAAACATTTTTGCATAACTAATGCACCCAAAAATTTAGTGACTTAAAACAAGCATTTTCTATTGTTCATGACTTTGTGGGAATGGAGAAGGGTTCGGTTGAGCCATCAGGTATCAGCTGGAATAAATGATAGAGGATCTACTTCTAAGGTAGCATACTCACTCACATGTCTGGAGCCTTGGTTCTCCTTGTCTTCTTGCTCTCTTTCCCCACATGTTATCTCATTCTCCAAGCCCTGTTCCTGTGTTTTATGTTTCTCACAGCATGGCAGCACCTGGGTAGTCAAATTTCTTAAGGGCAACTCAGGGCTCCAATAGCAAATGTTCAAAGAGACAAAGGCAAAATCTCATAACCTAGCTTCAGAAGTAGTCCACACTCTATTCATCAAGTAGGTTACTAAGGGGGAAAAACCTCTCAACAGGAATAGTAGCAAAGAAAGTGCTGCTGTTTTTAATCTATCATCTTCATCTCTTCTTCTTTTGAAAACTGGAAATTAAAGCCAAGGAAAGAAATGACTTTCTTCAATGCCTCAAACTGCAATCCAATCTCAGAGTGAACAAATATGCAAAATAATGTACTTAACTATAAAGAAAGGAACTAAGAGTTGAATTATTATTATTTTTTCTTCAAGAAGAAGACAGATGCACTAATAGAAAGAAGATTAAAAGGGCACTTCACAAAATATATTTATAATATCTTCCTGTCAGTCCCTTGCAGAGACAAAGAATTTCTGGTGGGCTGCAAGTGCCATGATATGGGGATGTGCCAATCAACACTTTTGATTACACATAAGTGTTAAATTGACAGGAAACTCAAATATCAAGAATAATTTAGTTGGTTGCTCTACTTCTCCAGCAATTTTCAAGTGTTCTCAAGATTTTAGTACTTTTCACACAGACAAAACAAGAATTATTCTCTGCTATTTGTTCATAAAATAACCTAAACAAAAATCATCTTTTTTATATAAAAGATAGATATCACATTATTGCTGTTAGTTGTCGTTGAGTAGATTCCAACTCATGGTGATTCTATGTGTAGAGAGTAGAATGGCTCCATAGGGCTTTCAAGGCTGTGAGCTTTCGGAAGGCATCCATGGGTGTGTTAAAACCACCATATTTTTGGTTAGTAGTTGAACACTTACCTGTTTACCCCACCCAGAGATTCCTTATAGAGAGCATACCAAAGCCCACTGTCATCAACTGGATTCTGACTCATAGAGATGACCCCCATTGGATTTTTAACATTGTAAATCTTTAGGGAATTAGACTGCCTCATTTTCCTCTTGCAGAACAGCTGAAGGGTTTGAATCAATGGCCCTCTGGTTAATGGTCAAATGTCTTACCCACTATGCCACCAGAGTTCCTTTTGATAGAGAACATATATGTTTAAAATTTTTCTGCAACCAAACTCCAATAGACTACTATTCCAATAGACAGTATATACATTATTTTTGTAAATCAAGCAATTTTTCACATTGTCAATGTTTCCTTGTTATGTTTCACCCTTTTCTCTTCCTTGTTTTTTGCATGTTGTTTATTTTCTGTTTGTTGTTGTTGTTGTTGTTATGTGCCGTCGAGTCGGCTCCGACTCATAGCGACCCCTCCTTGGGTTTCCGAGGCAGTATCACTACGGAAGTAGGATTGCCCAACCTTCCTTCCGAGGAGTGGCTGGTGGGTTTGAACCGCCAGCCTGTAGTAAATAATAATTCTGATTTATATGCATTTCCACATTTCTGGCATCCAATGGTCTTAATTTATAAGGATGTAATTTAAAAGAGTTTATCCTCCATTCCATTGTAGTAGAAAATAAAAAATAACTTATTATTTTAAACCTACAGATTTACTATCTTCTATTTTTTTTTCTCTCAAGTAATCTTTGACAAAAAGCTCTAAATGTTTGTTTTTTGTTGTGTAGGTAATAAATGAAATCTGTACTGTATCTTTATTTCTCAACATTCTTCCTTTAGACAGATGCTGATTCTCTCACTTGGACCAATAGAAAGTAACAACTGACACATTTATGAAAAAATGAGAATATGATCATCTTATAATACTCCAATTTCTTCTGTAATTTCAATTACTATTTCTCTTTACATTTATGTCATTGTCTTAGTGATTTAAGAAATTGATAAAGCACTTGAATAGGCACATTTCAAAAGCAGAATTCCAAATGGCCAAAAAGCCATAAGAAAAGGTGCTCAATATTACAGTTTAGTAAAATGAAAGTTAAAACAAAATGAACCTTTATGTTGTCGAGTCACTTAGTCAAGTCACGTTATAAGTCACTGTAGTCAAGTCACTTCTTGTCCACAGCCAACTACCCAGAGGGATGAGTAGTTGGACCTGTGGGCTTTGGACCATAGTTGTGGAGGACATCAATTGGCATAACGTACTACACAAAAACATTGTTCCACGTCCTACTTTGGCAAGTAGAGACTAGGATCTTAAAAGCTTGTAGATGGCCATCTAGATGCAATGATGGTTCTCTCCTCATCCAGAGCAAAGAATGAAGAAAACAAAAGATGCAAGGAAAAATTAGTCCAAGTGGCTGGTACAGCATGCGTCTCTAGCCTATATGACTATGAAACCAGAAGAACTAGATGGTGCCTGGTTACCATTGTCAACCACTCAGAGGGGGAGCTATGTAGGAGATCCTGGATAGAGTGGGAGAATGATGTGGAACAAAACTCAAAATCATTTTTTAGAAAAGGACCAGGTTTGCTGGTCTGATAGAGCCTGATGTAACCACTGAACCTATGGCCCCTAGCTGCCCTCCAGGTCTGGAATTAAACCCATTCCTGTGGCTTCTAGCCAAAGAAAAGACAAGCATATGAGCTGAACATTTACATTAGGTAGATATACTCCTTGAAGCGATCAATCATGAGAGAATAGAAGGGCTGTGTCTGCACAGGGATATAGCT
>NW_006921772.1:5334486-5335859 GCF_000298275.1 Orycteropus afer afer
TGCAAAAGCATTTGATGGTGTTGATCATAACAAATTATGGATAACATTGAGAAGAATGGGAATTCCAGAACACTTGATTGTGCTCATGAGGAACCTGTACATAGACCAGGGGTATATCATTCAAACAGATATTACATGGTTTAAAATCAGGAAGGGAGTGTGTCAGGGTTGGATCCTTTCACCAAATTTATTCAGTCTCTAAACTGAGCAAATAATCTGAGAAGCTGGACTATATAAAGAAGAACGTGGCATCAGGATTAGAGGAAACTCATTACCAACTTTGCTTGCTAAAAGTGAGGATGACTTGAAGCACTTACTGTTGAAGATTAAAAACTACAGTTTGCAGTACGAATTACATCTCAACACAAAGAAAACAAAAATCCACACAACTAGACCATCAGGCAGCATCACAATAAATGGAGAAAAGATTGAAGTTGTTAAAGATTTCATGTTTCTTGGTTCCACGATCAACACCAATGGAAGCAGCAGTCAAGACATCAGATGACATATTGCACTGGGCAAATCAGCTGCAAAAGACCTCTTCCAAGTGATGAAGAGCAAAGACGTCTCCTTGAAGACTAATGTGCACCTAATCCAAGCCATGGTATTTTCAATTGCCTCATATGCATGTGAAAGCTGGATAACGAACAAAGAAGACCAAAGAAGAGTTGATGCCTTCGGGTTGTGGTGTTGGAGAAGAATACTGAAAGTAGCATGGACTGCCAAAAAAAATGAGCAAATCTGTCCTGGCTGTCCTGAGGAAGTGCAGCCAGAATTCTCCTTGGAGGTGAGAATGGCCAGACTTCATCTCACCTGCTTTAGTCATGTTAGAAGGGACCATTCCCTGTAGAAGGGTATCATGCTTGGTAATATGGAGGGTCAGTAAAGAAGGGGAAGGCCCTGAGCAAAATGTATTGACACAGTGGCTGCAATGATGGGCTCTGGATTGTGAGGATGGCACAGGACCAGGCAGTGTTTACTGCTGTTGTAGATAGGGTTGCTATGAGTTGGAGCTGACTCAACAGCCCCTAACAACAACAACAAACCTCTAGTTGATTATTTTCCCTCTCTTTCCCTCCCACCCCTGGTAAATTTCAAAGAGGATTCTTTCTCTGTGTAATCTTTTTTTATCAACTTTTTACCCTAGTGGTCTCAAATAATAATTGTCCTTTTGTGATTGAATAGTTTCACCCAACATAATATCCTCTCTGTTCATTCATGTTATGAAGTATTTCAAAGATACACTGTTATTTTTTAACATTGCCTATTAGGATCTCAGGAGCTCTGGTAGCATAGTGCCTAAGGCACTTGACTGCTAACCAGAAAGCTGGTGGTTCAAACCCACCAGCCACTCCTCGGAAGGAAGATGGGGC
>NW_006921772.1:5335959-5342048 GCF_000298275.1 Orycteropus afer afer
AATGATCATGAACATTTCTCCATATGTTTGTTGGCCGCTTGAATATCCTCCTTGGTGAAGTGTCTATTCATGTCTTCTGCCCATTTTTTAATTGGATTGTTTGTCTTTTTGTTATTGAGGTGTTGGAGTTTTCTATAAATTCTAGATATAAGTCCCTTGTCACATATGTCATTACCAAATATTTTTTTCCCAATCTGTATGTTCTCTTTTGACTCTTTTGGAGAAGTCTTTGGAAAAAATTTTGTTTTCATTCTTTATGTCTTCGTCTGGTTTACAGTTCTTGTTTCCAAGGAAAGAGTGCTTTCACAGGGGTACAAAATAGTCATTTAATTGATCTGGAAGCTGAGGCTACTAGTTGGCCAGTGGAGCTCCCAATGCTCCCCCACCTGTGAACAAAGAAGAGGATTGCTAACTGATCTCCAAAGTGAATATGATTGATGTTATTATACAATGATGGCAAGGAGAAGTATGCCTGAAACCCTGGAGTTTCTCTGAATTTCCTTTTAGCACTCAGCATCCAGTTAAAAATGTTCAGGGAGGTTTAGAGCAAATCAGTATAAGAAAAAAATTACCACAGCTCAGCCCACACAGGAAGAAAGGTTTGTGTCACTCAACCAGGTAATCTGAGCAACTGAGGAACATAGAATGGCTAATAGAGAAAGGGAATTACAAATAACAGCTAGTGGTCTCATGATGAGTTGTAGAAACTATAGCAACCACCCATGATTACTTGTTTGTTTGTTCATCTTTGTTGTTTGTGATTTGTATATTTAAATATATTTATCATTTCCCCCCTTGTTTTCCCTTAATATTTCATCCAAAATATGTTGGTAGTAATTGAATTTATAACTTATTCCTTACCTTTCAATATATCAGAATAAGGCTATAACTAAATGTAGAAGAATGAAAAATATCCAGATAGGATATATTTACTTCCAGGATGGTGTTAGTTGCTATCAAGTTGGCTCCGATTCATGGTACCTTATGTATATAACAGAACAAAATGTTGCATTGTCCTGTACTATCTTTATGATTTTTGGTATTTTTGAGTCCATTGTTGGGGCTATTGTGTCAATCCATCTCATTAAGGGCTTCTATCATTTTTTTTTTTTGGCTATCTAAGTATGGGAGTTCTGATGGTATAGTGCCTAAGGCATTTGACTGCTAACCAGAAGGCTGGCATTTCAAACCCACCAGCCATTCCTTACAAGGAAGATTGGGCAATCTACTTCTGTAGAGATACTGCCTTGGAAACCTAAGGAGGGGTTTCTATGAGTTGAATCAACACGACAGCAGTGAGTTTGCCTTTTTTTTTTTGGTTTTCATGTCACCAAACATAATCCTTTTCTAGTGGTCTTTCCTAATGATATGTCCAAATTAAGTGAGTCAAAGTCTCCTCATCCTCACTTCTGAGAAATATTCTGCCTGTATTTCTTCTAAGAATGAGTTGATGTTTTTTTGGCAGTCCACTGTATATTTATGATTCTTCACCAAGACCACAGTTCAATTGTTCTGCCTTCCACCAATGCGTTAAAAGGTATAATTAGCAGACAAAGTAGTGAACTTGGTGGATAAGTTTTATTCAAGTCAAAATATTAAATAAGGAAACAACAGCACCATTAAATGGTGAAGTGTGCCATCCTAAATAAGGATATTACTTTCATACATCTTTATTAATCAAATATCACACCACAAAAATATATAAAGCAAAAAAAATGCTATTGGGAATTCACAGTCGTTCTAGATGAACTTAAACTCTGTCAGTTTATGACTGATGAGGTAGAACAAAATAATGTAAGGCTGAATATAAATTAGTAAGTCATATGATTGACATAATCAATACATCTCAAACACAACACACTGACAACAGAGTACACATTTCCCTTATATATTCTCATGAAGCTTTCACAAGTGAGTATAAGGCCACCAGGAAAATCTCTATAAATTAAAAAATGTAGAAATCATGTAGATCACATTGATTTGCTTTCTAATCTAAATAACCTAAACATTCATTTTTGTTTTACATTTGAATAATTCCTCTTTTTCTTTTAGCAAACATTTTGCTGTTAAAACACTTAGTAGAGGACTTGGAGGAAAAGAATAGGAAAGTTTATGAGGAAATTGTTCTTGGCTTCTACACTGGAAAGAGTAGAATCAAGTTGTTGAATATTTTCCCCCCAAGGAATAAAAATAATGCATTCCTATTCTTACATAAAACAAACAGAACCATTTACAAATCTTTCAATTTCTCTTAATAGGCCTTCAGATCAACTCAGGCTAGTACTAACAAGCAGAACTTTCTCCAGGGAAAGGTAGTTGGAAAAAATTATTACTTCATTCTATTTTGCTTCTTAGTGAGTTCTGGGCTTGGCTGCTAACCAGAAGTTTGGTGGTTCAAACCCATCAGTTGTTCCATAGAAGAAAGATGTGGCAATCTGCTTCTGTAAAGATTTACAGCCTTGGAAATCCTATAGGGCAGTTCTACTCTGCCCTACAGGATTGCTCCGAGTCAGAGTCAATGGACAGCAGTAGGTATTTCCTTTTAAATTATTTCATTTTGAATGAACCAGTTCTCAATTTATCCTAGACTTAATCAAACAGGCCTCAATTATAAAGATCTATCATCCCAGCTCAAACCCACCAGCCACTCCTCTGAAGGAAGGTTGGGCAATCTACTTCTGTAGTGATATGGACATGGAAACCCAAGGAGGGGTCGCTATGAGTGGGCTCCGACTCGACTGCAGTGAGTTTGGTTTCATTATTTTGGTATCATCCCAGATACTAAGTAAGACAAAGCAGGTACAAAAAAAAAAAAAAAAAAAAGAAAAAAAAGAGAGAGCGAGATTACTCAGGCTGCAAAAATCTCAATGTATTTAAAATTTATCTATCATTCTCAATATTCTGAATGGACTAAGTGGGCACAACACAACATTGTATATATTTTATTTATTCATAAAGCAAATGTATCTTATTCTCGGGAGCTCTGGTAGTGTAGTGCCTAAGGCACTTGACTGCTAACCAGAAGGCTGGCGGTTCAAACCCCCAACCACTCCCCAGAAGGAAGGTTGGGCAATCTACTTCTGTAATGATATTTCCTGGGAAACACAAGGAGGGGTCGCTGTGAGTCGGGTCCGACTCGAGGGCACATAACAACAACAACAATCTTATTCTTGTAAATGCACTCTTTCTTATCTACAAATATATTGTCTTTATGAAATCCATGCATTCGTTTATCCATTCAATGCTTAATGTGCTTGTATTTGGGTTTTACATAATCTCATCATTCAAAAGATCTGGCAATGTAATACACAAAACAAGCCAGGTGTGAATGTGAACTGTAGTGAAAATCAGAGTGTAATAAGCATCATAAGAATAGTGTGAAAAGCCTTAGGATTTTTGATCTTTCAGCAAATGTTTAATGAGGACCTACTAGGTGTTAGGTACCATTTAGGTACTAAGGATAAGGCATTGGACAAAACAAAATATCATGCTCACTGTGTTAGGCTGGGTTCTCTAGAGAAGCAAAACCAGTGAAGCTTATATATACATATATGTTGTTGTTGTTGTTATGTGCCGTCTAGTCGGACCCAACTCATAGCAACCCCTCCTTGGGTTTCCGAGGTGATATCACTACGGAAGTAGATTTCCCAACTTTCCTTCCAAGGAGTGGCTGTTGGGTTTGAACCCCCAGCCCTCTGGTTAGCAGTCAAGTGCCTTAGGCACTACGCTACAGAGCTCCCATATACATATATAGAAAGGGAAATCTATCTTAGGAAAATGGCTCACTCAGCTGGCAAGTCCCAAGTTCTTGGATCAAACATCCAGCTGGAGGCTTTTTCCAACTCACACAGCTGCAGGGGCTGATGAACTCAAGGTTGGCAGGCAGTATACTGGCTGTTGACTCCAACAAATGATGAATCCAAGATCTCTAGGCTGAATGGTGGATTGTTTGCTCACGGACAGTTGTAGGCAGCACAACAGGATCCTGATCCACAGAAGAGTGTCTTTTTTTCCCAGGACGTCCATAAATACATTGGAAGCGGGACATACCTCTAGGAAAACTCCCTTTCAGTGGATTGGCTGCTCAAAACATATACATCTGATGCCATCATGGGAATAACCAATATCACAACTGCTTAAATCACACAGAATTGTGATCCAGCCAAGTTGACACACAGTTCTATCACACTCATGTTCTCTACTGGAGGAAACAGACAACAAATAGAACAGACAACTATAAAGTATATCGGAGTATATTATGTCCTATGAGGCAAAGTAAAGCAGGGTAAGGAAGTAGTGCCAAAGTGAGCAGAGTTTGCTATTTTATGTATGGCATCTCCAGCATGAAATCCCAAGAGGGAGAAAATAGGGACCCTGATTCTTCTAATAATGAGACAGTTGATCGCGTAACAAAATGCATAAGCAGATGGAGGAGTGATTTAAAAAAAATTTATTTGAATCCAAACATCAGAGAGATTATTGTCCATAGCTGATGAGATAAAGGAAAAT
The DNA here is from genome assembly GCF_000298275.1 of Orycteropus afer afer. Classification (NCBI taxonomy): domain Eukaryota; kingdom Metazoa; phylum Chordata; class Mammalia; order Tubulidentata; family Orycteropodidae; genus Orycteropus; species Orycteropus afer. Next base: position 5,340,469 of record NW_006921772.1, read on the forward strand.
CAAAACATCCTTTTCCAAAGTGGTTGTACCATTTTACAATTTAATCAGCAATGGATAAAGGTTCCAATTTCTCTACATCCTTGCCAACACTTGTTCTCCATTTTCTAATCATTTACAGCCATTCTACTGTGTGTGAAGCTATATCTCATTTTTGTTCTGATTTGCATTTTCCTAATGATAAAAAATTGCTTTGGGTAGTATTGGCATATTAACAACTTATTTTATTTATTTTTGTGTGTGTTGTGGGTGAAAGTTTACAGGGCAAATTGTTTTTCCATACATATTCTTTTTGTGTCTTTCTCCCAATGCCTACCCCTTCCCTTTGTCCTTCCTTCCCATCCCTTTCTGCCTTCTCAGCTCTATCCTTGGGCAAATGCTGTCCTCTCAATCTCATATGCTTGATTGTTCTAATAAGTGTATACCCTCCTGATATTACTGTTCACCCTATAGTCCTGTCTATTTATTGGCTGACAGTTGAGTGAAGGAGATTAAATTCAGTTCCTAGCTTGAAGGGTTTCTAAGGCCCACAGTCTCAGAAGTTCTAGCAGTCTTCATTAGATCAGTAAGTCCAATGTTTTTCATGATTTTGAGTTGTGTCCAAATTTTCCCACACTCTGTCCAGGACCTCTTATTGTAATCTGTGTCAGAGTAGTCAGCAGTGCTAGTAGGACACTGTATTGGCCCTCTTGTGCCACTCTAACAGAAATACCACAAGTGAATGACTTCAACAAGCAGGGATTTATTCTCTTACATTTTAGGAGGCTAGAAGTCTGAGTTCAAAGTGACAACTCTAGGGGCTAGGTGAAAGCCCTGACCTTGTACTTCAGCTCTGCCTCTTGGTCCAAACCTACTTAAGCTAGAGGTATCTCTTAACTCAAGAAGCCATTAGCTGCTGAGGCTGAAAAACCAATGGTTGACAAGTAAAATGGCACAGTCCTAAGATTATCAAGCCACACAACAGGCCACTAGCTGAAGTCCAGAAACAGTCTCAAGATTGGCAGACAACTTGGCAGCTCAATGAGATGAAGACCTTGTCAAATGTAGGATCCAGATGTGCCAAAAATCTCAGAGAACTTTCTCAAAGTTCATTCTTACATACTGGAAGCAGACCACATCCTTAAGGTAGCTACTCAGGTGCTTATAGTAGATTCCACCATTAAGTTGATTACCAGTCTCATCATGGGGAATCACTACAAAACCAGCCACTCACAACCAGGCCCAGCAAAGTTGAAACATATCCTTAACGACCACAGGCACCATCTAGTTCTTTTGGTCCCAGGATCATGGAAGATGGAGTTCAAATGTTCTCTTAGTCCTTTGGACTGATAGTTTCCTTGTATTTTTCATTCTTCTTTGTTCTGGATGGGGAGAGAATGATAGTTGCACCTTAGATGGCTGCTCACAAGCTTTTAAGACTACAGTTGCTGCTCAACAAAGTAGGATGTAGAACTTGTCGTTATGGACTGTTGTTGTTGTTGTTATGTGCCGTCGAGTCAAACCTGACTCATAGCGACCCCTCCTTGGGTTTCCGAGGCAGTATCACTACGGAAGTAGGATTGCCCAACCTTCCTTCTGAGGAG
>NW_006921772.1:5342148-5347432 GCF_000298275.1 Orycteropus afer afer
TAACCAGAAGGCTGGCGGTTCAAATCCACCAGCCACTCCTCAGAAGGAAGGTTGGGCAATCTACTTCCATAATGATACCATCTTGGAAACCCAAGGAGGGGTCACTATGAGTTGGGACCGACTCGGTGGTGTGTTCTATGATTTTTTTTTCCAATTTCTTCCATTAACTCTAAACTCAAATATATATATTTTGTACACATATATAAGCTCTGGCGGTATAACGGGTAAGACACTTGACTGCTAACCAGCAGGTCAGCCTTGGAAACCCAGTGGGGGGTCACTATGTGCCAGAATTGACTCAATGGCATTATTATAGTGACCCTTCCTTGGGTTTCCTAGGCAGTAGCTCTACAGCAGTAGATTGCCCAATCTTCCTTCAAGGAGTGGCTGGTGGGTTTGAACCACCAGCCTTCTGGTTAGCAGTTAAATCCCTTAGGTACTATGCCATCAGAGCCCCTTCAATGGCAGTAGGTTTGGTTTATATATATATATATATATATATATTTATATATTTATATATTTATATATATATATGTAGTCAGTAAATAGTTTAGGTATGTCTTCTATATTTCTTTCATTATTCCACTATAGTAAATCGAAGTTGATTAAAATATGATAATTTTCTATAAGGAACTCACTGTGAATGCCCCAGCCACTCCTCGGAAGGAAGGTTGGGCAATCCTACTTCTATAGTGATATAGCCTGGGAAACCCAAGGAGGGGTCGCTATGAGTTGGGGCCGACTTGACGGCGCATAACAACAACAACAGTGAGTGAAAGAGAAAGAAGAGCAAAGATCATTGATAAACACATAACATACCACAGCAGAAAAAGATTTTGGAGGGTCAGCAGAATTAGTGCAAATATTTCTTGGTGACAAAGAGGAGCAGGCTGCAATTATCTCTTTCAAACAAGGCCAAATAAAGAAGACCTTCTGTGTCACACTAGGACTTTGGGATTTATTATGTAAGCAAGGGCTGGCTGGAGAGTGACAAACATACATTTAAAATATAGACAGATTTTTGTTCCAGGCTCTCAGCCCAATAGTTAACAAGATGTACACGCAGACCACTCAACTCAGGATGATGCACCTACATACTCTATGGTAATACATCCCTTAGAGCAATAGACCATGGGACACCAGAGAACCAAATTTCAAACTGAGGAAATGCAGGACAAACAGGAGTGCATAAATATGAGGGGAAAAGGGGGAGGGTTGCAGGGTAGGGAAGGGAGGAGACTGGGTTAGGGTTGGACATGGTGAACAGGGAATGAAACTAAATGTACATGTTATGATGAATGTAAAACAAGCTCTTAAAATAAAAAAAATAATAAAAATAAAATAAAATATGGAGAGATATACAGATAGAGATAGAGATAGATAGACAGAGATAGATAGGTATAGATATTGGCATATTTCTAAACAAATGTTAAGGTCCATGACCTTTATTCTTAATTCTGTGAAAGTTGTTAACGTATAGTATAAAACTGTCTATCATCTTTCCATGCATGCCTATGTATATATAAAGCACTCTCCTTTTCCCAAATCTTTCCATGTATAAAATTTTAATGACTTTTGCCTCACTAATGATTTTTCTTTCCTTTTTAGAATAAATTCCCAGAAATATTTTACTATGAAATGATTCTTTATTTATTATTCTTGGCCTCCCTTCACAAAGATATATGGGCTAATTTTAACCAATATTCATATCTGAAAAATGTGCAAGTCTGAATGATATTACAAATAATAATAAACATTGATTGAAGTATATTCATTTTCCAGGCATTCTATTAATTACTTTATATATTTTAATTTGTTCTACAATACTTCCAAAAGATAGCATTATTTTTATCTCTATTTTATAAATGAGGCACAGAAACACAGGGATTAAGCTACTTCCTCAAGTCCCACTAGCAATGTAAGAGAACTAACTGCTTTTATCCACTTTGTCTCTGGCACATGGTAATGTCAGTCTTTCTCTAATTTTAGTCTTTCTAATATATTATTTTTGTTTTAACTTTCATTTCACTGAATTGTTACATTGAATACCTTTTCTTATGACTTTTTGGCCATTTGGAATTCTGCTTTTGAAATGTGCCTATTCAAGTGCTTTGTCAATTTCTTCAATCACTAAGATAACAGTATAAATGTAAAGAGAAATAGTAATTGAAATAGCAGAAGAAATTAGAGTATTATAAGATTGTTATATTCTCATTTTTTTTTTTCATAAAAGTGCCAGCTGTTACTTTCTAAAGTTTAATTAATTAATTAAATTATTTTCCACATTTAAAGTGGATTTTTGGGGATAAATAGAGCAAGACATTTTAAAGTTCTCCATCACTCCTGTTTCATACCATTGGTTGGTTTTTACCCAACTATCTGGGAGTATGTGCACAATAGGAGCAACTCCTCTCTATTGTTTGCTACTGACATTATGAGACATCAAACAGTATCATTTATGAAAAGATTTTCATCCATAGCACTTCCAGCTTTAACCCTTAGCATAACAATTTGACAGTCAGGATGTGCCAAATCAGTAATTCCTGGATGTTAAAATAAGCTGGTCCATAATAGGATTTTCCCTCCAGAAGACAGATTGCTTTAACCTTATACCCCCTACAGTAAATAGAGAGGCACAATATTCTGTGGACTTCTTTGGATTTTGGAGTATCATAATAGAATGTGGCATAATGATTATTTATTGAGTAACATAAATTTTAAGCATACAAACCACAACTCTGTCCTTTGAGCCTTATTACCCAAACAATTTAATGTTGTCCAAAATGTCTGTATTAGTTCAAGGTGATTGATATATGACATGAGGCATGTCATTAGAGATTTATCTTATAAGACCCAGGAGTTTTGGAGTGGAGCCATGACCTTTCAGGTAAATAATTATGACATTTTCTTGAGACCAAAGTTCTAGTGGGCCTTGGCAGTTATGGAACACCAACCAGAATATACAACCAAACAGCTATGCTAATCCTGTTGTCTTTCACAACTAGGCTTTATTTTTTTCCAATAATTTATAAAGTTGGAAAGGGAGCTCTGGTGGTATAGTGTCTAAGGCATTTGACTGTTAATCTGCCATCAGAAGGATGATTGGGCAAAGTACTTCCATAGAGATTTGTTGTTGTTGTTAGGTGCCGTTGAATCGTTTCTGACTCACAGTGACCCCATGCACAGCAGAATGAAACACTGCCCGATCCCGCACCAGCTCCATGATCCCTGCTACACTTGAGCCCATCATCACAGCCACCGTGTCAATCCATCTCATTGAAGGCTTCCCCTCTTTCGTCGACCCTCCACCCTACTAAGCATGACATCCTTCTCTAGGGAATGGTCTCTTCTGACAACATGATCAAAGAAGGTGAGACGAAGTCTGGACATTCTCGCTTCCAAGGAGCATTTCGGGTGCAAGCGGCAGGGTGGGAGAGCGGAAGAAAGGGGATTAAAAGGCCCAGGAACTGGGACAGAAGAGCAGTTGGCCGCAGGGACCCAGGTAAGGGTGGTAGGAGAGGTTTCCAACAGGGAGACAAACTTGTCGGTTTGTCCTACTGTAGTGACATGTTGATGTGAGTTTTGAGGCTGAGCCTGGTGTTTCAAAACCAGCGGGATGCACATGGTGCACAGATATCAGCCCAGCTTACAGACTGAGACAGACTAGGAAGAAGGAAGAGGCCATCCACTTCTCAAAGAATTGGCCAGAGAAAACCTTATGAATAGCAAAGAAACACTATCCATAGAGGTACTGCCTCAGAAACCCAAGGAGGAGTCACTATGAGTCCGGATCAACTCAGCTTCAGAGAGTTTTTGTTTGTTTGTTTGTGTATAAAGTTGGATGCACAGAGCAGCATTCTATCAGGTGGTGGTGGTGATGGTGGTGGTACATGTAAAATTGGCCTTATCTGGGCCTAAAGTAAATTGTCGGAACAGGTGGCTGTTAATCTTAGTGTACCTTCTCCTATGACACTATCACTTCTCCCTTAACACATGTCTATGGCTTCACATCAAAATCCTTGAGAAAGAGTTGACTGAGGAAGGAGATAATTGAACCTGGTTTATAGATTCACAATATCCTGTGACTAGTCAGAAATGAACCTTTGATGATTGTTTTCAGAGTTGTCCTTTGGGAGACACTGAGGAAGCAATATCATCCTGTTTACTATGTCTTCAGGTGATACATCCAGAGAGCCACTTTGTCTGGAAAAAAAGAGGGCAAGAAATAACGAACATATACCGTTTCATGCACTGTGGCTAAAGATTGGATAGAATGGTCAAGTAATTTGAAGGAACAGAATTTGAGGATTGGGAAGCAAATTTGAGCCCATTTTAACTATGGGATCCTCAGAATGGATCCAGAGTACAAGGATACATATATCCTATATGAATATTTATCAAGGGCACCCATTGCAGACAGGCTTTCAATAATCAGAGGACAATATAACGTATTCTGTGGTTGTCTATTAGTCTCTTTCCCTAGTTATTTCAGTGCATGTTGCTCAATGGGCTAATGAAGAAAATGGAAATGAAGAGAGGAATAGAAATTATATTCATGCCCAACACCTTATATTTTCCTCATCAAAGTTGATCTAGCTAATTTCACTGCTGAGTGCCTAGTCTTCTGACAACAGTGACCAAAACAGACTCCTTTCTAAGGGCTGAAGGCAGGGAGAGCAGTTCGTCCTGTCATTATGTCTGGGGCAGCAATTTGTCCCTGCTGGAATAAACATTTGTTTTAAATATGGATTTGCATTAGATAATGCTTAATACTTCATTCCCCAGAATTATATCCCTTATACATTTCTTCGACCAAACAAACAAACAAACAAAACACTTTTACAGTGAAAAAGTGAGGAAAGAGGCTAACACTTAGGAATTCATTGCAATATTGTGCAATGGCCAATAAAATGTTGTAACAGCATCCAAATAATAACAACTTACAAATTTGGCTTGCTATTCTACAGGATGTTCTGCATGTTCTGAACCAATAAATAACCCTTGTCTTTTCTTTTCCATAGCCAGAATATAATAACCAAGATCATGGTACTTTTCATTATTTTTCTTAATGGCCCTCCTATAAAATTTTGCTTTCATTCTTTATATATATATACACACATTTTTTTAATTGTGATTTGGGTGAAGATTTACAGAGCAAATTCACTTTCCATATCGCAATTCACAAACACTTTGTCTCATGACATTGACCAGTTTACCACAATGCAACAGCTCCCCTCCCACTTCCTCCCCATAGTTACACCTTCCCAGTGTCCATCTCTCCATG
>NW_006921772.1:5347532-5351919 GCF_000298275.1 Orycteropus afer afer
CTCTGGTGGAGTAGTGCCTAAGGCATTTGACTCCTAACCAGAAGGCTGGTGGTTCAAACCCACCAGCCACTCCTTGGAAGGAAGGTTAGACAATCTACTTCCATAGTGGTACCACCTCAGAAACCCAAGGAGGCATCGCTATGAGTCGGATCTGACTCGAGGGCAGTGTGTTGAGTTTGTTGTTTTGTTAGTATTCCATTCTGTGTACATATCATAGTTTGCTGATCCGTTCATTTGCTGATGGGCACTTAGGTAGTTTCCATCTTTTTACTATTATGAATAATGGTGCAATGAACACAGATGGGCATATATCTGTTCTTATTTCTTTAGGATATATACCTAGCAGTGGGATTGCTGGATCTTATGGTATTTCTATTTCCAACTTCTTAAGGAAGCATCATACTGCTTTCCACAGTGATTGTACCATTTTACAATCCCACCAGCAGTGTATGAGGGCTCTAATCTCTCCACACTCTTGCCAGCAATGCTTGTTTTCTGTTTTTCGAAAATGTGCTATTAATGCTGGAAACAGATGATATCTTATTTTTGTTTTCTTTTGCGTCTCTCTAATGGTTAATTATTGTGAGTATTTCTTCTTGTCGGGCACTGGAATGTCTTCTTTGGTGAAGTGTCTTTTCATGTCCTCTTCCTATTTTTTAATTGGATCGCTTTTTTTTCCCAGGTGTTCTATTCATTTTAGAGATTAGTGGCTTGTCCAGTATATATTGCCATTGTTTCCCCCTTATTTGAAGATTGTGTTTTTATTCTTATTATGAAGTCTTTTGATTCACATAAGTGTTCAATTTTTAGAAAGCCCTCATTATCTATCTTCTGCTATTTGTACATTTTTAGTTATGTTTGGTAGTGTATTTATGCAATAAATTGTTTCTCCTTGGTTATGTCTCCTAAGTTTCCCTTTATCTTTTCTTTGATGATCTTTATGTGTTGGGGTTTTACATTAGGTCTTTAATCCATCTTGAGTTAGTTTTTGTATATGGTGCAAGATATGAATCCTGCTTCATTTTTTTTTGCAAAGATATATCCAGTTTTGCCAGCACCATTTGTTAAAGAGATTATCTCTTCCCTATATAATAGGCCTTGGCACTTTGTCAAAGATCAGATGAATATAGGTGGATGGATTTACTTTTGGGCTTTCAATTCTGTTCCATTGGTCTATGTGTCTGTCAGTCATTGTACCAATAACTAGCTAACTAATTCACTGCTGTTGAGTTGGATCTGACTCATAGCGACCCCTCCCTGGGTTTCTGAGGGAATATTTCTATGGAAGTAGATTGCCCAATCTTCCTTCTGAGGAGTGGCTAGTAGGCTTGAGTCACCAGCCATCTGGTTAGCAGTCATAGGCCTTAGTCACTACACCACCAGAACTCCCACTAGGCTGTTTCGACTACTGTGGCTGTGTAGTAGGTTTTGAGCTCGGAGAGTGTAAGGCCACCTACTTTGTTCTTCATTAGTAATATTTTACTTATCTGAGTCTTTTTCATTTCCATATAAATTTGGTAATTAGTTTTTCCATCTCTTTAAGGATTGGTGATGGAATCTGGCTGGATCAGAATTGCATTATATTTGTACATTGCTTTAGGTAGTATTGTCATTTTTACAATGTGAATCTTCCTATCTATGAACAAGGTATATTCTTCCATTTATGTAATTCTCTTTTGGTTTCTGGTAGTAGTACTTTGTAGTTTTCTTTGTATAGGTCTTTTGTGTCTTTTGTTAGTTTTATTCCTAATTACTTCGTCTTTTGGGTGGCTGTTAAAAATGGTATTGTTTTCCTGATTTCCTTTTCAGAATTCTCTTTGTTAGGGTAGAGGAAGCCTACTGATACTTGTAAGTTGATCTTGTACCCTGCCAATTTGCTGAAGTTTTCTATTAGTTCCAGTCATTTTCTTGTTGAATATCTAGGATTTTCTATGTATAGTATAATATCATCTGCAAATAGAGGTAGTTTTACTTCTTAGCCATTTTGGATTCTGTTATTTCCCTTTCTTGCCTTATTGCTCTGGCAAGGACTTCCAATGCAATATTGAAAAGGAGTAGTGATTAGGTGCATCCTTATCTGGTTCCCATTTTCAAGGGGATTGTTTTCAGTCTCTCTCCATTGAGAATAATCTTGGTCATTGGTTTTGTGTATATGCCTTTTATTGTGTTGAGGTATTTCCCTTCTATTCCCATTTTGTTGAGGCTTATTTTTTTTTGTCAATAGTGGGTGTTGGATTTTGTCAAATGTCTTTTCTGCATCAATTGTTACAATCACGTGGCTTTTTATCCCCCTTTGTTTTATTAATGTGATGGATTGTGTCAATTGTTTCTAATGTTGAATCATCCTTGCATACTTAGTATGATCCCACTTGGTTGTGATGTATTATTGTTTTGATGTGTTGTTGGAGTCTATTGGCTAGTATTTTGTTGAGAATTTGTGTTGATGCTGATGAGGGATATTGATCTGTAATTTTCTTTTTCAGTGATGTCTTTCCTCCTTTTTGTATCATGATTATTATGTTTGCTTCATAGAATGAGTGTGGTAGTATAACATCCTTTTCTATGATCTGGAATACTTTGAGTAAAATTGGTCAACTTTTCTATGAATGGTATAACTTACCAGTGAAAATATCTGGGCCAGGAAATTTTTGTTGGGAGTTTTTGTTTGTTTTTAATGACTTATTCAATTTCTTCTTTTGTAATTTGTCTATTCAGATTGTCTACATCAGATTGTGGGTAGATAAAGTGTTTCTAGAAATGTGTCATTCTGGTTACCTAGAATATTCTTGCTCTGACAAGAATATATACCACAAATGGGTTGGCCTTAACAAACAGGAGTTTATTCTTTATTGGAGTCATGTGGAAGGGAAGAGGAAAAATAAAAAAAGAAAGATAAGGAAAAAAATGGGGCAGGGGGAGACCCTAGAAGAAAGAAAAAGATGCAAAAAGGAAAAAAGAAAAAGGAAGCAAGACAACAACAATAAAACAAGAAACAAATGTGGTGCAGTACTAGTGCAAGTGACAGCTTCCCAGCACGGGTGCAGTGGCAATGTGGCACTTGCTCACTGAAAGCATGCACCACTTAATACAGAGGGCCAGGGGCAGTGCTACTGAATACAAAGGGAGTTGGGGCAAGGTACTCATTGGTTATATTTATAAATAAATAATAATAATTTTTTGAAAAAGGACAAAAAAATAAAGATATAGGAAAGTATGAGCAATAAAAAAGGGAAATACAGGAAACAAGGTGGGTGGAAGAGGGAAGGACTAAGAAGTGAGAAGAAGGGAAGAAAGAAAAAGAAAAAAAAGAAAGAAAAAGATGATGGTGAAAGTGTTAGCTGCCAAGCCTAGCTGCAGCAGGAAGTTGTTATTGTTGCTATGTGCCATGGAGTCGGACCTGACTCATAGCGACCCCTACTTGGGTTTCCAAGGCAGTGTCACTATGGAAGTAGATTGCCCAAACTTCCTTCTGAAGAGTGGCTGGTGGGTTTGAACCGCCAGCCTTCTGGTTAGCAGTCAAGCGCCTTAGGCACTACACCACCAGAGCTCCTACAGCAGAAAGGGGAAACTCATTCCAAGGGAACACAGACTGCCATTCATAGAGGCTGCTGACCACTGCGCTGGGAGCAGGAACAAAATGAAAGAAAAGAAGAAGAAAAAATAAGATAGAGTGAAGAGAAAGAAAATAAAGAAAAGGAAAACAATGGAGAGAAGAGAAAAGAACTAAGAAAAATGAAAAAGAAAAAGGAAGGAAGAAAAAAAAAAAGCAGCACAGTGGTGGTGTCAAAAGTGCCAGCCACCAAACACTGCTGGGCTGGAGCAGGCCGTGCAGTTCCAACCCAGAAGTATTGGGACAGGTGCTAGTAACCATGTGGGAAACAGGGGAGGGGCTTCAGCTTTCAGGGAAAACAAAACAATGCAAGAAATAAGCAGAAAGATTTTTTTAAAAAATGAAAAAGAGGCAGCCTAGCACTGGTAATGGGAGAGTTTGACCAGCCACAGGATGTGTAGAATTGGGGAGGGCCATATTTCTGGCCACTGGGAGGATGTGCAAGGTAAGTGGGGAGGATATACCTCTCTGGTTGCCTGATTACCAAAGTGGGTGCTGGTGCAGTGTTGGGCAACTGGAGCCATTTATCTCATTCCTGCTTCAGGTAGAATGCTGCTTGCAAAAATTCAAAGTGTTTGTGCTATGCCAGTTAGCAGTTTGCGGCCTCTTATTCTGTGTTTCTTTGCTATTCATAAGGTTTTCCCTGGCCAATTCTTTGAGAAGTGGACAGCCTCTTTCTTCTTCCTAGTCTGTCTCAGTCTAGAAGCTGGGCTGTTACCTGTGCACCAGGTGCATCTCACTGGGTTTTAAACACCAGAGGCTCAGCCTCAAAACTCA
>NW_006921772.1:5353559-5360952 GCF_000298275.1 Orycteropus afer afer
TGGCTACAATGATGGGCTCAAGTATAGCAGGGATTGTGGGGCTGGCGCAGGATTGGGCAGTGTTTCGTTCTGCTGTGCATGGGGTCGCTATGAGTCAGAAACGACTCGACAGCACTTAACAACAACAACAACACTCTGTGTTTTCGTTCAGTCTCTTCCTCTCATTGTCATTTGATCTACTTCTATATCCTTTTCTTTGAAGCTCTGATATCCAGGATTGTCATTATAGCTGTTTCAGTCATTTTTTTTGAGTCTTTGTAGAGGGTCTGGATGGTGTGGCTGCCTAGTCCACCATCTTTGATCTGGAACTCACCCCCCCACCCCCCAATCGTGCTCTAATTGAGCTCTGGTGGCATAGTGCCTAAGGCATTTGATGACTAACCAGAAGGCTGGGGGTTTAAACCCACCAGCCACTCCTGGGAAGGAAGGTTGGGCAATCTACTTCCATAGTGACACTTCCTCGGAAACCAATCGTGCTCTAATTGAGCTCTGGTGGCATAGTGCCTAAGGCATTTGATGACTAACCAGAAGGCTGGGGGTTTAAATCCACCAGCCACTCCTGGGAAGGAAGGTTGGACATTCTACTTCCGTATGATACTGTCTCCAAAACCCGAGGAGGGGTGGGATAAGTCCGATCCGACAGCATGGCAGTGTGTTTGGTGTTTGGTTTAATAGTGGAAAAGAATATATGTTATTCTCTCATAAAATTTCTACCAAAAATATATATTTTCTTTAACTTAAAAAATACAGCTTTGGAAAGCAAAATATGAATTGTTAGAATTCGTTACATGTTTCATAAATAGTGAAAGAAAGAAGTCAATGAAAGAGTGGATTTGTTTTTGAAATAGGATAATGTTCATTTCAAAAACTTGCCTTTGTCCTTTAATAGCTTAGAGGTTGGATTCTTGCTAATTTTCTTGTTACAAATGCCCAGAAATTCCTAATCAGATTTGTGATGCTTATTTGCCATGGGGTAATATTGAGTTAAAACTTTTTTCCTTGAGCTTCTTGATTGCCGTTTTGTTGTCTGGGGCTCGTTTCAGAACTGCTTCAGTTGAATTTACAATCTTGGAAGCTTCAGAAAAGATCTTCTACACCTGCTCCAGGATCGCTTCCTTGTGAATATTTAAACTGTTCTTCATCCAAGTCTGAAATTTCACCTTTGTCCTTGGAATGTTGTTGAAACCACAAATTTCTACACGTTGCCTCACTTTAGGGCCGGCGTGGGTCTTTTAATCAGTTCATTAGTTTTCTAAATCCATGCCTGCTATTTAATATTGCCTTAGTGGAGTTTAGTTTCATAGCCTTTGCCATCATACTTCTGGTCTTCATTCATGCATGTCATGTGGTTTATATAATCATAGCCCAAGAAATCTTTACCATAGTCAACGCAAGAAAGGCATTCACAGTTTCTGGAGATAGTCACATGTTTTTCTATTTGTACTTTCTTCACAGATTCTCCTCCTGCACTGCATGCAAAAAATACAATTTTTAGCTAAATGATTTAATATCCTCTATCCAAAATAGGTTTTAGGTCTTAATATCTTAGCCAGCACCCACTAATGCTGTCAACTTGCAGTAGGGAACAAGTAGAGTTGCCACTGCACAGCCAGTCACCTTCCTGCTTGGCTTTTCAGCACAGAATTCATTAATGACATTATGTGTTTTCCAATCCATAAACATGGACTGTTCTTCCATTTATTTGACTCTCCTTTAATTTTTTCCCATAATGTTTTATGGTTTTCAGTGTATAAGTTTTCCATCTTCCTGTTTAAATTTATTCCTATGTATTTTATTCTTTTAGATGTTATTTTAAATGGAATTATTTCTTTAATGTTACTTGCAGAATGCTCTTTGCTGATGTATAGAAACCTGACTGATTTTTGAGTGTTGATCTAGTATCCTTTCACATTGCTGAATTCATTTATTAGCTCTAATAGATTTCTTGTCAAATTTTTGGAATTATGTATATGTAAACAAACAAAGGGATATATCTGCAAACAGGAATAATTTTACTTCTTCCTTCCTAATTTAGATATCTTTTCTTTCCCTTAAGGAGCTCTGGTGCTATAGTAGTTAAAGTATTCAGCTGCTAACCAAAAGGTCAGTGTCTCAAAATCACCATCTGCTCTGCAGTAGAAAGACTGAGGCAATCTCCTTTTGAAAAGTTTTACGGCCTTGAAAATCCTATGAGGCAGTTCTACTCTGTGCTACAGGGTTTCTAGGAGTCAGAATCAACTCAATGGCAGTAGGGTAATTTTTGTTGTTGTTGTTGTTTTATCTCCTTTTCTTGCCTAATTGCTCTGGCTAGGAGTTCCAGTAAAATATTGAATAGCAATGGTGAGAATGGGCATCACTGTATTATTCATGATCTTAAGAGGAAAGTTCTCAGTCTTTCTCCATTAAATGTGATGTTCTTTGTGTTTTTTCATAAATGCATTTTATTACATTGAGAATTTTCTCTTCTATTCCTAGATTGTTGCATGTTTTTACCATGAAAAGATATTGGATTTTGTCAAATGCATTTTCTGCATCGATTGATATGATTATGTGGTTCTTCTCTTTTGTTCTATTAATTTGGTGTACTACATTGATTGATTTTCTAATGTTGAACCACTCTTGTATTCCTAGAATAAATTTCGTTTGATCATGGTGTATAATTCTTTCAACATTATGTTGGATTCATTTTGCTAGTACTTGGTTCAGAATTTTTGCATCAATATTTATTAGAAATGGTGTGTAGTATTGAAATCCCTTGGGAGCTCTGGTGGCATAGTGTCTAAGGCATTTTACTGCTAATCAGAAGGTTGGCAGTTCAAAGCCACCAGTCACTCCTTGGAAGGAAGACTGAGCAATCTACTTCCAGAGAGATACCACCACAGAAACCCAAGGAGGGGACACTGTGAGTCGAAATCGACTCGAAGCAGTGAGGGTTTTTGTTTTTTTTTTAACAGAAATCTCTTGAATATTTCTTGGCAAGGGTCTTCAAAAGAAGGTTCACCAATGTATAATTTAATTTTGCTCATTCCTGGTGAAATTGTGACTTGGAAAATTCATTTCTCAGAGCAAAAACTGACCCATCTTCCAAAACTGAAGCTAGTTGTCAAAATGAAAGTAATGGCCTGGATGGCGTTTTTAAAATTTTAGAATTAAAGATAAATTAAAAAAAAAAATTATTTCATTTAAAATTGTATGAAAATAAAACTACAATTTTCTAGTTCAATTTTTTACTCAAATTTGACAGTGTGAATGAAAAACTACTATGGATATTATTGAATTATAGAATAATTATAATTATTATATAATTATTAATTAAGCTATAATTAACATTTAATTAATTATTATTTAATTAATTATATGTTATTAATAACATATAATTAATTATATAAATATATTATTCAATTTAACTTAATTAATTAATATATAATTATTAGTAGTATGAATAGTATTAAAACAAAGTGGGAAGATTTTAGAAACTAAAATTCTGCAAATATCCTAGCAGTCAGTCCTCTAAAAATACACACAATTCTGCAAGATTTTGTCCATGTTCAGAAGTACCTAGATTTTGTGCTGCTATTTTTAGTTATGTCACTGATGAAAACTATTGATTGAAATTAAAGGATCAAATAAAAATAAAAAAGATTATTATAAATGAAATAATTCCTGATTTTCATATTTTGGTACCATGGAAATATCTTAGGTTTTATGTTGCAAATTGAAGTAGTAGCATGTCACTAAAGGAAAATTGTTAATTAAATATCACTAAAATTAAAACGGCAAGGTCCAAAGTTACTCATATTTTATTGCTAAATAATTGCTTTGTGATTGGTAGTTGTTTTTTTTTTTTTTTTACACTTGGTCTTCTTTTTGCATTTGCAATAACTGCTTATAGACATCTTAATTTCAATATGTTTTAGACTTGAATGAGCTATTTCATCTGAAAACCACCCAGAAATTGTATGTAGGACTAGGAAAGGGTTTCTGTATTGATCCAATGAGAACTTATTTCTTAACACAATGGCTGTATTGAGGTTATTTCTTTAGTGATTTAGAATTATATTTTGTGATGGAGCAATCTTCTTTTAGTTCTAGATATTACTGGAAACTAGTTTTTTTTTTTTTTTTAATCCTCTCACCTTCAACAGAAATTAAACTACACAGATGATCGATTTCATGCTTCTTCTCAACATTTGTTGGACTCAACAGTTTTGCAAGTAAGTTGTTTGAGGATTACATTTCCACAAATATGTTTGATTCACTCCTAAACTCTGGCAGTATATTGAGGTTCATTTTCTGGAGCCTGTTTCTAGAGAATTACATTTCGGTAGCTCAACATAAAAGTTATTTTAAATGAGCTTTTATTTTTCAGAACTATCTATTTTCATATAGTGAAATCTTACAAATACAGGGAGGTCTTATTAACATATCATATCATACTCCTAGAATAACTGTATCATTATTTCAAAGAATATTATCCAAACTGATTTCCAACATAGTTTTCACATAGTTTTTTTTTTTTTTAATTTCATGATGATTAGTATGCAAATTTACAAAGCAGATTCATTTTATACCCAACAGGTGATACACATTTTGTTTCATGGCAACAGTTATAATCCCCACAATAAAAACTCTCCTCCCATCTCCTCACTGTGACTATCCCTTCCCTGTGTCCTTCCTACATATACCCTCCTATCTGTCTAGCTTTCCCTGTACGCAAATGCAGCCCTTCTGATCTCTCACAGTTGACTGTTCTAAGGGGTCATTTCCCTGGGGTAGGCCTTTCTGTTGTTTGGCTGAGAGCTAATCCATGGAAATGAGTCCAATTCCAGACTCAAAGGATAGCCCAGGGCCATAGTTTCAGGGATTTCACCAGTCTCTATCTGACCAGAAACTCTGGTCAGTTTTGTGTTTTTGAGCATTGCTCCACATTTTTCCTCCCACTCTATCCAGGATCTCCAATTTTCATCCCTTTCCAAGTGGTTGGCATAGGTAGCTAGAAACCGTCTAGTTCTTCTGGTCTCAGGGGTCGTGTAGTTTGACATTCCCGTGGTCTGTTAGTCCCGTGGACTAATTTTTTCCTTGTGTTTTTTATTTTCTTCACTCTTCTTTGCTCTGGATGAGGAAAAATCAGCAGTTGCATCTTAGATGGCCACTTGGAACATTTTAAGACCCTAGTCGGTCCTCACAAAAGTAGGATATAGAACAATATTTTTACGTACTATGTCATTCTGATTGAGTTTGATGGCCCCCGAGACCATGGTCCTGAGCCCACAAGCCAAGCGACATGTTCTCTCAAGGTGCTTGATTGTGACCAAGAAGCTAACCCAACCTCATCCCCTGTTATTTCTATAATGTAAATGGATATTTTTGTAGCACAAATATGCATGTAGAAATATCATCAGCCAAATCTATCTATTGTCCATGGTTATATTGCCATTCACCTACCCACATCCGATCTTCTCACCTGTCAGTCTATGTATCTACCCATATATTAGTGTTTGTTGTTACTGATAATGCAGTTCTATGTATGGAATAGTATTTGCCTCTGTTTATACATTTTGTGCACCTCTCTCCTCCTTTTCCCTATTGTTATTTTGTTGGTCACACACTTTTGTTACATTGCCTTTCTCTTCACCCAAATCAACACATGACTCTTAACTAGTCAGGAATTTTCTCTCCCCAGTTTTCACATACTTTTGTGACTTTCACAGTAGAATTTTTAGATATTAAGAGTTTTCATTTGTACCCTGGATTTTATACTTATCATTTTGTCATGATGAAATAAACATAGGCTTTGAAGTTAGATAAAGTTCAATGAAAGAAGCTAACCTGTTTGAACCTTAATTTATATCAAGTAGAACATAATCATCCTTACTGCACAAGCTTTCTTTTTCAGTAAAGCCCCACTGAAAAATAGAATTTGCATAGCAGAGGCAATTGGGTTTTGAAATATTGGAGAGTTTAATTTCCTTGTGACACTCCTAAATATATGGAAATAAGACAATATCCTAAACCAAACCTGACACAAAAAAGGAATCATAACAATTATTTATTTTTCACTACAGAGTAACTTCTTAATTTTCCTGGCATTATTTCTTCCCTTCTCAACCAGAATAATAAAGGCCAATATCTATATAAAGAGGAATATGGAGAAAAGTAATGTATAAGAAAACATGAGAAGAAATAGGTGTAAACATCCATTAATTATAAGAATATGAAATGTATAAAGTATGAATCTAGGAAAATCAGAAATTGAAAAAAAAGAAACAGTGTGTCTTAATATTGATATCCTAGGCATTAAAACAAACAAATAAACAAAAAAAAAACCTGCTATAAAGTTTATTCTGATGCTGAAATGGACTTGTATTGGCCATTTTGAATCAGACAATTGTATGGTCAACTATGCCGGGAATCACAAATTGAGGAGGAATGGCATCATGTTCATCATAAAAAAGAACATTTCAAAATCTTTCCTTAAGTATAATACTGTCAGTGATACAATAATAATTAATAATTATAATGCTTATAAGGAAGTCCAGTTAATATGAATATTATTCAAATTTACACTCTGACTTCTAATGACAAAGATGAAGAAATTGAAGATTTTTAACAACTTTTGCAGTCTGAAATTGATCTAACACTCAATCAAGATGCATTGATAATTACTGATGTTAATTATAAGATTAAATGTGGAAGCAAAAAGGAATTGGTAGCTGAAAAGTAGGGCCTTGGTGATAGAAATGACTCTAGATACCTCTTGATAGAATTTTGCAAGACCAATGACTCATCAATTGCAAATACCTTTCTTCAACAAAATAAACAGTGACCATACACGTGAACATCACCAGATAGATTATTCAGAAATCAAGTCTACTATATCTATGGAAAGAGGCAATGGAGAAGCTGAATATCATCTGCCAGAAAGAAGCCTGGGGCTGACTGTGGAACAGAACATCAATTGCTCATAATATGCAAGCTCAGATTGAAGCTGAAGAAAATTAAAACATGTCCACATGAACCAAAACATGACTTTGAGTATATCCATCTGAAATTAAAGGCCATCAAAAATAGATTTGGCACATTCCACTCTAATGACCGAAGACTAGACAAGTTGTGGGATGACATGAAAGACATAATACAAGAAGGAAGCAAAAGATCATTTAAAAGACAGGAAAGAATAGCAGCAAGGTAGAAGCAACCTTATCAGAAGAATATTGCTACTTATGTATTGTTCTAAGAACTCTTTTTCTATCTTATTTTTGTTAAAATTAAAGAAATTTAGAATTTTCAGTATCTGCCCATAAACTTTGAGGAATTCTGTCTTCTCTCGATATGTTGGTGCCCTGAATCAAATCTCAGAATTTTATTTTACTATTACACATTAGTATAATGA
>NW_006921772.1:5361052-5361766 GCF_000298275.1 Orycteropus afer afer
TCAAGGATCTCCTACATAGATCCCCTTCCAAGTGGATGGCAGTGGTAGCCAGGCACCATCTAGTTCTTCTGGTCTCATAGTCGTATAGGCTGCAGATTGGATGGTGTACCAGTTGCTAGGACTAATTGTGTCCATGAATTTTGGTTTTCTTCATTCTTTTTTACTCTGTATGAGGAGAGACCCATCATTGCATCTAGATGGCAGCTTGCTGGCTTTTAAGATCCCAGTTGCTACTGGCCAAAGTAGGAGGTGGAACAATATTTTGTATAATATGTTATGCCAATTGAGCTTGATGTTCCCTGTGACTATGGTCCCAAGCCTACAGGTTCAACTACTCAGTCCCTATGGGTAGCTGGCTGTGACTAAACAGTGACCACAATCTTGCCCCTTGTCAGCTCTACTATACACCTAGGAATTCTGATCATTTACATAAACTTATAGGACCATTGCCTGCCAACCTTATACATGTTCTTGTATACACTCCCCATTTCATAGACATACCTAATAGTTCAGCCTGTCCACCCATATATCCATCAAATATACCCATGTTTCCCTTCACTGACAATGCAGTACTATGTGTGCAAAAGGGCTCATCTTGGTTGTCTGTACCTCCCATGTACCTCTCTATGTCTTTCTCATCCTCAATGCCACCATATTTGTCACTCATATTTGGTACATTACCCTTCTCTTCACCCAAATCAATACTTATCTCTA
>NW_006921772.1:5361866-5362948 GCF_000298275.1 Orycteropus afer afer
TTCTGTAGTGATACTGCCTCGGAAACCCAAGGAGGGGTCGCTATGAGTCGGGGCCGACTTGACGGCACATAACAACAACAACAACAAGACATTTTTATAACTTTGTCTCCTGTATTTTCTACTGTTTTTATGACTATGTTTGAAGCACATATAAGTACATAGATAAAGTTAGACTCAACAGATCATCTATCTATGTATCCACTCATAAATTATTGTTTTTACTCTTACTGAAGGATTGTGTATGTAACAATATTTATCTTTGCTGCCTTTAACTCTTGTGCTCCTCCCTAAGGCTTCCACTGCCTTTATCATTTTGTGCTCATCTCTCCCTTACTGTATATTGCCTTTCCCTTCATCCAAGTTAACATGTGTCTACCCTCTAGTCCACCACTCATCTGTCAGTTTGTTATACTGTGGTGGCTTGAGTGTTGCTATGAGGCTGGAGGCTATGCCACTGATATTCCAAATACCAGCAGGGTCACCCATGGTGGATAGGTTTCAGGGGACCTTCCAGACTAAGAAAGATTTGGAAGAAGGAAGGGGCCATTCACTTCTCAAAAAATTGGACAGTGAATACCTTATGAATAGCAGTGAAACACTGTCTGATATATTACTGGAAAACTTTATAAACATCCCTGAAAATATTCAAGCCTTGAGTTGCAATATTGAAAGACTCTGTGGGCAAAACACTGAAAGATGCAGCAAACATCAAAAGAAAATGGAAAAAAATACAAAGAGTCACTGTACCAAAAAGAATTGGTTGATGTTCATCCATTTCAGAAGGTGGCATATGATCAAGAACAAATGGTATTGAAAGAAGAAGTCAAAGCTGTACTGAAGGAATTGGCAAAGAACAAGGCTCCAGGGATTCATGGAAAACCCACTGAGAGTTTCAACAAATGGATGCTGTGCTGGAGGTGCCCATTTGTCTATGCCAAGAGATTTGGAAGACAACTCCCTGGCCAACTGCCTGGAAAAAAGCCATATTTGTACCCCTTCCAAAGAGAAGTGATCCCACAGAATGTGGAAATTATTGAACAATATCATTAATATCACATGCAAGTAAAATCTTACTAAAGATA
>NW_006921772.1:5363452-5367861 GCF_000298275.1 Orycteropus afer afer
TTTTCCACTGCCATCAAGTCGAATCCAACTCATAGTGACTCCTCCTTGGTTTCTGAGGCTATATCTCTATGGAAGTAGATTTCTTAATCTTCTTTCCAAGGACTGGCTAGTGGATTTGAACCACCAGCCTTCTGTTTAACAGTCAAATGCCTTAGGCACTACACTAATAGTATTTCTTAATAGTGATGTCCTGTGAAATTTAAAAAGATAAAATTGTATCTTTTAAGAAAAATAAGGAAACAGATGTAATATTGACACAAAGACACAGTATGTTTTTCACTCTTGCTACCAAATGCCACAGCTATCTATCATCTATGCATGTATCTATCTATCCACTGTCTATGCGTATGTATAAAAGAACAACAACAAACCCACATCAAATCAATTCCAACTCATAGCAACCCCCATTGAATTTCCAAGGTGGTAATCTTTATAGAAGTAGATTCCCCATCTTCCTTCTGCAGATCAGCTGGTGGATTTGAACTACCAGCCTTCTAGTTAGCTGTCAAATGCCTTAGGTACTGTACCACCAAAGCTCCTTACACATATGTATATGTATATGTGTAGCTTTTGTCGAGTTCTGACTTATAGTGACCCTATGTACAACAGAATGAAATGCTGCCCAGTCCTGTGTCATCCTTACAATCATTGCTATGTTTGAGTCTATTGTTCCAGTCACTGTGTCAATCTGTCTCATCAAAGGTCTTCCTCTTTTTGTTGACCCTCCACTTTACCAAATGTCTTGGTTCTCTAGTGCTGCTTTAACAGGAATTCCACAAAAGGATGGCTTAATAAAGGAACTTATTGTCCTACAGTGCAGGAGACTATAAGTCCAAATTCAGAATGCTGGCTCTAGAGGCTGGGCGAAGGCCCCTTGACCTTGGGCTTCAGCTCTACCTTTTATATCAGGTCCACTAGAGCTACAGACATCTCCTAACTCAGACTGTTGCTGGCTGCTGAGGTTGACAGACCCAAGACCTACAGAAAAAAATGGCACAATCCCAAGATTGGCAGGCAACACAGCAGGCCACTGATTCAAGTCCAGGAACTAGAGATGATAACTCAGGCAAATACAAGGTCTAGATGTGCCACAAACCTAGAGAAATCTCAAAGCTTCTTTGTATATGCAGGAAGAAGGCCACAACCCGAAGGCAACTACTTAGCTGCTCACAGCATATTCCACCATGGAGCTGAATACAATCTTATCATGGAGAATAACTACATCCAGCTACCCAGCTCTGCAAAACCACAGCCCAGCCAAATTGACACACAACCAAGTGTGATGTTCTTCTTCAGGGACTGGTGCCTCCTGGTAAATTTAAAAAGTAATAGAGAAGTTTTGTCATTCCCACTTCTAATGAGCATTCTAGCTGTACTTCTTCTGAGACAGATTTGTTTATTCTTCTAGCAGTCTATGGTATATTCACTATTCTTCACCAACACTGTAATTCAAAGGGATGAATTCTTATTTGGTCTTCTTTATTCATTGTCCAGCTTTCACACATATATGAAGTACTTGATTCTACTTGGGTCAAGTGCACCTTAGTGTTCAAGGTGATATTTTTGCTTTTTAATACTTCAAAGTTGTTTTTTTTGCAGCAGATTTGCTCAATGCAATACATTATTTGATTTCTTGAGTGCTACTTCAGTGGGTGTTGATTGTGAATCCAAGTGAAATGAAATCCTGGACAACTTCAGTATTTTCTATTCATCAAGATGTCACTTATTACTTCTATTACGTGAATTTTTCTGTTCTTTATAATGAGTTGCAATCCATACTGAAGATTATAGTCTTTGATCTTCAGCAGTAAATGCTTCAAGTCCTCTTCCTTTTCAGCAAACAAGATTGCACCATCTGCATACCACAGGTTGTGATGTCTTCCTCCAATCCTGATGTCACATTCTTCCTCATGTAGTCCAGCTTCTCATGTTATTTGCTCCGCATACAGATTGAGTAAATATGATGGAAGGATGCATCCCAGACATACACTTTTCGTGCTTTTAAACCACGCATTATGCCCTTGTTCTGCTCTAACAACTGCCTCTTTGTCTATGTACAGATTCAACATGAGCATAATTAAGTGTTGTGGAATTCCCACTCTTTGCAGTATTATCCATAATTTCTTATAGTACACACAGTTGAACGCCTTTCCGTACTCAGTAAAACACATTTTTAAATTTAACATTTAAATTAAACATTTTCTTGGTAGTATCAGTTTTTAGCCAGTATTCATCTGACATCAGCAATGGCAAACCTCTTTCCTTGTACTCTTCCATATCAGATTTGAAATTCTGGCAGTTCCCTGTTGGTGTACCTCTGTAACCATTTTTGAATTATTTTAAGCAAAAATTTACTTGTATGTGATATTAATGATATTGTTTGGTAATATCTGTATTTCATTGGCTCGCCTTTCCTTGGAATGGGCACAAATACAGATTTCTCCCAGCTGGTTTGCCAGGTAACTGTCTTCCAAATTTTTTGGTATAGACAGGGTTAGTGCTACCAGCATTATATTTGTTTGTTGAAACATCTCAGTTGGTATTCCATCTATTCTTGGAGCTTTGCTTTTCACTAATGCCTTTAGACCAACTTTCACTTCTTCCTTCAATACTATCACTTCTCAATCATATACTACCTTCTGAAATGGCTGAACTTTGAGCAATTCTTTTTGGTACAGTGACTTTGTCTATTCCTTTCATCTTTTTGATGCTTCCTTCACTATATAATATTTTGCCCAGAGAATCCTTCAATATTACAACTCAAGGCTTAAGTTTTTTTCTTCAATTCTTTCAGCTTGAGAAATGCTGAATGTGTTCTTCTCTTTCGGTTTCCTAACTCCAGATCTTTGTACATTTCATTATAATACTTTACTGTTTTCTCAAGCTGCCCTTTGAAATCTTTTCTTCAATTCTTTTACTTCATTATTCCTTCTCTTTTCTGTAGCTACTCTATGTTCAAAAGCAAGTTTCAGAATCTCTTCTGACATCTATTTTGGTTTAAAGTAAGATGCACTGTATAAATGGAGAAAAGATTGAAGTTGTTAGGCATTTTACTTTACTTTGATCCACAATCGGCACCCATGGAAGTAGCAGTCAAGAAATCAGACACTGTATTGCACTGGACAAATCTGCTGCAAAAGACTAGTTTAAAGTGTTGGAGAGTGAAGATGCCACTTTCAAGGCTAAGGTGTGCCTAACTCAATGCACCCAAGCAAAAAGCTGCTTTTTGCCTGGGTGTGGCTCTTTACTAAGCCGGAGGACTGAGGTAGGTGGGCCTGGGGCTTGGAGGCTGCTTCACTTGGGTGTGGCTCACCATTAAGGATGAGGCCTGTGATAGGCAGGTGCAAAAGGGTTAGGAACAACTAAAGGAGACAAACTTGTCTGTCAGTTTGTCATCCTGTGGTGGCTTATGTGTTACTGTGAGGCTGAAGGCTATGCTATCGTGTTGCAAAATGCCAGCAGGGTTACCCATGGTGGAGAGATTTCAGTGGAGCTTCCAGGCTTAGGCAGACTTCAGAGAATGAAGAGGCCATCCATTTCTCAAAGAACTGACCAGTGAAAACCTTATGAATAGTAGTGAAACAGTGTCTGATACATTACTGTAAAACTTTATAAACAGCCCTGAAACATTGTCTGACATAGTGCTGGAAGATGAGCCCATCAGGTTAGAAGGCACTCAAAATTTGACTGGGGAAGAGCTGATTCCTCAGAATAGAGCTGATCTTAATGATATGATAGAGTTAAGCTTTCAGGACCTCCACTGGCCAATGTGGCACTACTCATAGTGAGCAGAAACAGATGCAAACATTCACTAATAATTGGAACATGGAATGTATGAAGGATGAAGTATGAATCTAGGAAAATTGGAAATTGTCAAAAATGAAATGGAATGCATAAAGATCAATATCCTAGGTATTAGTGAGCTGAAATGGACTGGTTTTGGCCATTTTGAATCAGACAACCGTGTGATCTACTATACCAGTATTGACAAATTGAAGAGGAATGGTGTGGCATTCATCACTACAAAGAGTGTTTCAAATCTGTCCTGAAGTACAATGTTATTAGTGATAGGGTAATATCCATACACCTACAAGGAAGACCAGTTAATATTACTTTTATCCAAACTTATGCATCAACCACCAAAGCCAAAGATGAGGATATTGAAGATTTCTACCAACTTCTCTAGTCTGAAACTGAATGAACATGCAATCAAGATGTGTTGATCATCACTGGTGACTAGAACGCAAAAGTTGGAAGCAAAGAAGGGTTGCCAGTAGTTGGAAAATATGGCCTTGAAGATAGAAATAATGCTGGAGGTTCCGGCAAGATGGCAGACCAGGCAGAAGGATTGCACAGACCCTCTTCAACAAAGAAAAGGGAAACCAATTAACACAGACACAGAAGATAAT
>NW_006921772.1:5382412-5401602 GCF_000298275.1 Orycteropus afer afer
AGCTAAAGTAAATGGAAGAAATAGCAAGATAAAAGAGCTGAACAGAAGATTTCAAAGAGGAGTTTGAAGAGACAAAGCCAGTTACTATAATGAAATGTGCAAAGATCTGGAATTAAAAAACCAAAAGTGAAGAACATACTCAGCATTTCTCAAGCAGAAAGAATTGAGAGAAAAATGTAGGCCTCAAGTTGAAATATTGAAAGATTCTATAGGCAAAAAATTGAATGATGCAGGAAGCATCAAAAGAATATGGAAGGAATACAGAGTCACTGTACCAAAAAGAATTGGTCAATGTTCATCCATTTCAGGAGGTATTAAAAAGAAGGACTTGAAGCTGCACTGAAGGAATTGCTGAAGAACAAGACTCCAGGAATTGATGGACTACCCACTGAGATGTTTCAACAAATAGATGCCCCACTGAAGGCGCTCACTCAGTTATGCCAAGAGATTTGGAAGACAGCTGCCTGGCCAACTGACTGGAAGAGATCCATATTTGTACCCATTCCAAAGGAAGGTGATCTTACAGAATGTGGAAATTATCAAACAATATCATTAATGGCACATGAAAGTAAAATCTCACTGAAGATAATTCAAAAATGTTTGTAGCAGTATATTGACAGGGAGCTTCCAGAAATGCAAGCTGGATTCAGAAGAGGACATGGAACAAGGGATATCGTTGTGGATGTCACACAGATCTTAGCTGAAAACAAAGAATACCAGAAAGATGTTTACCTATGTTTTATTGACTATGCAAAAGCATTCGATTGTGTGGATCATAACAAGCTATGGATAACATTGAGAAGAATGGGAATTCCAGAACACTTTGTACTCATGAGGAACCTGTACATAGATCAGGAGGCTATTATTTGAACACAACAAGGGGATAGTGCATGGTTCAAAATCAGGAAGGGACTGTGTCAAGGTTGCATCCTTTCACTGTGCTTATTCAATTTGTATGCTGAGCAAATAATCTGAGAAGGTGGATTATATGAAGAAGAATAAGGGATCAGGATTGGAGGAACACTTATTAACAACCTGTGATATGCAGATGACACAACTTTGCTTGCTGAAACTTTGCTTGAAGCACTTACTGATGAAGATTAAAGACTACAGTCTGCAGTATGGATTGCCCCTCAATATAAAGAAAACAAAAATCCTCACAACTGGACCAATAAGCAATATCATGGTAAAAGGAGAAAAGATTGAAATTGTCAAGTATTTCATATTGGCTCTACAATCAACACCAATGGAAGCAGCAGTCAAGACATCAGAAGATGTATTGCAATGGGTAAATATGCTGCAAAGGACCTCTTCCAATTGATGAAGAGCAAAGATGTCTCCTTGAAGACTAAGGTGTACCTAACGCAAGCCATGGTATTTTGAATCACCTCTTATACATGTGAGAGCTGGACAATGAATAAGGAAGACCAAAGAAGAGTCGATGCTTCTGAGTTGTGGTGTTGGAGAAGAATGCTAAGACTACCACGAACTGCTAAAAGGACTAATGAATCTGTCCTGGAGGAAGTGCAGCCGGAATGCTCCTTGGAAGCAAGAATGGCTAGACTTCATCTCACCTACTTTGGTCAGGTTGTCAGAAGGAACTATTCCCTGGAGAAGGATATCATGGTTGGAAAGTGGAGCGTCAATGAAGAAGGGGAAGGCCGTCAACAAGATGGATAGATGCAGTGGCTGCAACAATGGGCTCAGGTATAGCAAGGATCAGGAGACTGACACAGGACTGGGCAGTGTTTCATTCTGCTGTGCATATAGGGTCACTGTGAGTCAGAGATGACTCGACAGCACCTAACAACAGCAACAACAACCCAAGGCATGATATTTTCAGTTACCTCTTATGCATGTGAAAGCTGGACAATTAATATAAAGAAGACCAGAGAAGAATTGATGCATTTGAATTGTGGTGTAGGCATAGAGTACTAAAAATACCATGGATGGCCAAAATAATGAATAAATCTGTCATGGAGGAAGTATAGCTTGAATGCTCCTTGGGAGCAAGAATGGCCAGACTTCATCTCACCTACTTTGGTTATGTTGCTAGGAAGGACCAGTCCCTTGAGGAGGACATCATGCTTCGTAAAGTAGAGGGTCAGCAAAAAAAAAAAAAAAAGATGGAGACCCCCAACAAGATGACACAGTGGCTGCAACAGTGGGCTCAAGCATAACAAGGATTGTGAGGATGGTGCAGGACTGGGCAGTGTTTTGTTCTGTTGTACACAGGGTTGCTATGAGCCAGAGCTGACTTGATGGCACCTAATAACAACAACAAAGATGCACTATTGCCTTCAACTGAATTTTCTGGAAACCAGAGCTGGACACAAAGATACGTTAGTAATAATCCTTTTCATGGGGTATAAGACTAAGGCGTTAAGAATGAGGGAAATTTGGAAATGAGATTAAGGGATATAATATTATAGCTGCATACAGCAGCCCATTGGACACAATTGTTCCCAAGGCTTCTCTGGGAGTACTGCAAAAAGAATTGAACTTGGAACAATCCATACAATAGAAAAAAGAGGAGGCATTTACCTGCTTACGTCCCTTCTGCTTACCATTTCTCTTGGTCTACATTCACCCCAAGAAGAGCAAAGTCCTTCACACTTCTGAAATACATTATCTGGCCCTTCAGCAATTACTGAAGAAATCATGCCCCACACTCTTCCGTGTGATGTTTAATCTGAGTGTGAAAATAATAAAGTTGCCTGGTACAGATGGGGTACTGATCAACAGAGAAAAATAAAGTTATTTGAAAGAAATCAACTAAAATTTTAATATTAGAATTATTAGTCATGATAGACTCTGTTTTGTACAATAATGTATGTAGCAGTCTACCTCTTACATAGAGTTTCATTTTAAATTAGACTTCTTATTACAAAAAACAAACAAACAAAAACTCACTGCCATCAAGTTGATTCTGACTCACAGCAACCCCTCCTTGGGTTTCCTAGGCAGTATCTCTATGGAAGTAGATATCCCAGTCTTCCTTCATAGGAGTGGCTGGTGGGTTTAAAC
The DNA here is from genome assembly GCF_000298275.1 of Orycteropus afer afer. Classification (NCBI taxonomy): domain Eukaryota; kingdom Metazoa; phylum Chordata; class Mammalia; order Tubulidentata; family Orycteropodidae; genus Orycteropus; species Orycteropus afer. Next base: position 5,385,440 of record NW_006921772.1, read on the forward strand.
TGCCAGCCTTCTGGTTAGCAGTCAAATGCCATAGGCACTTGCTTATCCAGCCTTTAAGAAATATTTTATGACCATAGATGCTTTAAAAGTATACTTACAAGATTTCTGGCAAGTAATTTTATTTAAAATGTGGTTCTGCAAAGAAGCATGAAAATACATTTTTGGTTAGCACTATATGATGAAAAAAAACCAAACTCACCACCCTCCAGTAGATTCCGACTCATAACGACCCCACCTTGGGTTTCTGAGGTGGTATCTCTAGGAAAGTAGATTGCCCAATTTTCCTTCTGAGGAGTGGCTAGTAAGTTTGAACCAATAACCTTGAGGTTAGCAGTCAAATGCCTTAGGCACTATGCCACCAGAGCTCCCAAAGGCAAATAAAAGTATTTTAAAAATTCTTCACATATAATGATTAAAGCTTTTGGTATGGAGCTTATTATTTGCTAGTTAGTAACCTATGAAAGTTTGCACATCAGTGTAGGTAGTGAAGAACACAGAAGCTGGCCTTGGAGTTTTCTTTGATAAGTAAATAACCAGATAGAATGGCAGAAAGGACTACACTAATAATGCATTCAACCTATCTAAAGCCTTTGTTACTTTAATGTCTTCAAGACATCCAGCTGTGGCAGAGTATAAGTTTGTTGCATGACCAATGAGTTCATCATGAAAAGCATCCTAATTTCATACATATATTTATTTGTGATTACAAAGGAAAGTTAAGAATTCAGGGTTAGCTTCTTTTTCTCTCTGTCTCTACTGTAATATTTCAGATAGTGATCTCAACCCACAGGAGACTTCTGAGGATATAAAATAAGTGATGTAGTATAGCGAGGCAGACAACAAGCATCTATTACCTGATTATAGGATGGAGAGCTGTTTTCAACAACAAATCAAAACTTTTTGAAAAATCTATGGAAAGAAGACAAGAAAGTCTATAAAATAAAATATATGGAATTAAAAGTGCTGATAATATGGTGACATATACAAGCTGAGAGAATATTTCTGTCAACTTTAGAATTGGCTTAAAAATGAATAGCTGTACATTTACAAAAATAAATAAATAAACTCATTCTTCCTCCCAAGTAGAGCAAATATATGAGATTTATTCTATCAAAACCACAACTAGTCTGTCAGTTTGATATACTGTGGTGGATTGTATGTTGCTGTCATGCTGGAAGCTATGCCACTGGTATTTCACTGGTGACCATCAGGGTCACTCATGGTGGAAATGTGTCAGTGAATGTTCCAGACTAAGGCAGACTAGGAAACAGTACCTGAAAATCTACTTCTGAAAAAAACCGGCCACTGCAAACCTTACAAATAACAGCGGAATGTTGTCTGACATAGTGCTGGAAAAGAGCCTCTCAAGTTGGGAGGCACTCAAAATACATTGGGGGGAAGGGTTGCCTCCTCAAAGTAGACTTAACCTCAAAGATGTGGATGGAGGAAAGGTTTCAAGACCTTCATATGCTCATGTGGCACTACTCAAATGGGAAAAAATAGCTGCAAACACTAAAAATCAGGTGAGATACACAAAAATGAACCTAGGACAATTGAAAGTCATAAAAAATGAAATGAAATGCACAGCAATCAATATCCTAAACATTAGTGAGCTCGAACTGGTTGGTATTGACCATTTTGAAATCAACAAGCATGGTGGTGTTGTTGTTATATGCCGTCAAGTGGACCCAACTCACAGCGACCCCTCCTTGGGTTTCCAAGGCAGTATCACTACGGAATTAGATTGCCCAATCTTCCTTCTGAAGAATGGCTGGTGATCTACTATGTCACAAATGACAAATTAAAGAGGAATGGAGTCACATTCATTGTCACAAAGAACATTTCAAGATCTAGCCTGATATACAATGCTGTCAGTGATGCAATAATATCTATAACCCAACAAGGATAACTAGTTAATATAACTAGTATTCAAATTTATGCATCAATCACTATGCTAAAGATGAGGAAACTGAAGATTTTTACCACCTTCTGAAATTGATTAAACACACAATCAGCATGTGTTGATAATTATTGGTGATTGGAATGTGAAAGTTGAAAAACAAGAAGGATCCATAGCTGGAAAATATGGCCTTGGTGATGGAAATGACACTAGAGGTCAAATGATAGAATTTTGTAATGTCAAAGGTCTATTCATTAGAAACAACATAAACAGTGACTATTCAAGTGGACCTCATCAGATGGAATACATAGGAATCAAATCTACTACATCTGTGGAAAGAGACAATGAAGACGCTCAGTATCAGAAAAATATCAGAACAAGGCCAGGGCCCAACTGAGGAAGATCATCAATTGCTTATATACTAGTTCAAACTGAAGCTGAAAAAAATTAAAACAAGTTGATAAGAGTACGATCTTGAGTACATTTCACCTGAATTTAGAAACCATCTCAGGAATGAATTTGACACACTGAACACTAATTACTGAAGATTAGATGAGTTGTGGGATGACATGAAGAACATTATACATGAACATATCAAGGACATCATACATGAAGAAAGTAAAAGATCATTAAAATGATAGAAAAGAAAGAGAAGACTGAAATGTATGTCAGAAGAGTCTCTGAAAGTTGCTCTTCAATGTAGAGTAGCTAAAGGAAATGGATGAAATGAAGTAAAAGAACCAAACAGAAGATTTCAAAGATGACTTTAGAAGACAAAGTAAAGTATTATAATGAAATATGCAAAGATCTGGAGCTAGAAAACCAAAAGGGAAGAACAGACTTGGCATTTCTCAAGCTGAAAGAACTGAAGAAAAATCAAGCCTCAAGTTGCAATGTTAAAGGACTTTATGGGCAAATTGAGTGATGCAGAAAGCATCAAAAAAAAAAAAAAAAAAAAAAAAGAAGAAGAAAAAAGGAATGAATGAGGGTGTGAGTCACTGGGCCTTCAGGCTCATGACCATGTTCTCAGGGGACATTAAGTTTAATTAGCACAATATAGTACAAAAAAACATTGTTTTGCATCTACTTTGGTGACTACTGACAGAGGTCTAAAAAGCTTATGAGGAGCCATCAAAGATGCAACTATTGGTCTCTCCTCATCCAGAGCAAAAAAGAGTAAAGAAAATAAAAAAACATATGGAAACACTTAGTCTAAGGGAATAATGGACCATGGGAACCTCAGCTTGCATGAACCTGAGAGTAGAACTAGATGATGCCCAGTTACCAATTCCAACCACTGAGAGAGGGATCAAAATTGGAGATGCTGGGTAAGTGGGAGGAAAAAATGTGGATAAAAATTCAAAAAAGATAAAAATGACCAGAATTAGTGGTCAGATACAGACTAGTGAAATTTCTGAGACTATAGCTTCAGGTTACCCTTTGGTCCTGGAGTTGGATCACTCCTGTGGGTTAGCTCCCAGCCAAATAATAGTAAGTCCTATGAACTCAGCACCTACCCCAGGGAGATGTACCCCTTACAGCAAAGAGAGATCAGAAGGGCAGGATTTGCATGGAGGGAAACCAGACAGACAGGTAAGCATAGGTAAGAAGGATACAGGGAAGGGGTAATCACAGGAAAGAGGTAGAAGGAGAGCTGGTCTATTGTGGGGATTGTAACTGGTGCTATGAAACAAAATGTGTATAAACTATTGAGTCTAAAACAAATCTGCTTTGTAAATTTGCACCCAGATCACAATAAAAACTTAAAAAAAGAAAATAAAGAAATGGAAGGAATACACAGAGTCACTGTACAAAAAGGATTTGTCAATGTTCAACCATTTTAGGAGGCAGCATATGATAAAGTCATGGTAAAGGTAGAAGGTGTGTATTTCTGTGCATGGAATGCCCTGGGGCAAGGCTGGGTAAGTGAGCAAGGCACAGGAGACCAGGAAATGAGTGGAGCAATTTGGAACAATTAAGGGAAACAAACTTGTCTGTCAGTTTGTCATACCGTGGTAGCTTGAGTATTGCTGTGAGGCTGGAGGCTATGCCATCAGTGTTTCAAATGCCAACAGGAATACCCATGGTGGACAGGTTTCGGCAGAGCTTCCAGACTAAAACAGACTCGGAAGAAGGAAGAGGCCATCCACTTCTCAAATACTTGGCCAATGGAAACCTTATGGATAGCAGTGAAAGACTGTCTGATACATTACTGGAAAACTTCATGAATAGCCCTGAAACATTGTCCATTGTAGTTCCAGAATATGAGCCTTTCATGTTGGAAGGCTCTCAGAATATAACTGGGGAATTGCTGCCTCATAGTTGAGCTGACCTTAATGATGTGGATGGAGTAAAGCTTTCAGGAACCTCCCTTGTCTGAGGAGGAATGTCTCAAGGTGAGATGAAACAGCTGCAAACATCCATTAATAATCAGAACATGGAATGTATGAAGTATGAATCTAGGAAAATTAGAAGTCAAAAATGAAATGGAACGCATAAAGATCAATATCCTAGGCATTAGTGAGCTGAAATGGACTGGTTTTGGCCATTTTGAATCAGATAATCATACGATCTACTATACCATGAATGATAAGTTGAAGAAGAATGGTGTGGCATTCTTCATCACAAAGAATGTTTCAAGATCTATCCTGAACTACAATGCTGTCAGTGATAGGATAATATCCATATGCCTTTGAGGAAGACCAGTTAATACTACTATTATTCGAATGCACAGACCAACCACCAAAACCAAAGATGAGGAAACTGAATATTTTTATCAACTTCTGTAGTCTGAAATTGACTGAACATGCAATCAGGCTGTGTTAATTATCACTGGTGATTGGAATGCAAAAGTTGGAAACAAAGAAGAATCACCAGTGTTGGAAAATATGGCCTTGGTGATAGAAATAATGCTGGAGATCACATGATAGAATTTTGCAAGTCCAACCACTTACTCATCACAAATACCTTTTTTCAACAACACAAATGGTGGCTATACATGTGGACTTCACCAAATGGAGTACACAGGAATCAGAATGAACACATCTGTGGCAAGAGGTGATTAAGAAGCTCAATATCTTCAGTGAAAATAAGGCCAGGAGTTGATTGTAGAACAGACCATCAACTGCTTATATGCAAGCTCAACTTGAAGCTGAAGACAAAACAAACAAGTTCATGAGAACCAAAATATGTCCTTGATTATATCCCACCTGAATTTAGAGACCATCTAAAGAACAAATTTGATGCAATGAACACCAATGACTGAAAACCATAGGAATTGTGGGATGACATCAAGAACATCATCCATGAAGAAATCAAAAGGTCATTGAAGAGACAGGAAAGGAAGAAAAGACCAAAATGGATGTCAGAAGAGACTCTGAATATGACCCTTGAACAGAGAGTAGCTAAAGCAAATGGAAGAAATAACAAGATAAAAGAGCTGAACGGATGATTTCAAAGAGCAGCTCCAGAAGACAAAGACAATTATTATAATGAAATGAGCAAAGAACTGGAGTTAGAAAACTAAAAGGGAAGAATATGATTGGCTTTTCTCAAGCTGAAAGAACTGAGGAAAAAATTTAAGCCTTGTTTGGCCATATCGAAGGATTCTATGGGTGATATATTGAATGATGCAGGGAACATCAAAAGAATATGGAAGGAATACACAGGGTCACTATGCCAAAAAGAATTGTTTGATGTTCATCCATTTCAGGAGGTGGCATAAGATCAAGAACCAATGGTAATGAAGGATGAAGTTGAAGCTTCACTGAAGGAATTGGAGAAAACAAGGCCCCAGGAATTGACAGAATACCCATTGAGAAATTTCAACAAATGGGTGCTGCGCTGGAGACACTTGGCTATGCCAAGAGATTTGGAAGACAGCTACCTGGCTAATTGACTGGAAGATATCCATATTTGTACCCATTCCAAAGAAAGGTGATCCCACAGAATGTGGAAATTATTGAACAATATCATTAATATCCCCACCAGTAAAATCTTACTGAATAAAATAATTCAGAAATGGTTGCAGCAGTACATAGACAGAGAAATTCCAGAAATGCAAGCTGGATTCAGAAGAGGATGTAGAATGAAGGATATAATTTCTGATGTCAGATGGATCTTGGCTGAAAGCAAAGAATACCAGAAAGATGTTTACTTATGTTTTATTGACTCTGCAAAGGCATTTGATTGTGTGGATCATAACAAATTGTGGATAACATTGAGAAGTATGGGAATTCCAGAACACATAATTGTGCTCATGAGGAACCTGTACATAGGCAGGAGGCTGTCATTTGAACAGAACAAGGGGACACTGCATGGTTTAAAATCAGGAAGGAAGTGCGTCAGGATTGTATCCTTTGGCTATACTTATTCAAACTGTATGCTGAGCTAATAACCCAAGAAACTGGACTATATGATGAAGAATGTGACATTTGGATTGGAAGAAAGCTCATTAACAACCTGCAATACACAGATGATACCACTTTGTTTGCTGAAAGTGAGGATGACTTGAAGAATTTATTGATGAAGATTGAAGACTACAGTCTACAGTATGGATTACACCTCAACACAAAGAAAACAAAAATCCTCACAATTGGATCAATAAGCAGCATTGTGATAAACAGAGAAAAGACTGAACTTGTCAAAGACTTCATATTACTTGGTTCTACAATCAACACCAATGGAAACAGCAGTCAAGACATCAGATGACATATTGCTTTGGGCAAATCTTCTGCAAAAGACCTCTTTTGAGAGCTGCAGAACAAAGATGTCTCCTTGAAGACTTAGGTGTTCCTGATACAAGCCATTGTATTTTCAATCACCTCATATGCATGTGAGAGCTGAACAATGAATAAGGAAGACTGAAGAAGAGTTGACACTTTTGAGTTATGGTGCTGGAGGAGAATGCTGACAGTACCGTGGACTGCTAAAACAACTAACAAATCTGTCCTGGGAGAAGTGCAGCTAGAATGCTCCTTGGAAGTGAGAATGGCCAGACTTTGTCTCACCTACTTTGGTCATGTTTTCAGAAGGTACCATTCTCTGTAAAAGGATATCATGCTTAGTAAAGGGGTGGGTCAGTGAAAAAAGGAAAGGCCCACAATGAGATGCTTTAACTCAGTGGTTACAACTTTGGACTTGGGTATTGCAGGGATCATGGAGCTGGCACAGGACTGGGCAGTGTTTCATTCTATTGTACATAGGATCTCTATGAATCAGAGATGACTCATTGGCACCTAAGAACAACAACAACATATGGTAAAGAAATGATGGTGGTGAACAAAGAAGTCCAAGCTGCAGTGAATGCATTGGCAAAAGAACAAGGCTACAAGAATGGATGGAATTGAGATGTTTCAACAAATGAACACAATGTGGAAATGCTCATTCATCTATACCAAGAAATTTGGAAGATAGCTACCTGGAAAACTGGAAGATATCCAATTAGTGCCCATTCCAAGGAAAGATGATTCAAAAAAATGTCGAAACTATCAAACAAAATCATAACTACCACATGCAAATAAAATTTTGCTGAAGCTAATTAAAAAATGGTTATAGCTGTACATCACAGGGAACTGCCACAAATTCAAGCCAGATTCAGAAGAGGAGGTGAAATGAGGGATATCAATGCTGTCGTCAGATGTATCTTGGCTGAAAGCAGAGAATGCTAGAAATATGTGTACCTGTGTTTTATTGACTATACAAAGGTATTTGACTGTGTGGATAATAACAAATTATGAAAAACATTACGAAGAACAGGAATCTCAGAGCTTTAATTGTTCTTGTGTGTAACCTATGCACAGACCAAGAAGCAGTTATTCACATAGAATAAGAAGATACTGCAGCTTTTAAAATCAGAAAGGTGTGTCAGGAATGTATACTTTCACTATACTTGTTTAATCTGTGTGCTGAGCAAATAATCTGAAAAGCTGGACTCTATGAAGAAAAATGCAGCATCAGAATTGTAGGAAGACTCAATAATAACTTTGATATGCAGATGGGAGAACTTTACTTGCTGAAGGGAAGAACACTTGAAGCATTACATCTCAACATAAATAAAATAAAATTCCTCATAATTGGAACACTCGCAACATCATGATAAATGGAGAAATTTGATGTTATCAAGGGTTTCATTTTACTTGTCCACACAATCAATGTCCATGGAAACAGCAGTCAAGATATAAAATTATTTATTGCTTTGGACAAATCTATGGCAAAAGACTTCTTTAAAGTGTTAAAGAGCTAAGATGTCACTTTGAGGACTGAAGTGTGCCTGACCCAAGCTGGGGTATTTTCAATCACCTCATATGCATGCAAAAGGTAGAATAAGGCAAACTGAAGAAGAATTCAAGCCTTTGAAATATGGTGTTGATGAAGAATGTTAAGTATACTACGGCTGCCTGAAGAATTAATAAATCTGTCTTGGAAAAACTACAGACAGAATTATCCTTAGAAGCTAGGATAGCACGGCTTCATCTTATATATTTTGGACATCTTATCAGGAAGGACCAGTCACTGGAAAAGGACATCATGCTTGGTAAAGTAGAGAGTCAGAAAAAAAGGGAAGACCCTCAATGAGATGGATTGGCACAGTGCCTGCAACAATGGCCTCAACATAGCAATGATTATGAGGATGGCCCAGGACTGGGCAGTGTTTCATTCCCTTGTACACAGGGTCACTATGAGTTGGAGTGGACTCAATGGCATCTACTAACAACAATTTTTTATCAGGAAAATTAAAAATAACAATCACATGATCCTTTTCTCTTGGCAGAATGGCAGACTTGGTTCTCTGAGGAAATTTCTGTAACAAAACAATGTACCTTTAAAGAAGAAGAAGTTTTGAAATGTAAAGGAACTAATGAACAAGAAAAATGGAATATGTATGAAAATTTAAACAAATATTTTATATATACAGGCAAATAACTATAGTACAAAATGATAGTAGCACACATGTTAGGTGGAATATGATTGGAATTTAAATGTTTTAAGATTCATGTATTATTCTGGGGCCAAAACAAAACCAAACCACTTATCATTGAGTAGATTCTGACTTATGATCACCCTTTGTGTTGGAGGGTAGAAGTACTCTCCATAAGTTTTTCAGAAGCAAATCACCTGGCTTTTCTTCTAAGATACATATGAACCCAAATCCACTGCCATCAAGTCAATTCCATCAAGTGACCCCTATTGGGTTTATGAGGTGGTAAATCTTTATAGAAGTAGATTGACCTATTTTTCTTCCATGGAGTGGCTAGTGGGTTTGAACTGCCAACTATCTGGTTAGCAGTCAAATGACTTAGGAATTGAGCCACCAGAACTCCTTAAAACTCCTCTGAAAAACCAAAAGGCAAATTCACTGCAGTCAAGTCGATTCCAATTCATAGCAACCCCATTCGGGATTGGGTTCAAACTGCCAACTTTTAGGTTAGTAGTCAAGCACTTAATCGTTTGTGCCACCCAGGACTCCTATTATCCTGGGAAAGGTTAATAAAATGTTCTATTTGAATTTTCTAGTAAAGTTCCAGGATAAAAGCTGAAGATGTGTATGATGTATATTTCTAAAGCAGTGGAGAGATAAAAATAATGATACAGGAAAAAAAGGACAAATAGAAAAAATTCAGATAATATAAATAAGTGTGAAAGGATTAACAACCACAGTAAAAAGTGAATAAATTATTAATATACCAGAAAAAAAAGGAAAAGTAGGAATTAATGACAGGTTAGAAATATAATTAGGAATAGCATCATTTATAGCATTGTTGTTATGTGCCATTGAGTCAGACCTGACTGTTAACGACCCCTCCTTGGGTTTCTGAGGTGGTATCACTGTGGAAGTAGATTGCCCAACCTTCCTTCTGAGGAGTGGCTGGTGGGTTTGAACTGTCAGCCTTTTGGTTAGCAGTCAAGTGCCTTAGGCACTATGCTACCAGAGCTCCTACCTTTGTAGTAGGAAATAATAAAACAAAACTATAATGTACTCAGAGGAGTACGATTTCTCTGAAAAAAAATACAAACTTTATAAAAGATATTGAAGTAGCTCTAAGTAAAACATTAAATATACTATATTCATGAAAAGAAATATTGTTGTTGTTGTTGTTATGTGCCGTCGAGTCAGCCCTGACTCATAGCGACCCCTCCTTGGGTTTTCGAGGCAGTATCACTACGGAAGTAGGATTGCCCAACCTTCCTTCCGAAGAGTGGCTGGTGGGTTTGAACCGCCAGCCTTCTGGTTAGCAGTCAAGTGCCTTAGCCACTACGCTACCAGAGCTCCTGAAAAGAAATATACAAAACTATAAAAATAAAATTATCCCCCAAATATTTTAAATAGAATTCTATCAGAATTCCAATAGGTTTTGCATGGAATTTCAAAAACTATTTTAAAATTTATGTGGAAGAAAAAAGACCAAAGAATACCTCAATCTCCTGAAGAAAGAATCATGTGACAAACTTGTCCTATAAGTTATAACAATATTAAGATTTAAAAATTCAGATAGTGTATATTATCTTAATATATGGGGATTACATATAAAATATTTAGTGACTCATGACACAGACACTAAGCAATCAGAATGAACCTCTGAACAATTAGAACAAAGATGTAACAAATAAGATTAAATAAAGTAGATATGATACACTAGTATATACTGGCTAAATATCAGCTATGGGGATAAAAGATAGATAAATTGAATAAGAAAATAGAATGGAAAACTCAGAAGAGATCTAGTTTTATATGAAAATTGTGTATGATAGAAATGGCATTTTGGTCATCATGCAAAAATAATAAATGGAACTGAAATGATTGTTTTTCATAATGAAAAACATAAAATTTAATTCTAGCTGATTTCACTTAAAGTGAAAGAAGATACTTTAATCATCTTAATCAAAAAGAAAATGATAATACCTTTCTGCCATTCAAATAGATACTATAAACAAAACAATAAAATTGACTATATTAAAATAGTCTCTGGTAGCATAGTGGCTAAGACACTTGCCTGCTAACCAGACAGCTGGCGGTTCAAACCCACCAGCCACTCCTCGGAAGGAAGGTTGGGCAATCCTACTTCCGTAGTGATACTGCCTCGGAAACCCAAGGAGGGGTCGCTATGAGTCGGGTTTGACTTGACGGCACATAACAACAACAACAACAACATATTAAAATTAAGAACTTATGATCATCAAACACAGCATTAAAAAAGTCAAAAGGCAAGTGATAAACTTGGGGAGCTTATTTCCAAAACATAAAACTAATAAGAGATTAGTATCCAGAATATAAAATGAATAACTCCGAATCAATTAAAAAAAAAAAAAAAGAGATAAAAATTGGCATTATTGTGTAAGTTTGAACACTTGCATTTCTTATAATCCAACAATTCTACTCCTAGGCATATACCATATGGAATGTGGTTAATGTCAACTGCCATAGAATTGACTCCTGTTTCTTGGAGACCTCATGCACAAGAAAATGAAACACTTCCCAGTTCTGCTCCATCCCCAAGAGCAGTTGTGGATTAGACTGTTGTGATCCACAGGTTGTATATTGGCTGATTTTTGGAAGTAAATTACCATACTTTTCTTTCTGTTTTGTCTTAGTCTGGATGCTCTGCTGTAACCTATCTACCATGGGAGAACCTGCTGACATTTGAAATATGGATGGCATATCTTCCACATCACAGCAACAAGCGAGCCACCCCAGTATGACAAACTGACTGAGGGTTGATGAACGGTACCTTAAGCCTACAGCAGAATTTTCACAGTAGTTCTATTCACAATAGCAGCAAACAGAAACATCTGAAATGTCCATTGTCAGGATAATGAATAGATGCATTGTGATATATACACATCGAAATACTATACAAAGAAAAGCTCCAAGAAATTAATACAAAGATAATTTTGCATTAGAAAAGCAAGTTCTTAAGGAGATCTCATGTATATAAATAAATCTCACAACAAACAAAAATAAGCAGCATATTCTTTAGGAATATATATATATGTAGTAAAACTTTACATAGAAAAAACAAGACATGAATAAATTTAAGATATTATTTATCTCAAGGTGGAGGCAATGAGATGAACCAAGACCGGACCACATAGAATCAAGACACCAGCCATGTACTAGGTCTTAAATTTGGTAGCAAGATTGTAATGTTTCATTTCATTTTATGCTTTCTAACTTATATATCTACCACTTGTCTATCAATTTGTCAAACTGTAGTGGCTTGCATATTGCTGTGGGACTGGAGGCTATGCCACCAATATTTCAAATACCAACAGGATCCCCTGTTGGACAGGTTTCAGTGGAACTTCCAGACTAAGACAGACTGGAAAAAGGATAGGGCCATCCACTTCTGGAAAAAAAAAAAAAAAAGTGGACAGTGAAAACCTTATGAATAGCAAGGAAACACTGTCTGATATGTTACTGGGAAACACTATCAATAGTTAGTTGTGAAACATTGTCTGATATAGTGCCAGAAATGAGCCTGTGGTAGTTCGGTTTGTGTGTCAACTTGGCTGGGCCTGGTTGAGTGACTGACAGCTGGTGGTAGTTATTCCCCATGATGAGCCTGGCAATCAACTCCATGGTGGGATCTACCACAAGCAGCTGGGTAGCTGCCTTTGGGTATGTGGTCTGCTTCCTGTATATAAAGAGAAGCCTTTGGGAATAGTCTCTAGCCTATGACACGCTTGGACCCTGCATATAGCTGTGTCTGCCATGCTCTGCCGACCTTGGGACTTACAATGGACTTAAATTAATGGCCTGCTGTCTTCTTTGGTAAAATTGGGACTGTCTTTTTACTTGTCAACTTTGTGGCTTCTCAGCCTCAGCAGCCAGCGGCTGTCTGAGTGAAGAAAAGCCTCCAGCTTCAGTGGGCTGGGAGTAGGAGGCAGAGCTGGACCCCGAGATTGAGGGGCTTTCACCCAGCCCCTAGAGCCTGGCACTTTGAACTTGGACTTAAAGCCTCCAAACTGTAAGAATAAACTCCTGTTTGTTAAGGCCATCCCATTTGTGGTATATTCTTTTCAGAGCAGCACTAGGTAACCAGAACAGAGCCCCTCAGGTTGGAAGGCATTCAAAATACTGCTGGGGAAGAGCTTCCTCCTTAAAGTAGAGTTGACCTTAATGACGTGGGTGGAGCAATGCCTTCAGAACCTGCATTTGCTAACGGGGTTTGACTCAAAATGGGAAGAAACAGCTGCAAACATTCATTAATAATCAGAATGTGAAATGTACAAAGTATGAATATAGGAAAAATGGAAGTTGTCAAAAATGAGATGGAACACATAAGATTGATAACCTACTCATTAGTTAGCTGAAATGGACTGGTATTGGCCATTCTGAATTAGAAAACCATATGGTCTACTATGCTGGGAATAACAAATTGAAGATGAATAGCAGATATCACATTGATCAGCAAGAAGAATGTTTCAAGATCTATCCTGAAGTACAATGTTGTCAGGGATAGGATAATATCCACATGCCTACAAGGAAGACCCATTAATTCTACTATTATTAAAATTTATACACAAAAAACTAAAGCCAGAGATAAAGAAATTGAAGATTTTTACCAACTTCTGCAGCCTCATATTGACCAAACATTTAATCAGCATGTATTGAAAATTATTGGTAATTAGGATGTGAAAGTTGGAAACAATGAAGAGTCATTGGTATTAGAAAACATGGCCTTAGTGATAGATATGGCACTGGAGAGCACATGATAGAATTTTGAAAAACTAATGACTTCTTCATTGCAAATACCTTTTTCAACAACATAAATGGTAACTGCATACCTGGACCTCACCAGATGAAATAAACAGGAATCAAGTAAAATATATCTGTGGAAAGAGGAGATGGAGAGACTCAATATCATCAGTTACAAAAAGACCAGGGGCTGACTGTGGAGCAGACCATAAATTCCTCATATCCAAGTTCAATTTGAAGTTGAAGAAAGTAGAAATAAGTCAAAGGGAGCCAAAATATAACCTTGAGTATATCCTACCTGAATTTTGAGACCATCTGAAGAATAGATTTGCTGCATTGAACACCAATGACTGAACCTAGACAAGTTGTGGGATGACATGAAGAATAACATACATGAAGAAAGCAAAAGGTCATTAAAAAGGTAGTAAAAGAAGAAAAGACCAAAATGGATGTCAGAAGAGACTCTGAAACTTGCTCTTGAATGGAGAGTAGCTAAAGCAAATAGAAAAAAATGATGAGATAAAAGAGGTGAACAGAAGATTTCAAAGGGCCATTGAGAAGCCAAAGTAAATTATTATGAAATGTGCAAAGATCTGGAGTTAGTAAATAAAAAGAGAAGGACATGATAGGCATTTCTTAAGCTGAAAGAACTGAATTAAAAATTCAAACCTTGAATTGCCATATTGAAAGATTCTATGGTTAAAATATTGAATGATGCAGGAAGCATCAAAAGAAGATGGAAAGAATACACTGTACCAAAAATAACTGGTCAATGTTTGAATATTTCAAGAGGTGGCATATGGCCAAGAACCAACAGCACTGAAGAAAGATATCCAAGCTGCACTGAAGGAACTGGCAAAATACAAGACTCGAGAAATTGGTGGATTACTCATTGTGATGTTCAACAAACATGAAGTGATGGAGGTGCTAACTCTTTTATACCAAGAAATTTGGCAGACAGCTACCTGGCCAACTGAGTGGAAGAGATCTATATTTGTGCCCATTCCAAAGAAAGATGATCCAACAGAATGTGGAAATTATCAAACAATGTCATATGCAAATAAAATTTTGCTGAAGATAATTCAAAATGATTGCAGCAGTATATTGACAGGGAAGCTTCAGAAATTCAAGCTGAATTCAGAAGAGGACATGGAATGATGGATATCAATGCTGATGTCATATAGACCTTGGCTGAAAGCAAAGAGTAGCAGAAAGATGTTTACCCATGTTTTCTTGACTATGTGAACACATTTGACTGTGTGGATCATAAAAAATTGTGGATAACATTGAGAAGAACAGGAATTCCAGAATATGTAATTGTACTCATTAAGAATCTATACATGGACCAGGAGGCTGTCATCCAAACAGAAGAAGGGGTTACTGCATGTTTAAAAGTCATGAGGGGTGTGTGTCAGGGTTATAGCCTTTCACCATATTTATTCAGTCTGAATGCTGAGAAATAATCTGAGAACCTGGACTACAAGAAGAGGAACACAACATCAGGATTGAAGGAAGACTCACTAAAACCCTGCAATACGCAGATGACACAATCTTGCTTGCTAAAAGTGAAGATGACTTGAAGGACTTACTGATGAGATCAAAGACTACATTCTTCAGTATGGATTACACCTCAACATAAAGAAAACCAAAATTCTCAGAAATGGACCAATAAGCAACATAATGATAAATGGAGAAAAGATTGAACTTGTTAGGGATTTCATTTTACTTGGATTCACAATCAACACCCATAGAAGCAGCAACCAAGAAATCAGACATCATATTGCACGGGGCAATTGTGCCTCAAAAGACATCTTTTAAGTGCTAAGAAGCAAAAACATCACTTTGAAGACGAAAGCATGCCTAACCTAAGCCATGGTATTTTCAGTTGCTTCATATGTATGTAAAAACTGGACAATGAGTACGGAAGACCGAAGAAGAATTGATGCCTTTGAATTGTGGCATTGTCAAAGAATACTGAAAATACCATGGACTGCCAGAAGAACGCACAAATCTTTTCTGGAAGAAGTGCAGCCAGAATGTTCCTTGGAAGTGAGAATTTCTTGTTGGAAGAGAGAATGGCCAGGTTTAGTTTCACCTACTTTGGTCATCTTGTCAGAGGAACTATTCCCTGGAGAAAGATATCATACTTGGTAAAATAGAGAGTCAGAGAAAAAGGGACAACCCTCAATGAGATGGATTGACACAGTAGCTGCAACAATGGCTCCAAGTATAGCAAGGATTGTGAGGATAGCACAGAACTAGGAAGTGTTTAGTTCTGTTGTACTTAGGGTCGCTCTGAGTGGGAGCAGATTCGATGGCACCTAGCAACAACAACAACATATATTCTTTTAATATTCAACAAATATTCTCATTGCCATCAAGTTGATTCTGACTCATAATGACTCTCACTGGGTTTCCAAGGCAATTTTTTATGAAGTAGATTGTCCCCTCTTTGTTCAGTGCAGCAGCTGGTGGGTTTGAACTGCCAAACTTCTGGTTAGTAGTCAAATGCCTTAGACACTATGCCACCAGAGCTCATGAAATATTATACTTTAAAAATATATA
>NW_006921772.1:5402416-5403670 GCF_000298275.1 Orycteropus afer afer
ATATTGAAGTTTTACTATTTTTCAAATGACACAATTACTTTCTTCATATTTTCTTTATTCTTTTCTTCTTTCCATGTATAATCATCCATTTTGAAGATTATACCAATGGAAAATGAACAAATCTATGTGCAGGAAATATGATTAATTTCAGTAGTTCCCAGGTTGACTATTCCATTTGTGCCATGTAGCTATTTTTAAATTATGAATTTAATAAAAAAATATGCATTCATATGATATGGCTATTTTATGGTATTGAGATTGCAGATGATTTTTATTTTTTCTTCAAAATTTCAATACTGTTTGAGTTTTTTCACTTTTTCACAATATGTAGAAAAATAACAATTTCCATTAAAAAATAAAACCTCAATCAAATGTTGTGGGAATTGCAGTAGGTGTCACAAAACAGAATGTGTGTGGATTGTTGAATGTAAAACCAATTTTCTCTGTAAACTATCACCCAAATCACAATTTAAAAAAATATATCATATATCCTATTAGGACCAAGATCCCAGGTTTGGGGAGATACCTAAAAATGTTGAGACATGGTCAGGATACCTAAAGATGTTGAGATACGGTCACTTTCCTTATAGAATAAGATAAAAGAGACAAAATAAAATCTATATAGTCAAATTGAAAATACACGTTTATTAGCATATTTTCTAGAAGCTGGGCATTGCCAAGGAGCTCTGGTGGTGTAGTGGCTAAGGCTTTCAGCTGTTAACCAAAAGGTCAGAGGTTGGAATTCACCAGCTGCTCAGCAGAAGAGAGATGAGGCAGTTTGCTTCCATAAAGATTTAGTCTTAGAAACCCTGTGAGGCAGTTATATATACTCTTTCCTAAATTGTCACTACAAAAAACTCACTGCTGCCAAGTTGATTCTGACCCATAGCAACCCCTCTTTGGGTTTCCGAGGTGGTATCTCTACGGAAGTAGATTGCCTAGTCTTCTTTCTGAGTAGTGGCTGGTAGGTTTAAACAACTAGCCTTGTGGTTAGCAGTCAAATGCTTGAGGCACTGTGCCATAGGGGTCAGAGTCAACTTGATGGTAGTGGTTGGTTGGGTTGGTTTGGGCATTGTCATAGACATTACTTTCAAGAACAAAATTAGACCCTGGGGACTTTGATCTTATTAGTCTAATTTTATCCATTGACCACTGTCAAAAAAAAAAAAAAAAGAAAAAAAAAACCCAAACTCAAACTCACTGACTGTCATCGAATTGATTCCAACTCATAGCAACCCCCACTGGGTTTCCTAG
>NW_006921772.1:5403846-5421904 GCF_000298275.1 Orycteropus afer afer
ATGCGTCTGTGTGTATTTGTGTGTGGGTGGGTGTGCATCAGGAACTTTTCTTTGTTCACTGCAGTTATTTAGATGTATATAAGGTGTCCAACTCTCATTTTTTCCCCAAAATAGCAATCAGTTACCTATTTAAGATCCATTCTCCTTCTTTCAGAATAGCAGAACTCCAAGTTTTTCAGTTATTGAATCCTTTAGTAACATTTCCCTTCCCAGAGGTTGATATTATTTACTCTAAAATGTTGTTAGTTGCTGCCCATTTGATTCTGAATCAAATCATGATTAATTCAGTTCTTCTTACCAATATTTGTTAAGACACAGGCATGTGACAGACAGAGAAATATTTAAGGTATGGCATGTATAGCATGTGCCTTGGATACTACTTGAAGAGGGACGCTACTGAGTAATTTCTATTAACCATCACATTTTCTATTGTCAACTATGAGAAATCATTCAGCAAATTAAAACTAATACTTTTGAATTTGAGAGCCTCCATGTGTCAAGGAAGACTGTGTGATCTTGCACTACTGAGTGCAGCAAGAGAAGAAATTGGGAAAAAAAAATGAGTTTGAGCACATAGACCAGTTTTCATCAGTGAAAGCAGGAAGGTACAGTTGTAATTTTCAAGTAGTACCATAATGTATTAAGTAAAAGATTAAAGGGCTTGACTTGTATTTTTGAGCTGATAGTATGATAAAGTTATCTAACAGAGTGATGTCAGATATTTGGATAGAAGCACAATTTCAGTACTTGCCGTAGATACACCTCTGTTGACACAATCCCACTCAGCGAGGCATAAAAAGATGTCCACTGTTAAGGGGTCTCCTAGCAAATTTTCTGCAGTTTTACAAAGGGTCAGAAAAGAAGGACTCATTCTGGCCCTTAGATGTGGTGTTAGGATGTGCTGTGTAGCTGCATAGTCTCCCTGCTTCCAGGAAAGAAAACTAAGAATCATAGGGAAGCTGACCCAGAGCATTGGCTTATTAAGGTACTTAGAAACTTAGAAACGCCTTCCTCTGAACTTATTAGTGAAATTATTATTCTTATTGTTTAACACACTTTCATTTGAATATCTTGTTACTTGTATAAAATGTCTTAGGCATTGCATCATATTCCCACAATTAGGTTGAGTATAGTTGATAAGAATGAAAGCTCTGCAGAGACAAATGAAGAAAACCAAAGATTAATAGAAACAATTAGCTCAAGCGACTGGTATACCATGCAATACTCAGCCTATATGACTATGAGACCAGAGAGAGCTAGATGGTGCCCGGCTACCACTGTTAACCACTCGGAGGGGGATCTATGTAGGAGATCCTGGATAGAGAGGGAGAACAATGTAGATCAAAAGTCAAAATCATCTGGGGAAAAAAAAAAAAGCTAAACTGGTCCGATAGAGCCTGATGGAACCACTGAGACTATGTCCCCTAGCTGCTCTTCAGGTCTGGAAATGAAACCCACTCCTGTGGCTTCCAGCCAAACAAAAGACAGGCATATGTGGTGAACATTTCCACTAGATAGATACACTCCTTGGAGAGATCAGTCATGGGAGAATAGAAGGGCAGTGTATGCACCGGGAAGACAGCTCAGGGGGCAGGAGTACATGTAAGGAAGGACACAGGGAAGAGGTATCTACAGGAAGGAAGTGGGAGGGGAGCTGTTGCATTGTGGTAAATTGTATTCAATGTCACGAGACAAAGTTCATGTGAACTGCTGTATGGAAAGTGAATTTGCTCTGTAAGCTTTCACACACACACACACACACACACACAAATCTCACCTACAAAAAAGAAGAAGAAAAGAACAGAACGAAAGCTCTGGAGCCATACTGCGTGGGTTTATATTTTGAATCTGGCCCAGACTAATTGTGTGATTGAGCCAGTTACTTAACTACTCTGTGCCTTGTTTCTCTCATTTATGAAGTGAATGTAATAAGGATAATTACCTAATAGAATTGTCTTGAGGACTAATAAGACAGTGAACACAAAGCATATTGAATAGTATGTTGATATAATAAGCATTAAATAGACATTAATTTTTGTTATTCTTTAGATTAAAATACTACACTCTCTTAAAATGTGGCTCTGAATAACAAATTAATGCATAAAATCTTGGCAGAAAGATTATTAGTTTTTTTCTGAAAGACAAATTAGCCAAGAGTAGGTTAGGGACACAGGGAAGCAAAAATCTGCAGAGGTAGGTCAGAACACAGTAAGTTAGGGCTTGGTCTGGGTGAAAGGTGACAGGAACATCAGATACTCAGCAACTTGGAAATAGCCACTAGCTGGAGATGAAGTAAAAGGAGCTCTGGTGGGTCAGCGCCTAAGCAGTTCAGACCCTCCAGCAGCTCTGCGAAAGGAAGACAAGGCAATCTACTTCTCTAAAGATTTACCTTCTTGGAAACCCAATGGGAGGATGCTGTGAGTTGGAATTGTCACTTTGGCAGTGAATTTATTTATTTATTTTGGGGCAGGGGATGAAGTGGAGTGAACAGGTCATGAGAAATAACTTTTAGAACAAAGATGAAGGGTCACTTTAAACAAACGTTTTTGTTTTGTGCTTTCCCCCCTTAACATATCAAGAAGAGAAAATGAGGAAAATCTATCCCACTTATGCCCTCCATCAGGATGGATCCGAAGGTGAAAGGGAGCACAGAATACCTACCTGAGGCAGAGAATTCAGCAGCTCCCACTGCCAAAGACTGTTATGAGTAACAGCTACTGGAATGGGATGTGATTTCTCTTGTCAAAGGAACCGTTTATAGACATTGGAAAATCAGTGAAGAGCTCACATGAAAAAGATGTAGGAGATTAGCAATGATAGTCCCTGGAGACACTTGCCCAAGGCTCCAAATGGATCTTTTAAAATTAATCATAATGGTTTACTCAGGTCTTCCTTCTTAATTTAAACTTTAAAAGATCGTTATCTTCTTTTACTTGACCTGCAAGAGTTCTGTAAATTTCATTTAGACTTTGCAGCCTGAAGAATGTGTTTTTTTTTTTTTTGAGATGCTAACGATTTAAAAAGGTAGAAATTGATACATTTTTTCAAGAAGCAAGGACTGCTGCCATTCATTTTATATATGGTGTGCAGATGTTCTTGCCAGTTTTTGTACTGTTTCAGGAAACAATGATTGATTTACTGGAAAATTCCTTTAACAATGGCACAGAATGTGGAATATGAAATGGAATTGCATGTATGATTTTCTATTCTTATTCCTTTATCCTGTGGTTTCCTAGAGATGTGTAGAAGCACCACCAAATTCTACTATTCAATGATTAATAAAGACTAGTGATAATATAGGAGCTCTGGTAGCATAGTGCCTAAGGCACTTGACTGCTACCAAGAAGGCTGGTGGTTCAAACCCACTAGCCTCCTTGGAAGAAAAGTCAAGCAATCTACTTCTGTAGTGATACCGCTTCGGATACCCAAGGAGGGGTCGCTACGAGTTGAGTCTGACTCAATGGCACATAACAACAACAGTGATAATATAGAGTCAGAATTGTAGTAACTCCAAGGTTTAAGTTAATGTGAAAATAACCAAACACATTGATCTTTAATATAAAAATAAAATAAATAATATGAGTATTTCTGTTTCATTCTCAACACATATTTCTCACACACAAACATATTTTGCAAAATTACATTCCTATTGAACAAGAAGACAATACACATGGATATCAAAGCAAGTACACATTTATTTGATGTATAAAATTATAAACCAACAAAGAAAAAAAATCATGCTAAGTTTAAAACTTTTCTGTGAGTTTGGGAAAGTTATTTCTCATTTTGGTAGAATACTATTAACTTGAATGTATTAAGTACTAAAAATGTTCTTTAATATTTAATCATTCATTTTAACAAGGCAAACATATAAAACAGCATAAATAAAATCTCAATTGAAAAGAACACATGAGATATCAGGGTGGCTTTCTCTTTTAGGAAGGCAACTTTAACTGTGGTAAAGTTTATTGATTTGTATAACAAATATGTATTGACCTCCCCCTTCAAGGCAATGCTGTGCTGAGCACAGTGATATTCAAAAACCAGTCATGGCCCAGCCTTAAGGCAGTCAATTTACAATCTTTCTTACATGCAGTCCCAAGGTGAGGTGATAGAAAGAGCACTGGCCTGGGAGGTGGAATTCCTAATATTTAGGTCAGACCTACTGAGACAGGAAGAACTGGCTAAATCAAGCAGCCTCTGACTCAGTATTCTTGGAATAGTTATGTGGCAAACCACCACATAACTATTGCTTCTAGGGACAGAGAACTGATTGCAATTAACAAGCTAGACCTTTAGACAAGATAAGAAGTTACATTTCAAAAGCCCCACACGATTGACCAATTGTAAAATGCTGATAAACTTGAGTTGTCCTTCAAGTACCTCACCAGGTATGGAACATGTGCACTAAAATTCAAGTTGACAAACAAAGTGACTTTCTACCAGAGGCAGTCAAGAATGGGATATATGGAGAAGCTTTGGGAAAAAGTGTCTAGGTTTTTTACTCATTTTAAATCTTGCATTTGGCCCATCATCTCCAGTTTCTAGACTTGAACCTGTCACCGACTGTGTTGTCTGCTGATCTTGAGATTGTTACCTTTGTAGCCTGTGAGCCAACGATCTGCAGCCTGCTGTACTGCTGACCAGTCTTGAGTTTGTCAGTTCCTGTGGCTGTGTGCGACAGGAGAAGCCTCCAGCTTGCATCAATGGGCCTGGAAGGCAGATCTAAAGCCCAAAGTCAGGGAGCCTCCACCCAGCCCTTAGAGCCAACATTTGAACTCAGACTTCTAGTCTAGTCTTCCCCAAGAGCCAGCACTCCAAATTTGGACTTCTAGCCTTCTTGCTTGTAAGAAATAAATTTCTATTTGTTAAAGCTATCCATTTGTGGTACATTTCTGTTATAGTAATGTCAGAGGACTAAGGCAGAATTTAAAAGAAGATTTCAAAGGGCAGCTTGAGAAGACAAAATAACCAAAGTAAAGAATTATAATGAAATATGCAAAGACCTAGAGTTAGAAAAGAACTGGAAGAACCAGTTCAGTATTTCTCAAGCTGAAAGAAGTGTAGAAAAATTTCAAGCCTTGAGTTGTAATATTGACGGATTCTATTGACAAATATTGAACAAAACAGGAGGCATGAAAAGAAAATGGAAGATATACAGTGTCACAATATCAAAAACAATTGGTGAGTGCTCACACATTTCAAAAGGTTGCACATGATCAAGAAGTGATGGTACTTAAGGAAGAAGTCCAAGCTGCACTGAACACACTAGTGAAAAACAAGTCTCCAAGAATTTATGAAATACCAATTGTAATGTTTCAACACAGAGAAGCAACATTGAAAGTGCTCACTTGGCCATGCCAATAATAAGACATATGCTTGAAAGACAGCTACCTGGCCAAACAACTGGAAGAAATCCATATTTGTGCCCATTCCACAGAAAGTTGATCCAACAGAATATAAAAATTATGAAACAATATTATTAATATTACATGCAAGTAAAGTTTTGCGGAAGATAATTTAAAAACAGTTGTGGGAGTGTATTGACAGTGAACTGCCAGAAATGCAACCTCTATTCAGAAGAGGATGTGGAATGAGGGATGTCACTGCTGATGTCAGACGAATCTTGGCTGAAAGCAGAGAATACCAGAAATATGTTTATCTGTATTTTATTTGATTGTGTGAATCATAACAAATTATGGATAACGTAATTATGACTATTTCAAGACAATTATACTCATGTTAAACCTATACATAGTAGAAAAAGAGTCAGTCATTCAAACAACAAGGGGCTATTGCTCAGTTTAAAAATCAGGAAAAGTGTGTGTCTGGGTTGTATCCTTCCACCATTATTTATTCAATATGTATGCTGAGCAAATAATCCAAGAAGCTGGACTATATTAAGAATGCAGTATCAGGATTGAAGTAAGACTCATTAACAACCTGTGATATGCAGATGACGAAACTTTGCTTGCTGAAAGTGAAGAGGACTTGAAGCACTTACTGATAAAGATAAATGAGTACAGACCTTAGTATAGATTCCACCTCAGAATAAAGAAAACACAAATCCTCATTATTGGACAATAAGTGACATTATAAACAGATACAGTAAAGAAGTTACTAAAATTTCTTTTTACTTGGACCTACGATCAATGCTTATTGAAACAGCAGTCAAGAAATCAAATGACATAGTGCATCAGACAATTCTGCTGCCAAAAACCTCTTTAAAGTGTTAAAAAGCAAAGATGGCACTTTGAGCACTAAGGTGCACCTGATCCAAGCCATAATATCTTCAATCACTTCCTATGCATATGGAAGCTCGACAATGAATAAGGAAGAGTGAAGAAGAATTGATTCACTTAAATTATGGTGCTGGTGAAGAATATAGAATATATGATGGACTGCCAGAAGAGTGAATAGCATCTTGAAAGAAATACAGCCAAAATGCTCCTTGGAAGCCAGGAAAGTGAGGCTTTGTCTAATGTTCTTTGGGTGTGTTATCAGGAGGCACCAGTCCTTGTAGAAAGACATCATGCTTGACAAACTAGATCATCAAAAAAGATGAAGACTCTCAATGAGATGGATTGACACATTAGCTGCAACAATGAGCTCAAACATAACAATTGTGAGGATGGTGCAAGGCCAGTAGTATTCTGTTCTATTGTCACTATGATTTGGAACCAATTCAGCAGTGCCTAACAACAACAACAACATGCTAATTTATGCCCAAATTTTGTTGTTTCATTACCCATATGCAATCACAGATGCTCCTTAAAAGTCTAGGAGACCCAAGTATTTCTGGAAGTTCTCAAGGCAGTATCTCAGTTTTGCTTCACCTCCACAGCTGCTTGTCTCTTGGTACTCCATCAGGACAGTGGTACTCAGCTGAGGGATGGCCACTGACAGGTGCCATTGTCCTGTGCTTCCCTACACAGCTAGCACTGCTGCTGCTCCACGGGCACAGTACAATGCCACTAGTTATATTTTATAGCAACTTGGTAGCCTATACCAGAAACCCTCCTGGTATTTGAAATGCTGGAGGCATGATTCCAGCCTCACAACAACACACAAGCCACCATGGTACAACAAACTGCCAGATGAGTGGTGATCTCACAAGTGGACCAATCGGCAACATCACAATAAGTGGAGAAAATATGAAGTTGCCAGGGATTTCATTTTACTTGGATCCACAATCAGCACCCATGGAGGCACCAGTACAGAAATCAGATATTGTATGTCATTGGGCAAATCTGCTGCAAAAGATCTCTTTAAAATGTGAAGGAGCAAAGATGTCACTTTGAAAACTAAGGTACTCTTAACCCAAGCCAAGGAAGCTCTGGAGGCATAGTGCCTAAGGCGTTTGACTGCTAACCAGAAGGCTGGAGGTTCAAACCCACGAGCAACTCCTCAGAAGGAAGGTTGGGAAATCTACATTTTTAGAGATACTACCTAGGAAGCCCAAGGAGGGGTTGCTATGAGTTGGATCTGACTCCAGGGCAGGGAGTAACCCAAGCCATGGTATTTTCAATCACTTCATATGGATTTGAAAGCTGGACAATTAATAAGGAAGACCAAAGAAGAGTTGACACCTTTGAATTGTAATGTTAGTGAAGAATACTGAAAATACCATGGACTGCCAGATGAACACATAAATCTGTCTTGGAAGAAGTACAGCCAGATTGCTCTTTAGAAGTGAAAATGGCAAGACTTCTTCTCACCTAGTATGGTCAGAAGGGAGCATTCTCTGGAGAAAGATATAACAGAGGCAAGAATTCTGCCATTGAAAGGAGATCATAAACTAGTGCATCTTGTTTCTGAATGACTTAACAAAAACAACTTTTGTCATTACTCACTGATCATTATGTCTTCTTGGCACCAGAAAAATGTCCAGAAGGCCATTTTTGGCAGACTCATTTAATAAGTACCACGTGTTATTTGAATTGCCTGCCACTGAGTCATCCTCTATGGTGGTTTTATTGTGACAAATTAGGCAAGCTAAAAGTAATTTTCCCATAATTACCTTTCACTTATGGTTCTGGATAAGAGTTGGTCACAGAAGAAATTGTGATAGTTAGAGGGCAGAGTAGATCAGCAGCTCCTAAGCTTGTTGTAGGGCATAGGTTCTACTATAGTTTCAATAGGGCAGCAACTAGGCTCCACTGAAGCTGATGGCCTCTGTTCTGCTGAACATCTTTTGCTAGTAGAAGAATATTTCTTCCTTCCCTATCTGCAAAGGTTGTTGTTGTTAGTTGCTGTCAAGTCGGTTTTGATTCATGGCCACCCCATGTGTACACATTAGACCTGAATTCTACAGGGTTTTCAAGACTGTGAACTTAGGTGAGCACATCACCAAGCCTGTCTTCCAAGGCTCCTGTAATAGTCAAGCGTTTAACCATTTTGCCACCCAGCGACTCTCTGAGGAGGTTCAAAATCAAAACACCAACCAACCAAAGAAACCAGTTGCCATCAAGTCAATTCCAACTCATGGTGACCTCCTGTGTTGCTGAGCAGACCTAAACTCCATTGGGTTTTCAGTGGCTATGATCCTTCAGCAGTAGATTGCCAAGGCTTTCTTCCAAAGTGCCTGTGGGTGAGTTTGAACTGCCAACCTTTAGGTTACTAGTTAAGCACTTAACCTATTCATTTGGTTTTTCCTCACAAGGGGCTTATTCACCAAAAAACCTATCTCCACCGCCTCTCGCTTTTTTTAGACATATGACCAGACTGGAGTTCTAGTAGGCCAAAAGGAATAAGCTAAAAAGCATGACCTGTGAACAGTGCAATCCACATAAAATTTCAAGATTTTACCATATGTATTAATGAAAATCTAGGTGATATGCATAAAACTAGATCCCAAGTATTTTTCTTCAGGGTAGAAGAAATACAACCTTGAACTGGGCTGAATTTTTTTTATATGGATGACTAATCAGAGATTCAGAATTCAGCTTGTCAACAGAGAAAACTTGGACTGACTAGCAACGTGGTTGGTTGTCTAACTGAAACTTGAACCCAAAGTTTGCCCACTATGAATAAATTTTAGTTGCCAGAACTTCCTTGGTATACCATAGAGGAAGGTATCTAAAGGCTTAAGACTATCAACATTCTAAAACATTTAGTAGATTTGTCTTGTAAGACCTGACTACCCATCTCCTTAATATGTTCTCCAGAGAATCTAAAAGACAATTCTTTCACCAAGACTGTGCAAAAGAAACCCCAGCATCCTTGAAAGATTCTGTTCTGTCCTATGTTGCTCAGTGAGGAATGGCAGCGGGAATTGCTGCCCTCAAACTGGACCCTGACTTCAGTGGGAAAAATGGGATCCCAGAGTGCCAGAGGCATGCAGCTTCCAGAGACAAGATAAGTGCGCAGAAGAGGCAGAGGAATAACCAGAATGGTTTGATTCACAGACATTATTGTTTTGTTGTGGTTAGGTGCCATTGCGGCATCTCTGACTCATGGTGACCCTATACACAGCAGAAGGAAACACCACCCGGTCCCATGCCAGTCCCGTGATCCCTGCTATACTTGAGCCCATCTCAGCAGCCATCGTGTCAATCCATCTCGTTGGGAGACTTCCCCTCATTCATTGACCCCCCACCTTACCAAGCATAACATCTGTCTCCAGGGAATGGTCCCTTCTGATAACATGAACAAAGTAAGTGAGACAAAGTCTGGCCATTCTCTCTTCCAAGGAGCATTCCAGCTGCACTTCCTCCAGTACAGATTCATTAGTTCTTTTAGCAGTCCAAGGTACTTTCAGCATTCTTTGCCAGCACCACAACTCAAAAGCATCAATTCTTCTTTGGTCTTCCATATTCATTGTCCAGCTCTAACATGCATATGAAATGACTAAAAATACCATGGCTTCTGTCAGGTGCATCTCAGTCCTCAAGGATACATCTTTGCTCCTCAGCCCTCGAAAAAAAGTCCCTTGCTATATGTGGTCTGCTGTCCTGACTGCTACTTCCATTGGTGTCAATTGTAGAATCAAGCAATGTGAAGTCTTTGACAACTTCAGTCTTTTCTCCATTTATCGTGAAGCTGCTTGTAGATCCAGTTGTGAGGATTTTTGTTTTCCTTATATTGAAATGTAATCCATACTGCAGACTGTATTCTTCAATCGTCATCAGCAAGTGCTTCAAGTCATCCTCACTTTTAGCAAGCAAAATTGTGTCATCAGCGTATCACAGGTTGTTAATGATTCTTCCTCCAATGTTGAAGCCACATTCTTCTCCATATAGTCCAGCTTCTCAGATTATTTACTCAGCATATAGATTTAATAAGTATGGTGACAGGATAAAACCCTGACACACTCCTTTCTTGATTTTAAACCATGAAGTGTTCCCTGTTCTGTTTGAATGACAGCCTGCTGGTCTATGGACAGGTTCCTCATGAGTACAATTAAGTGTTCTGGAATTTCTACTCTTCTCAATATTATCCACAACTTGTTATGATCCACACAAACAAATGCTTTTGCATAGTCAATAAAACACAAGTAAACATCTTTCTGGTATTCTTTGCTTTGAGCCAGGATCCATCTGACATCAGCAATTATATCCCTCATTTCACATCCTTTTCTGAATCCAGCTTGCACCTCTGGAAGTTCTCTGTCAGTATACTGCTACAACTGTTTTTGAATTATCTTCAGTAAGATTTTACTTGTGTGCAATATTAATGATACTGTTTGATAATTTCCACATTCTGTGGGATCACTTCTTTGTAATGGGTACACATATGGATCTCTTCCAGTCTGTTGGCCAGGTAGCTGTCTTCCAAATCTCTTGGCATAAATGAATGAGTGCCTCCAGTGGAAAGCAGGCATCATTAGAGTTCACTAATTGATCTACCAATGTGTAGAACTGAAGTAGATGGAGTAACCTCTTCAAGTTTTACTTGATTTGAATAAGCAGACAAACTCTAGTTTAATGAGAGATGTCTGAATTTAATCACTAAAACAGAATTCCTTCAATGACTTCCCAAATTTAGGCTAATTCACATGCACAGGGAGCCTTGAATGAAAGAGATACTGAGTTTCCTTGAGAAAGGAATCTGTTAAATACCCAAAAATGCATACTGTTAAACTATGTATTGTTAAAACAAAGACAGGATCTGACCTTACTCTGGCATGACTTAGCCTCACTCACCTTGCCCTAATACTGGCCATGTTGGACATTGTCTTAAAAAATTTGATATTGTGTTCACTATGAATTTTTACATTAATTTTAACTTTTAAAATATTGCATTAAATATTACTTATCTTGATTACTAAGGTTTTGGCACCTCTTAAATTTCTCAGCAGAGATTAGTGCCTCACTCAGCTCACCCTCTTTCTGACCCTGCTTCCAGCTCCTGTCAAATCACCTTCAGCTTCTCAAAGTTCTGGGTGAGACACTTTTGCAATGATTTTTTTTTTCAAGGTCTCACAAAGTAGAGGTTGGAGGTGGTGAGAGATGATATAGATTTACTTTTTTTTTTTTTTTTTTTATTTTTATTTGGATGAAAGTTTACAGAGCAAATTCATTTTCCATACAGCAATCCACATATACTTTGTCTCATGACATTGACTACAATTTACCACAATGCAACAGCTTTCTTTCCATTTCCTCCCCATAGTTACCTCTTCCCTGTGTCCTTCCCTCCATGCACTCCTGCCCCCTGAGCTGTCTCCCTGTGCATACACAACCCTTCTATTCTCCCATGATTGATCTCTGCAAGGAGTATAGCTACCTAATGTAAATATTCAGCTCATATGCCTGTCTTTTGTTTGGCTAGAAGCCATGGGAGTGGGTTCAATTCCAGACCTGAAGGGCAGCTTGGGGCCATAGTCTGGTCCTTTTTTTTTTTTTTTTTTAATGCCTTTGAGTTTTGTTCCACATTGTTCTCCCACTGTATCCAAGATCTCCTACATAAATCCCCCTCCAAGTAGTTGACAGTAGTAGCTGGGCACCATCTAGTTCTTCTGGTCTTACGTAGGTTGAGGATCACATGGTGTACCAGTCACTTGGACTAATTGTTTGCATGAGTCCTTGGTTTTCTTCATTCTTCTTTGCTCTGGATGAGGAGAGATCCATCGTTGCATCTAGATGGCAACTTGCAAGCTTTTAAGATCCCAGTTGCTACTTACCAAAGTAGGATGCTGAACAATGTTATGCCAATTGAGCTTGATGTCCCCTGTGACCATGGTCCCAAACCCATGGTCCAACTACTTACTCCCTCCAGGTAGCTGTTTGTGGCCAAGAAGTGAAGCAACCTTGTCCATTGTCAAATCTACTGTATACCTGGACATTGTTACAGAACATTCAAATACACTTATAGAAACATTGTCTGCCAACCCTATACATGGTCATGGGCCCACTCCCCCCTGCATAGACATACCTAATCATTCAGCCTGTCCACCTCTTTAGCCATCACCAACAACACAGTACTGTGTGTGCAAAAGGGTTCATCTTTGTTGCCTGTACCTCGCATGAACCTCTCTATGTCTTCCTCTTCCTCAATCATGGTGTTGATCACTCACATTTGGTCCATTGTCCTTCCCTTCAACCAAATCAACACTTGTCTCTACCTATCTAGCAGTGTTGCCTCCCCTCCTCTCCCACCCCTGGTAACCAACAAAGAAAATTATCTTCCATATATAAACTTTCCTTGCCTTTTTGTAATAAAGGACTAATGCAATATTTGTCCTTCTGTGATTGACTTATTTCACTCAGCATAATGTCCTCCAAGGTCATTCATGTTATGTGGTGTTTTGCAGATTCTGTGTTATTCTTTAGGGTTGCATAGTATTCCATTGTGTGTATGTACCATAGTTTGGTTATCCATTATTCTGTTGATTGGCACCTAAGTTGTTTCCATCTTTTTGCTATTGTAAATAATGCTGCGATGAACATGGATGTGCATATATCTGTTCTTGTCCTGACTCTCACTTCTTCAGGATATATAATGGAATTGCTGGGTCAAATAATATTCCTAATTCCAACTTTTTAAGGAATTGCCATACTCCTTTCCACAGTGGTTGTATCATTTTACAGTCTCACCAGCAGTGTATGAGAGTCCTAACATAGATTTACTTTTGACTTTGGGATTCCAGTCTGTTTTCATGGATCTCTTTGCAGATTCTAGTTTGTCCTTAGTCTCCCCTCCTTCATGTTGTACATTCTGTCTCAACTTCTGGCTCTGATGTCCTACAGTAGCATCAGAACCACAACTAGACATAGGGTAACAACTTTTCCTGCACTTCTTCACAAGATCTCACAATTATGTAAAATCTCTCTATAAGAAACTCTTTATTCCTTATCAGTCAGCAAATAGTTCTACTTCCCAGCTCAAACTCTAACTGCCTGGTTGCTTTTTCTTCACATTTTTCTTTACCTTGAAGGTTCTTTAGTATTCTCTGAATACAGAGCTTTTTAGTTCCATCCCGATAGTTTGCCAGGCATGTGCAGATGTATTTGAATTCCAAAAGTGGTTATCACTTGAATTCTTTGCCAGCAAAATTCTCAACTTCCATTTACATAAGCATCTGGCAAATTCTCCCTGTGTATTCATTAAAAGTGACCATAAAATCATCCTAAAGTCATTCATAGAACTCTTGCAGGTCATGTAAAAGAAGATAACTAAATTCTAAAGTTTAAACTAAGAAGAAAGACCTAAATAAAACATTATAATAAATTAAAAGGATCCATTTGGAACCCTGGGAAATTGTCTCTAGGGACAAACATTGTCAAACTTTGCAGCATAGTTTCCTAAGGGAAGCCATCTCATTCCCAGTTCTTTTTCCTGTGAGGTCTTAACCAATTATTCTGTTGTCCATAAACAGGTCCTTTGACATAGGAAATCAAATCCCATTCCAGTAGGTTCTTATTCAGGACAGACAGTCTTTGACAGTGGTTGCTGCTGGGTTCTCTGCCCTATCTGGAATTCTGTGCTCACTTTCACCTTTGGATTCATCCTGACAGGTGGCGTAAGTGGGACAAT
This sequence comes from Orycteropus afer afer, assembly GCF_000298275.1. NCBI lineage: Eukaryota > Metazoa > Chordata > Mammalia > Tubulidentata > Orycteropodidae > Orycteropus > Orycteropus afer. The sequence goes on from NW_006921772.1 coordinate 5,417,824, forward strand.
CTTTCCTCATCTTTTCTTCCTGGTATGTTAAGGGGCAAAGCACAAAGCAAAAATGTTTGTTTAAAGTGATCCTTCACCTTTGCTCTAAAAGTTCTTTCTCATGACATGTTCACCCCATTTCATCCCTGAGTACTTAAGAAGTGGTCTGATTTGGGATATAATTTGAAGAGAGGACTTACAGGATTTGCTGATGGAATAGAAAGGAAAGTGAGGGAAAAAGAGGAGTCAAAGATGAGCTAAGAGATGTTCTAATGCTCAGAGGCTTAGAAGGAAAAAAAGAGTATCTCATAAAGAACATTGAGAAGATATGCCTGTGAGGCAGGAGAAAAACCAAGAGAACAAAGTACAAAAAGCCAAATAAAGAACATGTGTTCAGGTAGAGAGAGTAATTAAATGGGCAAATGCTACTGATACATCAAGTAAGATGAGAACAGAGAATTGACCATTGGAGATCATTGGTTATGTTGACATAAACAGTTTCAGTAGAATGGTTGGGTTTCAAGAGAAAATGTTAGCTGAGGCAAAAACTGATAATGTAGACAACTCTTCATAATCACTATTGTAAACCAAATTATTGCTGAAATACATCCCCACCAGTTTTTTTTCCAGAAGGTTAACTTCTTTTAAATTGTCTTACCCACTGTTTCTGAGGCTTTCCAGATGCTAATGGGCATTTTTCAAGGAATAATTTCCTAAAGGGTTGTGCACTTAGCCTTCTTATCTGATCTCTGCTCATTAATTATAAATGTTGTTGTTGTTATTGTTAGGTGTCCTCGAGCCTGTTCAACTCATAGCAACCCTAAGTACAACAGAACAGAGCACTGCCCGGTCCTGTGCCATCCTCACAACATCCTTATCTGTGTTTGGCCCCATTGTTGCTGCCACTGTGCCGATCCATCTTGTTGAGGCCCTTCCTCTTTTTTGCTGATCCTCTACATTACCTGTCCATGATGTCCTTCTCTAGGGACTGGCCTCTCCTGTTAACATGATCAAAGTATGTTGTTGTTGTTATGTGCCATCTAGTCAAACACGACTCATAGCGACCCCTCCTTGGGTTTCCAAGGCAGTATCATTACAGAAGTAGGATTGCCCAACCTTCCTTCCGAGGAGTGGCTGGGGGGGTTGAACCACCAGCCGTCTGGTTAGCAGGCAAGTGTCTTAGCCACTATGCTACCAGAGCTCCCTGATCAAAGTATGAGGGGCAAAATCTCACTGTCCACTCTTTAAGGAGCATTCAGGTTGTTCTTCTGACAACCCATGGTACATTTAATATTCTTTGTGATTACTATAATTCAAAGGCATTAATTCTTCTTATCCATTGTCTAGCTTTTGCATGCATCTCAAATATCTTGAAAATATTTTAACACTTTAAAAAGATCTTTTGCAGCAGACTTGCCCAATGGCACAGCAGTTATAGTGGTTAGCTGTTAACCAAAAGCCAGTTTTTTGAAGCCACCAGCCACTTTGAGGGAGAAAGATGTAGCAATCTGCTTCTGTAAAGATTTACAGCCTTGGAAACCCTACGAGGCAGTTCTTCTCTGTCCTATGAAATAGAATAAACTCAAGGGCAGGGGATTTTGTAGCAGATTTGATCAATGCAGTACGTTCTTTGGATTTATTGACTGCTACTTCCATGGGCATTAACTATGGATCCAAGTAAAATGAAATCCTTGGCCATGTCAAACTTTTATCCATTTATCATGAGGTTCTTTACTGGTTCAGTTGTGAAGATTTTTCTTTTCTTTATGTTGAGGTGTAATCCACTCTGAAAGATTTAGTCTTTGATCTTCACCAGTAAGTGCTTCAAGCCCTCTTCACTTTCAGCAAACAAGATTGTGTCATGTACGTATCACAGGTGGTAAATGACTCTTCCTCCATTTCTGATGTCAAGTTCTTCCTTATATATCCCAGCTTCTTGGATTATTTATTCAGTTTACCGATTGATGTAGTGTAGCAAAGATGATCCAGTGGAATGTGGAAATTATCAAACAATATCATTAATACCATACTCAAGTAAAATTTTGCTAGAGTTAATTTTAAAAGTGTTGCAGCAGTGCATTGACAGGGATATGTAAGAAATTCAAGCCAGAATTAGAATACGATGTGTAGAACTAGAGATATCATTGTTGATGTCAAATGAAACTTGATTGAAAGCAGAGAATACCAGAAAGATGTTTGCATGTGTTTAATTAACTAAGCAAAGGCATAAGACTGTGTGTGGATCCTAACAAGTCATGGATAACACTGTGAATAATGAAAGCTTACTGTATTTTTATGTAAAAAACTCATGTGTTATATGATTTTTTTGTAAACTGTCTAACCTCCTTAAGCATTAGTTTCCTATATGTACTTATATGTGTATGCACATTATTTAGGTGGTTATATTATTTGAGAAAAAATATGGTAATTGTGCTTATGTAGCAACTGTGCATAGACCAAGTGGCAGTTTTTTAAATAGAACAAGAGAATACTGCATGGTTAAAAGTCAGGAAAAATGTGCATGAGGGATGTAAACTTTCACCATACTTGTTCAATCTGTGTGCTGAGTTATAATATTAGTTTTCATAAAAACTCGTGCAAAGACAATATTTTCCTTTAAAAACTTTTTACATGCATTTCAATAAAACCTATATTGAAGTGTTTGTTTTTGTTTTTGCAAGATTATTTCCTAGATGAAGTGGTGCCCTCCCTTGAGGAGATACATATATATGCTCCTTGGTTATTTCTTTCTTCATAGCAGCAAACTGTTGGATTTGAACTCCCATAGAATTTCCTTTCTCTGATTTTCTATGAATGTTGTTGTTGTTAGTTGCCATCAAATCAATGCAGACTCATAATGATGTCACATGTGCAGAATAGAACTGCTCCATTGGATTTCCTGGGCTGTGACCTTTTGAAAGCAGATTTCCTGACTTGTCTTTCACTTCTGGATAGGTTTAACCTACCAGCCATTCAACTAGTAGCAGAGCACTTAATCATTTGCACTACCTGAGACTCCTTTTGTATGTATACAAAATTTCTATTTTAATGCAAAATGTTATGTGCACTCCTATTAGATATTATCTTCTTAGCTGTGGTTTGTCACTCTAGTAATTGAACCTTTGGGTATATATCATTTCCATTTCTTTTTTGGCCCAAAGTCTCAGCAGGAATCTTGACAAATGCTTTCATAATATCATGATAAAGAATCTCAAAAAAATTCTTCTAAATTAGAAATGCTCAAAAAAAAAAAAAAAAAGACAAAGAATAAAACAACCTTCCTGGCTTGAATTGATTCTGACTCATAGTGACCTCACTGGGTTTCAAAGGCTATAAATATTTACAGAAGACTTCCTAGCCTTTCTCCTGTGGAGCAGTTGGTGGGTTCAAACCACCAACCTTTTCGGTTAGCAGCCAAATGCCTTAACCACTACAGCACCAAAACTCCTTAGAAACTAGTTATAGTGAATTCATAGTGATTTTCAGTAATTACTCTTTCTTTTTCAGAAAGTTTTAGAAACTATGTAATTAATACTAAGTTCTAGAGAGTTCTCCTACATATTCCTAGGTATCACTAGTTAACCCACTGGTCTAGTTTTGTGAAACTGTCTTTGTCCCCTAATTTAGAAACATTTTGTTAGTGTTCTGGGACTTCCTTTATCTTTATAAAAACTTAAATAAATAAATAAATTAAAGAAACCTATGATTTGTGATTACATCTAAAAATCTTTCCATTACTCTGACATATGATTTTGGGAAATTTCATTATAATGAGTAACTTCATGTCTTCTGGGCTGTAAGCTGCTCTTTACAATGTGTTCTTTAGTCATTCCTTGTTTAAATATGTCTATCTTTTTTTAGGAGAAAAAGGAAAACAAAACAGGAACTGAGAATTACAACTTCTTGTACATCTGCTCAAATTCTAAATGTAGGAAACATATATATGTATATACATTATGGATAACATTGAGAAGAATGGGAATCCCTGAGCACTTGATTGTACTCACGAGGAATCTGTACCTTGACAAGGAGGCTGTCGTTCGAACAGAACAAGGGGACACTACATGGTTTAAAATCAAGAAGGGAGTGCGTCAGGGTTGTA
>NW_006921772.1:5422945-5424653 GCF_000298275.1 Orycteropus afer afer
TATCTCAAAGAAATTTGAAAATAAAAGGAAGAATTATGTCTCAAAAATTACCAGCTAAATCTTAATGTCTTGTTTTCTCTTTATTGAGAAGAAATCTGTTGTTTCTAATTGATTCACATTCTAGCCCTTACATATGTCTCCTCTGTGTAGATAAGAATATATTTTGCTTTAAAAATGTGTGTAGTGTATTCCTAAAATTCATAACAATATTATTTAGTTTATTGAACATTTTCTAGTTTAGAGTCATTTAGTTTGATTTGATCAATATTTCAAAAGAGTTTTACAGCAGTTGTAAGCATCATAACAGAAATAAACAGGAGGAGATTTTCAATGGTTATCAAGAAAAATATTTATCAAATTTGAACACACTAAAGATAAACTTTTGGTTTTCTATACTTTCAGGTAAAACTGGTTGTTTTTCAGGCTTGCATTATCTATTGTTGTTGTTGTTATGTGCTGTCGAGTCAGGCCTGACTCATAGCGACCCCTCCTTGGGTTTCCGAGGCAGTATCACTACAGAAGTAGGATTGCCCAACCTTACTTCCGAGGAGTGGCTGGTGGGTTTGAACCATCAGCTTTCTGGTTAGCAGTCAAGTGCCTTAGGCACTATGCTACATTATCTATCAGTCACTTTCAAACTTTTTTGCTCATAATTTATTACAAATTATATTATATAATAACTCAATATATACACATCTTCATAACTGAAACAAAGTTTCATGAGGTATTATACATCTTTCCCACCTCTGATACATATTTATTCTATTCTTTTTTCAATCTTTTCTTTGTATTCTATTCTATTTCATTAAAAGACTGACATCCAATTTAAACAACACTGATATTTACAATTTTCTTAAAACAGCATCTACTTAAGGGCAAATTACTGACAAAAGAGTTCAATTCAGTTTTTTTTTTTTTTTTTGGTTGTTGTTAGGTGCTGTAGAGTCATTTCCAACTCATAGAGACCGCATGCACAGCAGAACGTAATACCTCCCGATCCCATGCCAGCTCCATGATCCTTGCTATACTGGAGTCCACCATTGCAGCCACCATGTCAATCCATTTCGTTGAAGATCTTCCCCTCTTTTGTCGACACTCTACCTTACCAAGCATGACAGCCTTCTCCAGGGAATGGTCCCTTCTGACAACATGACCAAAGTAGGATGAAGTCTGGCCATTCTCGCGTCCAAGGAGCATTATGGCTGCGCTTTTTCCAGGACAGATCTATTAGTTCTCTTAGCGGTCCATGGTATTGTCAGCATTCTTCACCAGCACCACAACTTAAAAGCATCAACTCTACTTTGCTCTTCCTTATTCATTGTCCAGCTCTCACATGTACAAGAGGTGATTGAAAATACCATGGCTTATGTCAGGTTCACCTTAGTCCTCAAGGAGATATCTTTGCTTCTCAGCACTTGAAAGAGATCCTTTGCAGCTGACTTGTCCAGTGTTACATGTCATCTGATGTCCTGAATGCTACTTCCATTGGCATCGATTGTAGAACCAAGCAATGTGAGTTCTTTGACAACCTCAATCTTTTCTGCATTTATCGTGATGCTGCTTATAGGTCCAGATGTGAAGAGTTTTGTTTTCTTTCTATTGAGATGTAATACTGCAGACTGTATTCTTCAATCTTCATCAGTAAGTGCCTCAAGTCATCTTCACTTTCAGCAAGCAAAGTTGTATCATCTGCATATCTCAGGTTGTT
>NW_006921772.1:5426238-5435913 GCF_000298275.1 Orycteropus afer afer
GTTGGTGCATAAATTTGAATAATAGTCGTATTAATGGGTCTTCCTTGTAGGTGTAAGGATATTATCCTATCACTGACAGCATTGTACTTCAGGTCTGATCTTGAAACATCTTTTTTTGATGATGAATGTCCTCTTTAAACTGTCATTTCCGGCATAATAGATCATATGGTTGTCTGATTCAAAATAGCCAAAAGCAGTCCATTTCAGCTCACTAATGCCTAGGATATCAATCTTTATACATTGCATTTCATTTTTGACAACTTCCAATTTTCATAAATTCATACTTCGTACATTCCATGTTCTGATTATTAATGGATATTTGCTGCTGTTTTTCCTCAATTTGAGTTGTGCCACATCAGCAAATGGAGGTCTCTAAAGCTTTACCTTATCCATATGGGTAAGGCTGATTTTATTCTGATAATGCAGCTCTTACCCAGTCCTATTTTGAGAACTTTCTAACGTAAGTGACTCATCGTCCTCCTTTGTATTGGAGAATGTTTCTGGACTATTCAAAGAGTTGCACAGTAATGTATCAGACAGTGTTTCTCTGCTATTCATAAGGTTTTCCCTGGTCAATTCTTTGAGAAGTGGAGGGCCTCTTCCTTCTTCCTAGTCTTTCTCAGTCTGCAAGCCAGACTGATACCTGTGCACCATGTGCACTCCACTGCATTTGAAACACCAGTGGCACAGCCTCAAGACTCACAGCAACAGGTCACCACAGTAGAACAAGCCTACAGACAAGTTTGTCTCCTTTAGCTTCTGGAAACCTCTCCAACCACCCTTACCTGGATCCCTGCGGCTGACTCCTCACTCTGACCTGGTTCCCTTGGCTTTTTCCGTCCTTTCTTTGCTTTCTCAACTTGCCACTTGTGGGGTGTGGCCTAGTTTCCCTCTCCTCACCTGGATCCCTGTGGCTGACTCCTCTCTCTGTCCCAGTCCCCTTGGCCTTTTCTGTCCTTTCCCCACTTTCCTTCCTTGCCTCTATAGGGCGTGGCATGGGGTCCCTCTTCTCACCTGGATCCCTGCGGCTGAGTCCTCACTCTGTCATGGTCCCCTTGGCCTTTTCTGTCCTTTCTCTGCTTTCCCACATTGTCACTTGTGGAGTGTGGCCTGGATTCCCTCAACTCACCTGGATCCCTGCAGCTGACTCCTCGATCTGTTCTCATCCCCTTTTCTATATACTTGGGTTCTATATACTTGTTTATTTCATATAAGTGATATCATGCAGTATTTGTTCTTTTTTGTCTGACTTATCTTGCTCCCGTAAGGTCTTTTAAGTTCATCCATGTTGTGGCATGTATCAGGACTCCATTTCTCTTCATGGTTGAGTAACATTCCATTGTACGTATTTACCACATTGTGTTTATTCTAAGGCTTTGAGCCGATTCAGCCATTGCCAACAAAGCAACACTGGAATGGACAAAAATTTTTAAAATATGGGTTAACTGGAATGCTAATCAGAACAGGAAAAAATTACAGGTCAAAGCCCTGCTAGAAACGTAATATCCCTCAAAGAAAACAAGGGCAGCTTATGGTGTATTGTACAGCAACCTAATCTTTTGACAAGCTGAGTCAAAAGTAATGGTGCCCAGCCCAAAAATGATGGCCATCTGCACCACTTTGAATATGTGCCACTTTCCATAATCTTGGTAATAATTCAACACGACGTACCAGGCTCCTCAAAGGGCTCACTATGCCTCTTTTGAGTCTCTCATTCAAAGAATTCAACTCATAATTTTTCCCATTTCAGTTAGTGAGAATGACCAGATTTTGTCTCTTGTGCTTTGATCATGTTATCAGAAGGACCAAATCCCTAGGGAAAGATATCATGCTTGGTAAAGTAGAGGGTCAGCAAAAAAAGGGGAACATCCTCAATGATGGGCTCAAGCATGACACCTATTATGAAGGTGGTGCAGGACCAGCAATGTTTCGTTCTATTGTACATAATGTCACTATGAGTCGAAACTGACTCAATGGCACCTAGCAACAACAACAAGAAGTAACTAAAGACTTTGAGCATCTTATCATGTGCTTGTTAACCATCTCTATATCCTTCTTGGTTAAATGTCTCTTCAAGTTCTTGTAATTTTTTTAAATTTTTTATCTTTTTTTGGTCTTTTTTTGTTCAATTGTAAAATTATTTTACATTTTGGACATTAGTCTTACCTAATATCAGATATATGAATCCCAAAAACTGTCTTCCTCTTTATAGGTTGTCTTTTGATAAAGTCTCTTGATTAATAGCAATATTTCATTTTAATGAAGTTCAATTAATCTGTTTTTTTTTTTTTTTTTTTGCTTCTGGTACTTTTGTTGTCCTGTCAGTTACCAAACAAAAAGCACAACTATTGAGTGGGTCTGACTCATAGTGAGCCCCATAATGTTTTCAAGGCTATCAATCTTTATGGAAACACACTGCCTCATCTTTCTCCTACAGGAAAGCTGGTGGGCTTGACCACCAACCTTTTGTTTACACATGAATACCTTAACCAGAGTGTCACCAGAGCTCCTTGTCTATCAGTCCTATCAGTTAGTCCATCACAAAAGTCCTAGTCCTTCAGCTTTGTTTCTACATTCTTCTCTCTGAATTTTATGGCTTTAGTTTTCAGATTAAGTTCCTTGATCCATTTTAAATTAGTTTTTATGTATAGTGTAAGGGCTGGGTTGTGGTTATTTTCTTAAGTTTATAACTAAATATTTCATGTTTTTCAAGCTATTATAAAAATTCATTAAAAATTTAATTTCCAGTTGTTCATACACCCAAGCCATTGCAGTTGAGTCAATTCCAACTCATAGAGACCCTATAGAACAGAGTAGAACTGCCCCATAGGGTTTCCAAGGCTGTAAATCTTTACAAAATCATGCTGCTTCACCTTTCGCCCACACAGTAGCTGGTGAGTTTGAACTACCAGACTTCTGGCTAGCAGTAGAATGCCTTAAACACTGCACCACCATCAATCTATCTACCATGTATTTCTCTATCTCTGCATCTTGAATTCAGTTACTTGTTAAGCTCTCCTATCAGTTATAATAGGATTTTTGCAGATTCATATGGATTTTCCATGTAGACATCATGTATCTACAAGTAAAGACAGTTTTATTTCATTCTTTCAAATTTGTTTGTTTGTTTGTTTTTCCCTTTATTCTTGCTTTATTACACTGGCTAAGACAATCATTATGACATTGAATAGGAGTGTTGAGAGTGAACATGTTTTACTTTTTCCTGATGTGGAAGAGAGGAGCTGGAGGAACTCAGTTTTTCACCATTAAGCTAATGGTATTAACTATGAACTTAACAGTCGATTCAAGTTAAGGCTAAATCAACCACACATAGATTCATGTTTCAGAACTGTCAAAGTCTTTTCACCTCTACCACAGAGTCAATTAGTTTCAAGCCCTGATTTTTTTTATTTGCTTGGTTGTTTTTCTCTTCAAAATATTGCTCTTTTCAAGCTCTACCTTCTCATTCCCCATGGTATTTCTCCAGACTCATCCTACATTTCAAGACATGTGTGTTACCCTGGTCTTTCTTCCATGACCTCACTCACCATGCTGCATCTCACTTCTAGTCCAGTCATTCTTAGTATGATTTCATCATGCCATGAGCAGATAAAACATCAGTCGTGGTTCTTTTCTTCCTTTAATAAAACCAAACTCCTCTGGGCCAAGGTTTCTTAACTTTGTCACTATTTACATTTTGGAACAGATAATTCCTTTTTGTGGAATGCTATTATTCTGTGCTTTGCAGGATGTTTACCAGGATCCTTGACCTTTATCCACCAAATGTTAGTAGTATCTCCAATGTGACAACAGAAAATGTCTCCAGACATTGTAAATTTTCTTAGGGTGCAAAATTGCCCCTACCTAAGAATTACTATCTAGCCCTATATATTTAGTAAACTTAGTTTCTCACTTACTGGTCTCTTCATTTTTTATATACTTTTCTGTTAATATGCTAAGGAGTTCTGGTTGTGCTGTGGTTAAAGTGTTAGGCTGCAAACCAAAAAGTTGGCAGTTTGAACCCACCAACTGCCCTGCAAGAGAAAGACAAGGCAGCCTGCTTCTGTACATATTTACAGCCTTGGATACCGTATGGGAGTCACTATGAATCAATTGACTCAATGGCAGTGGGGTTTTTGGATTAAGATGCTATATTCATTCCAAGCTTAATTCAAATGATTTATTCTTCTATCTTGGAAAATTACCTTCTCTTACCTCCACATATGACTAAATGTTATTTGGCTTTTACTTTTTCTGAATAAATTGTAACACCAACAGCATAGGATTATTTCATGGCTTTTACTTATGAGGGCAGTTCTTTCATCATCCAGTAATGGATTAATGCATTTTAAAATAGCTCACTTTGCTTCATCAGCTTCAATAAATCTGTCTCTTCAGTTAGTAATTCAGGTCAATGACTCAGTTTTTACTATCATGCTTACTTTTTAAAAAATATTCAAAAATAACTTTTTTTTTTTTTTGCTAATGATTCTTACATAAGTGGAATCTTTTATTGGTTACCTGAACTACCGCAGAGCAATCAAAATCATTATTCATCAGAATATATCTGTCTGCTTTTATAGATTAGCCTATTTGCATTATAATTTTTTGAAATTTGACTTAAGAACCAGACATAACTGTCTGGCCTTTTCTGTAAAGTCATTTCATATACTTGCAAGAGGATTCTGGGCTGAATGTTAAAACTTGTTAACTTGATTAAGGAGCTCTGGCGGTGCAGTGGTTAAGGCATTCAGCTGCCTCGGACAACCTATGGATTAGTTATATTCTGCCCTACAGGGTGGCTATGGGTTGGAATTTACTCGATGGCTTTGAGTGGGTCCTGGCTTCTTCCCCTGCTGCCTCCACAAGGATTTATGTCCACTAATTTTCCTCTATATGTAATGTACTTACCTTTCTTAAGGCTCTTTTTTTCTACTTGCAAATGAGCCTTAAGCAAATGAACAAACAAAAATCGCATATTTCTCTTATCCCATTTCCCCCCCTCCCCTGCACTGTCAAACTTTATTAAAAGGCAGTCTATTTTATATTCTTAGTATCTACTTGTTCAAATATCATTCATCATTATAAAATGCCATGCATAAACATCTCTTACCCAGCACTATAGAAGCACATTTTATTGGACTATTGTGACGTTAGGAGATCTGGTGGCATACTGTCTAAGGTATTTGACAGCTAACCAGAAGACTGGGGGTTCAAACCCACCAGGCACTCCACAGAAGATTAGGCAATCTACTTCCATAGAGATACCACCTGAGAACCAAAGGAAGGGCTGCTATGAGTCTGATTGACTCAACGGCAGTGAGTAATGTAATGTTAGCAAAGCTCTCTTAATTAATAAATCCAATGGTACAATGTAAGTTCTTCTCAAATAGAAAATGTAATAAGGTGCATAAATTATCCTTTTTTTTCTTTCCTAAGTAAGATGGAATTTTGTTTGGCCTCTTGGCAAGTTTGACAGAATAGCCAATCTCAGAAAATATTTAGGAAGCTCATCTTCCTCTTTTGGGGCAAGACAAAAACAGATCAGTCTTAAAATCCACACATCGGGTTTTCATCAGCTGATTTTCGGAAGTAGTTTGCCAGGCCTATCTTCTTAGTCCACCTTAGTCTGGAAGCCCCCCTGAAACCTGTTCAGCAACATAGCAACCACACAAACTCCCACTGACATATGGGTGGCGGCTGTGCATGGAGTGCATTGTTGAGGAATTGAGGGAAGACGAGAGTTCTACCATTGAATCATCCACGGCCTCACCTCTTTAGGTTCCCAGCTTTCTCATTGCACAACTGGATATTACAATAACAACTACTTCTCTGGATTGTATTCAGCAAGGTATAGATTAACACATGTAAAAAACTTAACAGAGTGTTTGTCACATAGTAAGTGCTTATGTTAGCATTAAAAATGTGAGTTTTAAAAATTCTTTGAAAAAGAGAATATAAACGTCAATATTTAAAAACAATTTAATTAAAGGGTCTGTCTTAGTTGCATATAATTTAAAGAACACCAACACTGAAGTTGATCATGTATGTTCCTCAATAGATGTTAATTTAGGAGTCACTATCAGAGTAGCCATGAGAAAACCTCTTCTTCCTTTCAAGTCCATCCAGAAAATAATTCATCCTTAAAATTTTGGAGCACTCGTGCCTTCCTAAGTTCTTTTAAACTGTGCTGATAGTATATGTTTTACAGCAAAAACATGACTTCCTTAAAAGCCTTTTATCTTCATTCCATCCAAAGAGAACTGATGACTACTAGCTTGTAACTTCAGAAGCTGGAAAAATCCCATTGGCATTTCCAAGATCTATTTTCTCCTTTCACTTTTTAGACACAGTGAAAGTAAAATTGCTCAGTAAAGTGGTGTTAGTAGTCTGAAAGGAAATTTGAAATAGTATTTTCCATTTATAAGAAAATTATATATCTCCCCTTCTCAAAGAATAAATGCCTCCCTGAGCACTGAAGGGACCTGCTATCTTTCAGGATTCATTTAAAAATAAAGACAAAATGTGTACTTTTGGTTCTGCTAGCAAAGGCTTTATCAGGCTTTCACTTTCCTTGTTAAATGTATTCTTATTTATTCTGCATTAAGTTACAATTTTAGTTTATTAGAATATAATTGTTATTGTGAATATTACAGTTTCCCATGCACTAATTTTATAAGAGCACTTACTAAATAAAATATGACAGAAATCTACATTTCCTCCCTTATAGTTGGTAAAATGAAAGTGACTTTTTAAAGTAACTTTTTTGTATCTGTTATTAAAACAGGAAAGTATCTATCCTATGACGGTACTCATTGAAATTATAAATATTTGGATAAATGTGTGCTACCTTGAAATCATAATCTATTTAAATATTTTATAGTAAAACTGTCCTTTACTTTCCTATTGGTCACAGTGTATGTAGTTAAAACTTTTACAGACTAAGTACTTTTAAAGAGTCTTAAAATATCTTAATGGAAAAACATCCTTATTCTTTATTGTACCCTGGATTGCACTCAGGGATCATGATTGCACTTTTTTTTCCTTTTTAACCACTGTACTCGTAATATATCCAACAGAGTGTTCAAAGAAAATGTTGTGCATTGTTGACTTCCTATTATGTTAGATGTTTGCCATCATGTGATGGCACTCTGCAATCACTTTAGGTGTCTAGTTCATGCATGCTAATAATCATAATAAGCACTATGCCTACAATATGGCTAATGCTTCTTGTGTGCCTGCTCACTGTGTACCAGGGCTTTAGGCTGTGTGCTTTATATATATATTTATTCCTTAAAACACTCCTAAAAATTAAATAAATAAACCAAACTCATTGCCGTTGAGTTGAATCGGACTCATAGTGGCCCCTTCTTGGGTTTCTGAGCTGATATTTCTATGCAGGTAGATTGCCCAGGCTTCCCTAGTATAAAGGCAATACTAGCATCCTCTTAAAAAAACCAAAACAAACAGATAAACAAACAAATAAAAAACCACAACTAAGAAAGGTAAAATTTTGGAAAGGTTAAAAAACTTATACAAGACCACACAACTCTGAAGTGGAAGACAAAATTAAAACTATACCCCTTTAGCTCTAAAGCCCATTCTTTCAATCACATGACAAGCGGCTTCCCTCTGTCAGGAAACCATCCTATCCTCCCAGGCATCCCCACCTCTAAGAGCTAATGTTTTATACCTCTTATCTCTGCTATTGAAAGCTTATCTCTTATTTCTAAGTTGTGGCCTAAGGACATGGCTTACCAGCATTGTCTAATAGAAATATAAAGCAAAGCATACATGTAATTTAAAATGTTTTACTACCAAAAAACCAAGTAGGTTGCTATCTAGACAGTTCTTATACATGGCCGTTCTGGGTAGACTCAAACCTCCAATCCCTCAGTTAGCAGCTAAGCATGTTTTCTGTGCGCACCACCCAGGGACTCCAAGTGTTGTAGTAATCACATTTAAAAAAGCAAAAAGAAACAGGGCAAATTATATTAACAATATGTGTCATATACCTAATATACCCAGAACATTATCATTTCAACATATGTCACTGACCACATTTCATGTATCCAGTAGCTGGTGGCTGCTACATTGGACAGTGTAAGATTAACTTCTTGAAACTCAACTATTCAGAGGATTGTTGGTATAATAGAAATCACTTCATTACAGATCTTAAAGTTTATAAATGACCTCATTTAAAATCATAGATATGTTTAATAAGAATACAATAATTTCATAAAGATTCTTTCAATGAACATTTCACTATGAAATCTATTAATGAAAATAGGAAATCATATATCTAAAACATGCTGATCAATGTAGCTAAAATTCAAGAGTGACATCTTGGGCTGTGGAACTTTGAAATCTCCATACATTCTTAAGCATCTTCAGATTACGGAGCTAGCATCATTACCATGGGAATTTACATTCATGACACTACTGGCTTTTCAACACCTAAGGCACAAATATTTATTGTTTAGTTATCTTCAGAAATTCCTTTATTTTGGGGGGAGTTTGTTTGAAAAGAATGTTTTATGTGGAGAGTACTTTTGGATAATGCACATGCCAGTAATCTTTCAAAAAACATATATGAAAAAATAGAGACACTCCAGATGGTTTCAGCATCTTTAGTTCATCCTTTTGTTATGTGGCATTTATTATCTTCATCCAAAATGCCAGCTGCAACAGATCTCACTAAAACTTTAAGAGTGAAATGTTGAACTTTACATTTTAAAATGATTAAAAACCGCTTCAATTCACAAAGTGTCCAAAGGCATTTATTATTATCACCTATTACCAGAAGTTTGGTGGCACAAACCCACCAGCTGCTCCATGGGAGGAAGATGAGGTAATCTAATTCCATAAATATTTACAGCCTTGGAAACCCAAGGGGAATTACTATGAATTGGAATCAACTTGAGAGTGGGTTTGGTTTTAACATTATTATTATTACCGATTGTAACTAATTAAAGCTGAATTGTGTTGAATATAATTACTACATCATGTTTATTTTCTAGTACCAGCTTGTATATCCCCAACCTCTGCCTTAAAAACTGGTAAGTCAATAATCAATTATTTTTCCTGCCACGGTTTATGTTTTGGTTACTTTGTGCCACTATAACAGAAATACCACAAGTGGAATGGCTTTAACAAACAGGAATTTATTCTCTTATATTTTAGGAGGCTAGAAGTCCGAGTTCAAAGTGCCAGGCTCTAGCGGCTGGGTGAAAGCCCCTCAACCTTTGGTTTCAGCTTGGCCTTCTGCTCCCAGCCCGCTGAAGCTGAAGGTCTTTCTTTACTCAGGTAGCTGCTGAGAAATTGACAAACCCAAGGTTAACAAGTAAAAAGGCACAGTCTCAATGTTACCAAACAACATGGCAAGCCACTAATTCAAGTCCAGAAAATTAGTCCCAAGATTGACAGGACATGGCAGGCTGCTGAACAACAACTTGGCTACATGCAGGGTTCAAGTGTGCCAAAAAGCTAGAGACCTTCCTCAAAGTTGCTTCTTATATACTAGAAGTAGACCACATCCCTAAAGCAGCTACTCAGTAGATTCCACCATGGAGTTGATAACCAGTATCATTGTGATAGTTGAAGATGTGTCAACTTGGCTGGACTCCAGTTGTGAGTGGTGGTTCCCATGATGGATCACATGACTGCGTTCTAAGC
>NW_006921772.1:5444821-5446298 GCF_000298275.1 Orycteropus afer afer
CTTGTGAGCCATTTACCTAAGATAAATCTCTCTCTCTTTCTCTCTCTATAAATATATATATACACTTTGCTGGTTTTTGTGTTTCTCTAGAGAACCCAATCCAACACATATCTCAATGGGTATTCCATCAATTCCTGAAGCCTTGTTCTTTGCCAGTTCCTTCATTGAAGCTTTGACTTCCTCTTTCAGTAACATTGGTTCTAGATCACATGCCACTTCCTGAAATGGGTAAAGATCAACCAGTTCTTTTTTGTACAGTGACTCTGTGTATTCCTGCCATCTTCTTTTGATGTTTCCTGCATCATTTAATATTTTGCCCATAGAATCTCTCAATATTGCAACTTGAAGCTTAATTTTTTTCCTCAATTCTTTCAGCTTGAGAAATGCCAAGCATGTTCTTCCCTTTTGATTTTCTAACTCTAGGTCTTTGCACATTTCATTATAGTAATTGGCTTTGTCTGCTCGAGCTGCTCTTTGAAATCTTCTGTTCAGCTCTTTGATCTTGTCATTTCTTCCATTTGCTTTAGCTACTCTTTGCTCAAGAGCAAGTTTCAGAGTCTCTTATGTCATCTATTTTGGTCTTCTCTTCTCATCTTTTCTCATCTTTTTAGTGATCTCTTGCTTTCTTCATGGATAATGTTCTGGATATCCTCTCACAATTCTTCTGGTTTATAGTCATTGGTGTTCAATGCATCAAATCTATTCTTTAGATGATCTCTAAATTCAGAAGGGATATACTCAAGATCATATTTTGGCTCTCTTGGACTTGTTTTAATTGCCTTTAACTTCAAGTTGAACTTGTATATGAGCAGTTGATGGTATGTTCCACAATCAGCTCCTGACCTGGTTTTGGCTGAAGAGATTGAGCTTTTCCACCACCTCTTGCCACAGATGTAGTCAATCTGATTCCTGTGTGTTCCATCTGGTGAAGTCCATGTGTAGAGTCACCATTTGTGTTGTTGAAGAAAGGCGTTTGCAATGAACAAGTCATTGGTCTTGCAAAATTCTACCATGCGAGTTCCAGCATTATTTCTGTCACCAAGGCCAAATTTTTCCACTACCGGTGATTCTTCTTTTTTCCAACTTTTGCATTTCAGTCACCGGTGATAATTAACAACACATCCTGATTGCATGTTCGGTCAATTGCAGACTGCAAAAGTTGATAAAAATCTCCAATTTCCTCATCTTTGGCTTTGGTTAGTGCATAAATTTGAATAGTCATATTAACAGATCTTCCTTGTAGGCATATGGGTATTATCCTATCACTGACAGCATTGTACTTCAGGACAGCTCTTGAAACATCCTTTGTGACGATTAATGTCATGTCATTCTTCTTCAAACTGTCATTCCTGGCATAATAGATCATATGGTTGTCTGATTCAAAATGGCCAAAACCCATCCATTTCAGCTCACTAATGCCTAGGATATCAATCTTTGTGCATTCCATTTCATTTTTGACAACTTCCAATTTTCCTAT
>NW_006921772.1:5446398-5450559 GCF_000298275.1 Orycteropus afer afer
AACCTTCCTTCCGAGGAGTGGCTGGTGGGTTTGAACCGCCAGCCTTCTGGTTAGCAGTCAAGTGCCTTAGCCACTATGCTACCAGAGCTCCCGTCATCATAATCATCATTATAAAAATTATAATTTGCTCAAGATCACATACAGTAGTCTGCCACAGCTAGCTTGCAAGAGCTGATTGTTAAATTTCAGGAATCTTGTAAGCTGGTTGTTAAAAACTGAATGATAGAAATTTAGAACCCCTGGATGGTACAGTTAAGTGCATGGCTACTAACTGAAAAGCTGGAGGTTAAAGTCCACCAAGAGGTACCTAGAAAGAAAGGACTGGCATATACCTCTGAATCATCAGCTATTGAAAACCCCACTTAGCACAGTTCTACCAGATACACGTGGGATCACCATGAATTGGACTTGACTTGATAGCAACTGCTTTGTTTTTGGTATATAAACTTACAATTAAATTACATTGAATACAAATGTAATAAATACTAAAACTCCTATTATCTCTGCCCCTTAAGTTATTTACATCCACTGTATCTGTGTAGTAGAAATAATATATAATGATATGCAACTGCACAGTCTTCCCAACTTTGCATTCAGTGACATCACAATGGTAACTTGAAACTGATCAAATGTTACAAATTGAGGGTTTGTTTGTTTGTTTCCTGAAAAATCATTTGTTAAACACTTAGGCGAAGCAGGAAGTTCACAAAATAAACCTGTATCATCTTTTAGAGAAAGAAAAGAAATACTAAAAATAAAAGGAAAGAAATCTACAATGATGGAGATATGTCAAAGGTACACAGGAACTAGCTGAAAGAATTTCCAATGACCAAATTGGCCAGTTTGAGCAACAAAGTAAAGTTGGGCTGGCTTATAATCCTATGTGTAAAATAAATACCTGTGAGTTCATACTGCTATAAACAAATAATTGAATAAATAATTTAATGAAGGAGAATACATATATGACCTGTGGAAGAATCCCAATAGTAAATAACTTATGTAGATACTGCACCCTCAAAGAGGTAGATAAAAAATCCTCACTCCTAAAATGTGGGTTTTGCATAGTGACTTTCTTGCAGAGTAAAGAATGAAGAGGGGGAGAAAAATGGTAATAGTAGAGAAAGCTGACAACACTACCTCAGGCAGGTGATCAAGGTCATTATCAACGGTGGTATGTCATATTGATAGTCTGTATCCTTCATAAGATGTGATATAAATTGCCTTTTACTTCTGTGGTTTTCCTCTCAAATCCAATAACCTCAGTCTAACTGTGAGAAAAACACCAGCAAAAAATCCCAGTTGATGGGCATTCTACAAAATAGCTGACCAGTACTCCTCAATAATGTTAAGGTCATTAAGAACAAGGCAAGTTCAATTAACTGACATAGGTAAAAGGAGCCTAATGAGACATGACAACTGAATATAATGTGGTATCCTGGATGAGGTTCTAGAACAGAGAAAGAACATTAGGCTAAAACTAAGGAAATCCAAGTAAAGTATAGATTTCAGTTAATAATTATGTATTGATATTGATTCATATGTTGTAAAAAATGCACCATACTAATGTAAGATGTTATTAATAATAATAACCTAAGTGTAGGGTACGTGGAAACTCTTTGTGCTATCTTTGCAATTTTTCTGTAAACTTAAAATTGTTAAAAAAAAAAAAAAAAACTTACTAGCGCTCAACGGATCATGTCCTCAGTGAATTCCTATCTGGTACTGACAGCTCATGAACTCTGGCCACATATCAAGCCATCTTGCTGGTGTGCTACTGTCTACTGTCCCATGTTGCAAATATTTCATGCTGGGGGAAAAAAAAACAGAACTTGATGAACCAAAAAATAATGTCTGTTAAACAAATTACATTTCCATAGCACATAGATTGTGTTCTTGTCAAATTACTATTGATTTGGAATATGTAAGCCCATAATGGCAAAGAAGAAAGATTTTTTAATACAGTTATTTGAATCATCAGGCGGCCCCAATAGGTCAGTTGCTCAACAACTTACTGAAATGTTGGCTGTTTGAACCCATCCAGAGGCACCTCAGAAGAAAAGCCTGGCAATATGCTTCCAAAGGATATAACCTTGAAAATCCTATGGAGCACACATGGGGTCACCATGACTTGAAATAGACTTTGAAGGCAATTGGTTTTGGTTATTTGGGTTCACAGGTTAAAACACCCAGCCTCTAACCTACCTTTAGGAGCTCCGGTGGTACAGTGGATAAGGCATTTGGCTGCTAACCAGAAGGATGGCAATGCAAACCCTCCAGCTGCTTCGTGGATAGAAGATAAGGCAATCTGCTTTCATAAAGATACACAGCCTTCAAAACCCATTGGAGGTCGCTATGAGTTGGAAACCACAGTGGATTCCACTTGATGGCAGTGTTTTAACCTACATTTACCTAGTATAGCAAGAATGGAGCTGTAAACTAGTGATGACAAACTCTAATACCTATGGAGATAGGCTGCTAATGTAAATTGTGGACTGCCTGGAGTGGAAGGCAATTAGGCATGGAGGAATCTTTCATCAAACTGTAGAGCACAGAATTAACCACAAAGCTTACTTTCCTTTTTTTTTTTTTTTTTAAAGTGTTATTTGGGTAAAAGTTTACAGAGCAATTTTTTTCCCATTAAGCATTCCATACACATTCTGTTTTGTGATCTTTACTGCAATCTCCACACTGTAACAACATTCTTCTCACTTTTTCCCTGTGCCCACAGCTTCCCTTTGTCTTTCTTTCATATCCCCTTCTGCCTTTTTGCTCTATCCCTGGGCAAATGCTGTTCTCCTTATCTCATACGCTTCATTGTTCTAATGAGTGCATACCCTCCTGGTATAACTGTTCACCTTATGGGCCTATCAAATGGCTGACAGTTGAGTCACTGGAGTATATTCAGTTCCTAGCTTGAAAGGTTTCTAAGGGCCATTGTCTCAGGAGTTCCACCAGTCTTCTTAAGACCAGTTAAGTATGATCTTTTTATGATTTTGAGTTTTATTCTATGTTTTCCCACATTCTACCCAGGACCTCCTACTGTGATCAGGATTATGGAGGTTGGGACTCATATGGACCATTAGTCCTTTGGACTAATAGTTAGATTGTGTCTTTGACTTTCCTCTTCTTTATTCTGGACAGGAAGATACCAATACTTGTTCTTACAAAGCTGCTCGCAAGCTTTTAAGATATTTTTTGGTCGCTACTCACCAAAATAGAATGTAGAACATTGTCTTTGTGGACTATGTTATGCCAAATGACATTAGTATCCCCTAAATTAATCTTTCTGAGCCACCATATCCAGTGACTCATTCCTTCAAGACGTTGGTTATGACTAAGAAGTTTTCATAACTTTGCCCTCGTATGCTCTACTACATTTATGGATATGTTTCTGGCACATGTAAATACATAAATAAAGATATCCTTTCTCACACCAAATACGTTCATTGGTGTAGTCCCATTAGCCTTCCCACCACTGTGCAGATTGAATGTCTGTATTTCCACTTGTAAATTATTGTTATTACTGTTATTGCAGGGTTGTGTATATAGTAGTATTCACCTTTGTTGCCTTTAATTCTTGTGCTCTTCCATGTGTCTTCCACATCTTGATCATTTTGTGCTGACCTCCCTCTTATCATATATTGGCTGTTCTTTCAACCAAGTAAATACATATCTACCCTCTAGTTGGTCACTTTCCCTCTTTTTCCCTCCCACTCCTGATGACTTTCAAAGAACAATTCTTTCTGTGTGTAAGCCTGTTATTAACTTTTTACAGTAGTGGTCTCATGTAATAATTGTCCTTTTCTGATTGACTAATTTCACTCAGAATAATGTCCTCTGGGTTCATCCATGTTATGAGATGTTTCAAAGATACATCACTGTTCTTTCATGTTTCATGTTGTTGTTGTTGTTAGGTGCCATCAAGTCATTTGCAATTCATAACAACCCCATCCAAAGCAGAATGAAACACCACCTGATCCCACACCAGTTCCATGGTCCCTGCTATAATTGAGCCCATTGTCACAGCCACTGTGTCAATCCATCTCATTGAAGGCCTTCTACTCTTTTGTCCACCCTCCACCTTACCAAGCATGACATCCTTCTCCAGGGAATGGTCCCTTCTGACAACATGACCAAAGTAGGTGAGATGAAGTCTGGCCA
>NW_006921772.1:5453639-5460610 GCF_000298275.1 Orycteropus afer afer
AGTGTTTCTTTGCTCTCCATGAGATTTTCCCTGGCCAATTATTTGAGAAGTGGATGGCCTCTTCCTTCTTCCTAGTC
This sequence comes from Orycteropus afer afer, assembly GCF_000298275.1. NCBI lineage: Eukaryota > Metazoa > Chordata > Mammalia > Tubulidentata > Orycteropodidae > Orycteropus > Orycteropus afer. Next base: position 5,453,717 of record NW_006921772.1, read on the forward strand.
TGTCTCAGTCTGTAAGCTGGGCTGATTCCTGTGCACCATGTGCATCCCGCTGGGTTTGAAACACCAGTGGCTTAGCCTCAAGACTCACATCAACACATCACCATGGTAGGACAAAGCGACAGACAAGTTTGTCTCCCTGATGGAAACCTCTCCTACCACTGTCACCTGGATCCCTGCGGCTGACTCCTCACTCTGTCCCAGTCCCTGGGCCTATTCCTCTCCTCTCTCTCGTTCTCCTGCCCTGAAGCTTTGGGACATGGCCCAGGTTCCTTTCTTCACCTGGATCCCTGCACCTCCCTCCTTGTCTTTCCCAGTCCCTGGACCTTTTCCTCCCTTTCTCCCACTCTCCCACCCTGCTCCTTTGGGCGTGCCTGGGTTCTCTCTCCTCACCTGGATCCCTGTGGCTGACTCCTCCTCTGTCCCAGTCCCTGGGCCTTTTCCTCTCATTTCTCCTGCTCTCTCGCCCTGATGCTTTGGGCATGCCTGGGTTCCTTCTCCTCAGCTGGATCCCTGCTGCTTACTCCTCGTCTGTTCCTTAATGATGCATAGTATTCCATTATGTGTATGTGTTTGCTGATTCATTCATCTGTTGATGGACAATTAGGTTGTTTCCATCTTTTTGCTGTGTGAATAATGCTGTAATGAACCTGGGTGTGCACATTTGTTTGCATCAAGGCTCTTCTTTCTCTAAGACATATACCTAGTACTGGGATCACTAGATCATATATTTCTGTTTCCAACATATTTAGGAAATGCCATACTCTTTTCCATAATGCCAATACCATGTTACCATTCTACTAGCAGTCTATAATGGTTCTAGTCTCTCCACCCCTTGCCAGCATTTATTGTTTTCTGTGATTTGAACTTTGTTATTAATGCTGGGGTGTGATGATATCTCTTTGTTGTTTTGATTTGCTTCTCTTTGCTGGCTAATGATCATGAGCTTTTCTTCATGTGTTTGTTATCTACCTGAATGTCTTCTTTGCTGAAGTGTCTATTCATGCCATGTTAGTCACCTGACTGTCTTTTTTGCTGAAGTATCTGTTCATGTTCTTTGCCTATTTTTTAGTTGGATTGCTTGTCCTTTTTTTTGTTTTTGTTGTTGTTATTAAGGTTTCTTTCTTGAAGTTTTGTATAATTTTTTATGTTAATTCTCTGTTCAATATATCATTACCAAAATTTATTTCCAGTCTGTAGATGACATGTGACTTTTTTTATGAAGTCTTTTGATGCATATAAATGTTCCGTTTTTAGGAGATCCTAGTCATCTAGTTTTTCTTCTGCTGTTTGTTCATGACTTCATAGATTTCAAGTTAAATATTTGCTAAAATGATTTTGTAGGTCAAGCAAAATCTGTTTCTGTTTTGGCAGCAAATTCTACTCTAAATTGTTAATTATATACCTAGTATGGTGGCATAGTGCATAAGGCATTTGACTGGTAACCAGAAGATTGGTGGTTCAAACCCGCCAGCCACTTCAGGGAAGGGAGAAGGGAAAGAAGATGGGACAATCTACTTCTATAAAGATTTACTGCCTCAGAAACCCAAAGGGGGTTGATATGAGTTGGAATCGACTTAATGGCAGTGAGTTTGGTTTATGTATATAATAGTGATGTTCTTGAGTCAAATTGTGTCATGTTTTGTTTTTGTAATAGACTCTAGAAATGCAGAGTCTGAGCACTTTTAATACAGACTTGTAAATTTTTCTGACTTAAAAATAAAACTTTTTCAAAATGTTGATAAGCAGTATACATTTTTACATTCAATAACTGGCAAAAAGGAAATAATTTAGTATCTTTGTCAAAGTCTATGTCTAAAGTTTGTTTTTAAAACTCTACCACTAAAATTTAGGATAATTTCAGATCCATATAATTGGAAAATTAATAGGTTTTCTTTGTGTTTGTTTAGCTAAGATCCCTTTTAAAACTATATTTTTAAATATTACACTGATGTGAAAGTTTCTTTTGCTAGAACATTTTAAAATAATGAAGAATTCTGCTATTTCTTTAATGCACAAGCACACATCTATTTCTCCTCAAAGAAGTGCTAATTTTAAAATTATTCAAGGACAGTAGATAAGCTAATGTTTTGGTTACCTGGTGCTACTCTGACAGGAATATACCACAAATGAGATGTCTTGAACAAACAGGACTTTCTTTTACAGTTTGGAGGCTCTAAGTCAGAGTTCCAAGTGCCAGGCTGTAGGTGCTGGGTGAAAGCCCCTCAACCTTGGGCTTCAGCTCTGCCTACCCCTGGCACATTGAAGCTGGATGCTTTTCTTCATTCAGCTGCTGGCTGCTGAGCATGACAAACCCAAGGTTGGTAAGTACAAAGGCACAGTCCCAATGTTACCAAACAACTGGCAGACCAGTAATTCAAGTCCAGAAGTCCCAAGATTGGCAGGGCATGGCAGGCTGCTGAACAACAACTTGGCTGAATGCAGAGTTCAAGGGTGTCAAAAAGCTGGAGACCTTTCTGAAAGTTGCTTCTTACATACTGGAAGCAGACCCCATCCCTAAAGCAGCTACTCAGCTGCTTCAGTAGATTCCACCATGGAGTTGATTGCCAGTCTCATCCTGGGGAATAACTATATCGAGCTGCCTGGCCATTCAATTAGACCCAGCCAAGTTGACAACAACCTTCACTACGACAGCTAAGTATAACCAATAATAGAGAAGTCTGGAAAACTGGAATTAGCACCTCTAGCCAAGGTTTAGTACAAAAAAAAAATTCATAAATAAGGAAATTCAGTGGATAGATTCCTTTTGGGTAAAGTAATATTTTCTGTTGTTGAAGCTATAGAAGATATCCCAAGTAATGATGTATGTCTCATGCTAAAGTAAACCCCTATTAATTCTTATGTTGGATTAGACTCTTTGTCTTTGTGGCACTAATGCTAAAGGATCATTCTTTCTTTCCTTAGAGTTACTTCTTTAATTTCTTAACAACTTAAGATAGCTTTGTAATGCACTAAGAATGGCTAATGATGCCCTTGATGCTGAATCCAATAGATACATTTCACTTCCTATCTTATTTTCCTCATAGTAATATCTAACAATATTGTTCTTTTTCTTCTGAAGGTATCCACATCCATGTGGCTTACATGTGCAATTTGTCTCCTGCCTCTCTAACTTCTGTCATCAGTAGGTTTTATGGCTCTTTACATTCTAAGCCTTTTCTTTGTATTATAGTTCTTAAAGCCCTCCTCTAGTCTTTCTCTATGTGGCCAGGGTTATCTCATCTATTTTCATGGATCTCCAACAAAAATATGTTCAAACATTGCAATTGATTTTTAAATTTCCTTTGACCAATGCTTTTTAAGACTTAAAACTTTTCTTCTCAATTGAATCTAGCATTACAGCTCTTAGTAGTGAACATTCAATCTAAACAACATATACTGGAAATTTTTATAAGTATCCAATTTATAAAAATTAATAATTAATTATAAGTACATCTCCTAAATATGTGAATGACACTACTTTTCTTTCCATGGATACACAAGCTGAGAAGCTTCATTCTCATAAATAAGTAGTTATAATGGAAATTTTATTATTTCAATCTCATTCAACTATTTGAATTCCTGGATTATATGACAACAATCACATTTTGATCTAATATAAAATTATTTTAAAAGATTTATGGTTGACAGTTTGATTATACTGCCTTCAGTTTTGTTGAATGCTAAGAAATTTAAACTACTAGACTTGCAAAATAGTTATTTTGTCATTAAAATCATTTAATTTTTCATTTTCTTAGAAGTTACCCCAAAACATTTTTACCAAGACTTATGGAATGATCATTAATTTTATTTTTATGCTTTTATTTGAAGGTGCATTGTTTATGGAATATAATTGGGAAAAGCAATTGTGCACTGAAGAATTTGTTTTCCTTCACTAGGAATGAACAGGTATCAATTAAGGCCAAAATTCAAAATTCTAGGTTATTCAGAATAGATGTCTGCAAGCCAGAGATATGGCCACAAGTATTACTTGTACACAGCTTTTTAATATTATTTCATAGTTGAAAACTATAAAGTTTATAGACATGCTTTTAACAGAATGAAAACATTATATCAAAATTTAAGAGGGAGGAAATAATCATATTAAGTAGAGATTTTTAAAAAACATGGGATAGTATGGCCTAAACTGAATTGTGGCAACATTTTTATCCTGCAAGTGTATGTACAAAGATTTTGCCTTAGTTCAAAGTGATATAAATTTAGTCTACTTTGTTGAAAGTAGTCAAAGAAAGGAGGGTATTGAACCACTAGTACAAGGGCTTCAAGACCTTGTTAAATACTTGATATATGTGTTAAAGCAGAATCTACAAAATTCAAATTAAGCTAATTTACTACTAATGAATACTTGGTTTGACTGAATAAACAAGCATAGAAAAGTTAAATAAGTGACAATAAGCAGGAAGCTTTCATTTGAATGAAAAATGAGAATGGATTTATAGCTTTCAATAAATCTCTTGGCAAACTTTAATGAAATTGTTACTTCAGTAATTCTTAATAAATGTTCAAGAATATTTCAAGCATCAACTAACCCTTTGTTTATGTTTCTTTTATTTGAAAATGTAATGTTGATTTCTCAGACGTGAAAGTGGAAATTATAACTTCTTCATCCTTGAAATTATGCAAAATATACAATTGAGGCAGACCAAGTCACTCATGTATGAAAATTCTCCCCAAGCATTTTTTCTTACTGGGAATACAGTGTGCTTTTCAGAGGTTGGGTATTGACTCCCTGCTTTACAGAAGTCAGAAGGAGCCCTTGTGATTAAAAAAAAAAATGTTAAAAAGTTGACTGCTAACCAAAAGGTCAGTGGTTTGAAACTACCAGCTACTGGGCAGGAGAAATATGTTGCAGTCTGCCTCTGTAAAAGTTTAAAGCCTTGGAAACCCTACAGGGCACTTCTACGCTGTACTACATAGGGTCATTGTGAGTCAGAATTGACATAAGAGGTTAGATTTGTTTTTGGTCTTGTATAAATCTGGAGTCTCTGAGTGTCAAAAACTGTTAAGTATACAGTTTAGTTTATTAACTAAAAGGCTGGTTGTTAGAATCCACCAAAGGCAAGGCCTGACAATGTACTTTCAAAAGATCACAGCACAGTTCTACTCTGACACATTTAAGGCCAGCATGAGTAGATAGCAACTATATGTGTGTGTGTGTATATATATATATATATATATATATACATATACATACATACACACACACACACACTTATAATCTCATCATATGACAGATGGGTAAGGCACAGAATTTTGCCATGCATTCATCAGCAGGAGGAAATATGGCCCTGGTGAGTTCAATATTGCTTACCAAGTCTTCCCATCAGTTGAAGCAGAAGAAAATTAAAATAAATCCAAGAAAGCCAAAACATGAACTTGAATATATCCCACCTGAATTTAGAGACCATCTGAAGAATAGATTTGATGCACTGAACACCAGTGTCAGAAAACCAGAGGAGTTGTGGGATGACATCAAGGATATCATACATAAAGAAAGCAAATGGTCATTAGGCAAGGAATGGAAGAAAAGAAACAATGATATCAGAAGAGACTCTGAAACTTGGTCTTGATAGTAGAGTAGCTAAAGGAAATGGAAGAAATGATGAAATAAAAGACCTAAACAGAAGACTTCAAAGGGCAGCTTAAGACATAGTGAAGTAGACAAAATAGGGTATTAAAATGAAATGTGCAAAGACCTGGAGTTAGAAAATCGAAAGAGGAACATGCTCGGCATTTCTCAAGTTGAAAGAACTGAAGAAAAAATTCAAGCCTCAAGTTACAATACTGGAGCTCTGGTGGTGTAGTGCCTATGGCATTTGACTGCTAACCACAAGGCTTGCAGTTCAAACCCACCAGCCACTCCTTGGAAGGAAGAATGGGCAATCGACTTCTGTAGAGATACTGCCTTGGAAACCCAAGGAAGGGTCACTATGAGTTGCAATCAACTTGATGGCAGTGAGTGTATTTTTTTTTTTTTGGTTTTGGATGGGCAAAATTGAATCATGCAGGAACCATTAAAAAAAGATGGAAGGGATACATAGAGTCACTGTACCAAAAAGAATTGGTTGACATTCAACCATTTCAAGAGACAGTATATGATCAAAAACTGATGTTATTGAAGGAAGAAGTCTAAGGTGCACTAAAGGAATTGGTGAAAAACAAGGAATACCTAGTGAGATGGTTCAACAAACAGTTGCAGCACTGGGGGCACTCACTCATTTACACCAAGAAATTTGGAAGACAGCTACCTGGCCAAATGACTGGAAAAGGTTGATATTTGTGCCTGTTCCATGGAAAAGTGAACTAACAGAATGAAGAAATTATTTCAAATTGCCATTAATATCACACTCAAATAAATTTTTTTTTGTTATTGTTGTTAGGTGCTGTTGAGTCATGTCTGACTCATAGTGACCCTACACTAATCAGAATGAAACACCACCCAGTCTTGTACCAGCTCCCTGATCCTTGCTATACTTGAGTCCATTGCTGCATCCACTGTGCCAGTCCATCTTGTTGAGGACCTTGCCCTCTTTCATTGACCCCCCACCTTCCCAAGCATGACATCCTTCTCCAGGGAATAGTCCCTTCTGGTAACATTACCAACATAGGTATAATGAAGTCTGGCCATTCTCACTTCCAAGGACCATTCTAGCGGCACTTCCTTCAGGACAGATTTGTTAGTTCTTTTAGTCAGGAAAGTGAGGGGGCAGAAGCAGCCTTGGGGACCTCAGGAGCAGCAGGATATCCAGGTAAAATTGGACAGGAGACAAGGCAGGCCCCAAGCCCCCTAGAGCCAGAAAAGGGAGGGGGTATCAGGGGATCACAGTTGGCAGGTTTCAGGTAGGAATTAGTTAAGGGAGGGCACAGAGATTTCCA
>NW_006921772.1:5460710-5461999 GCF_000298275.1 Orycteropus afer afer
AAGGAGCATTCTGGCTGCACTTCCTCTTTCAGTAACATTGGTTCTAGATCATATGCCACTTCCTGAAATGGGTAAAGATCTGTTAGTTCTTTTAGCAGTCCATGGTACTTTCAGCATTCTTCACCAGCACCACAACTCAAAAGTATCAACTCTTCTTTAGTCTTCCTTATTCCTTGTCCAGCTCTCACATGCATACGAAGTAATTGAAATTATCATGACTTATGTAAGGTGCACCTTAGTCCTCAAAGAGACATCCTTGCTCCTCAGCACTTGAAACAGTTCCTTCGTGGTTGACCTGCCCATGCTACACGTTGTCTAATGTCTTGACTGCTGCTTCCATTGGCATCGATTATAGAACGAAGCAATGTGAATTATTTGACAACCTTAATCTTTTCTCCGTTTATTGTGATGCTGCTTATTGGTCCAGTTGTGAGGATTTTTGTTTTCTTTGTATTGAAATGTAATTCATACTGCAGACTGTATTCTTCAATCTTCATCAGTAACTGTCTCAAGTCATCCTCACTTTCAGCAGGGAATGTTGGATCATCTGCATATCTCAGGTTGTTAATGATTCTTCCTCCAATCCTGATGCCATGTTTTTCTTCATACACTCCAGCTTCTTGGATTATTTTTTCAGCATATAGATTGAATATGTATGGGGAAAGGATACCACCCTGACACACTCCCTTCTTGAAATTAAACCATGTAGTGTCCCCTTGTTCCTTTCGAATGACAGCCTCTTGGTCAAGGTACAGGTTCCTCATGAGTACAATCAAGTGTTTGGGAAGTCCCATTCTTCTCAATGTTATCCATAATTTGTCATGATCCACACAATCAAATGCCTTTGCATAGTCAATAAAACACAAGTAAACATCTTTCTGGTATTTTTTTGCCTGACAACAGCTATGATATCCCTTGTTCCACGTCCTTTTCTGAATCCAGCTTGAATCTCTGGAAGTTCTTTGTCAATATACTGCTGCAACCATTTTTGAAATATCTTCAGTAAGATCTTACTTGCATGTGATATTAATGATATTGTTATATAATTTCTACATTCTGTGGGATCACCTTTCTTTGGAATGGGTACAAATTATGAATCTCTTCCAGTCAGTTGGCCAGGTAGCTGTTTTCCAAATCTCTTGGCATAACTGAGTGAGTGCCTCCAGTGGGGTATCGGTTTGTTGAAATATCTTGTGATAGTTGAAGATGTGTCAACTTGGCTGGATTCCAGTTGTGAGTGGTGGTTCCCATGATGGATCACATGACTGAGTTCTGAGCGGCTGGTCTGC
>NW_006921772.1:5466809-5468099 GCF_000298275.1 Orycteropus afer afer
TAAGGGAGACAAATTTGTCTGTCAGTTTGTCATCCTGTGAGGCTTGTACATTGCTGTGAGGCTTGAGGCTGTGCCACTGGTGTTTCAGATGCCAGAAAAGATGCACATGGTGCACAGGTATCAACACAGCTTACAGACTGAGATAGACTAGGAAGGAGGAGGCCATCCACCTCTCAAAAATTGACCAGGGAAAACCTTATGAATAGCAGAGAAACACTGTTTGATCCATTACTGGGCAACTTTATGAATAGCTTGGAAACGTTGTCCAACACAGTGCAGGAAGATGAGCCCCTTGACTCAGAAGGCACTCAAAATACGACTGGGAAAGAGCTGCCTCATCAGAGTAGAACCAACATTAATGATATAGATAATGACCTCCATGTGCTGATATGGCACAATGCTAATTGAGGAGAAACAGCTGCAAACATCCATTAATAATTGGAACAAGGAATGTACAATGTATGACTCTAGGAAAACTGGAATTTGTCAAAAATGAAATGGAGTACATAATGATTGATATCCTAGGCATTGGTGAGCTGAAATGGACCAGTTTTGGCCATTTTGAATCAGACAACTGTATGATCTACTATGTCAGGAATGACAAATTAAAGAGGAATTGTGTGGCATTCATCATCACAAAGGATGTTTCAAGATCTGTCCTGAAGTACAATGCTGTCAGTGATAGGATAATATCCATATGTCTACAACAAAGACCTGTTAATACTACTATTATTCAAACTTATGCACCAACCACTGAAGCCAGAGATGATGAAATTGAAGATTTTTATCAACTTCTACAGTCTGAAATTGACCTAACATGCAATCAAGATGTGTTGCTTATTACTGGTGATTGGAATGCAAAAGTTGGAAACAAAGAAGAATCACCGGTTGTTGGAAAATTTGGCCTTGCTGACAGAAATAACACTGGGGATTGCATGATAGAATTTTGCAAGACCAATGATTTATTCATTGCAAATACCTTTTTTCAACAACACAAATGGCAGCTATACACATGGTGGCTATATACCTGGACTTCCCCAGATAGAGTACACAGGAATCACATTGACTACATCTGTGGCAAGAGGAGATGGAAAAGTTCAATTTCTTCAGCCAAAACAAGGCCAAGAGCTGATTGTGGAACAGACATCAACTGCACATATGCAAGTTCAACTTGAAGTTGAAGACAATTAAAACAAGTCCATGAGAGACAAAATATGATCTTAAATATATCCCTCCTGAATTTAGAGACCATCTAAAGAATAGATTTGATGCATTGAATACCAATGACTG
>NW_006921772.1:5469494-5481331 GCF_000298275.1 Orycteropus afer afer
AAAGCTTTGTTGTTAAATGGAGAAAAGATAAAAATTTTCAAAGACGTCACATTGCTTGGTTCTACAATTAACACCAATGGAAGCGGCAGTCAGGACATCAGACAATGTATAGTCCTGGGCAAGTCGGCTGCAAAGGAGCTCTTTCTAGTGCTGAAGAGCAATGATGTCTCCTTGAGGACTAAGGTGCACCTGACACAAGCCATGGTATTTTCAATCGCCTCATATGCATGTGAGAGCTGGACAATGTACAAGGAAGACCGAAAAGAGTTGATGCTTTTTAGCTGTGGTGTTGGGAAAGAATGCTGAAAGTACTGTGGACTGCTGCTAAAAGAACTCACAGGTCTGTCGTGGAGGAAGTGCAGGCAGAATGCTCCTTGGAGGTGACAATAGCCAGACTTTGTCTCACATACTTTGGGCGTGTTGTCAGAAAGGACCATTCCCTGGAGAATGATGTCATGCTTGATAAGGTGGAGGGTTGACAAAAGAGGGGAAGGCCCTCAATGAGATGGATTGACATGGTGGCAGCAGCGATGGGCTCAAGTGTAGCAAGAATCATGGAGCTCCTCAGGACCTAGTAGTGTTTCATCCTGCTGTGCATAGGGTCAGTATGAGTCGGAGATGACTCGATGGCACCTAACAACAATAACAATTAGCAGTCCATGGTACTTTCAGCATTCTTTGCCAACACCGCCACTCAAAAGCATCAATTCTTTTTCAATCTTCCTTATTCATTGTCCAGATCTCACATGAATATGAGGCGATTGAAAATATCATGTCTTATGTCAGGTTCTTGACGTTCATGAAAATATCATATCTTAGTCCTCAAGAGACATCTTTGCTCCTCAGCACTTGAAACAGGTCCTTTGTAGCCGACTTGCAGAGTGCTATACATCTTCTGATGTCATGAGTGCTGCTTCCATTGGTGTTAATTGTAGAACCAAGCAATGTGAAGTCTTTGAAAACTTCAATCTTTTCTCCAATCATTGTGATGCTGTTTTTAGATGCAGTTGTGAGGATTTTTGTTTTCTTCATATTGAGATGTATTCTATACTGCATACTGTGTACTTCAATCTTCATCAGTAAGTGCTGCAAGTTATCCTCACTTTCAGCAAGTAAAGTTGTGTTGTCAATGTATCACAGGTTGTTAAAGATTCTTCCATTCTTGATGCCACGTTCTTCTTCATATAGTCCAGCTTCTCGGTTTATTTGCTCAGCATATAGATTGGATAAGTAAGGTTAAGGATACCACCCTGACACATTCCCTTCTTGATTTTAAACCATGCAGTGTACCTTTGTTATGTCTGAATGACAGCCTCCTGTTCTATGTCCAGGTTTCTCATGAGTACAATTAAGTGTTCTGGAATTCTCACTCTTCTTAATGTTATACACAATTTGTTATGATCCACGCAATCAAATGTGTTTTGCATAGTCAATAAAACACAAGTAAACCTCTTCCTCGTGTTCTTTGCTTTCAGCCAAGGTTCATCTAATATCAACAATGATGTCCATTGTTCCACATCATCTTCTGAATCCAGCTTGCATTTCTGGAAGTTCTCTGTCAATATACTGCTGCAAGGGTTTTTGAATTATCTTCAGTAAGATTTTGCTTGTGTGATATTAATGATATTGTTAGATAATTTCCACATTCTGTGGGATGATTTTTGTTTGGAATGAATACAAATATGGGCCTCTTCCAGTCAATTGGCCAGGTAACTGTCTTCAAATCTCTTGGCATAACTGAGTATGTGCCTCCAGGGGTGCATCCATTTGTTGAAGTATCTTGGTGGGTATTCCTTCAATTCCTGGAGCCTTGTTCTTCATCAGTTCCTTCAGTGAAGCTTTGACTTTTCCTTCAATACCATTGGTTCTTGATCATATGCTCCCTCCTGAAATGGATGAAGATCGACCAGTTCTTTTTGGTACAGTGACTCTGTATCCCTTCCATCTTTTTTTTTGATGCTTCCTGCATCATTCAATATTTTGCCCATAGAATCTTTCAATATTGCAACTTGAGGCTTAAATTTCCTCCTCAGTCTTTCAGTTTGAGAAATGCTGCGTGTTCTTCCCTTTTGTTTTTCCTGCAGGTCTTTGCACATTTCATGATAGTAATTGGCTTTGTCTGCTCGAGCTGCCCTTTGAAATCTTCTGTTCAACTCTTTTATCTTGTCATTTCTTTCATTTGTTTTAGCTACCCTTTGCTCAAGGGCAAGTTTCAGAGTCTCTTCTGACATCCATTTTGGTCTTTCCTTATTTTCTCATCTTTTTAATGACCTCTTGCTTTTGCATGGATGATGTTCTTGATGTCACCCCACAATTCCTCTAGTTTTCAGTCATTGATGTTCAATGCACCAAATATATTCTTTAGTTGGTCTCTAAATTCAGGAGGGATATGTATTTTGTCTCTCCTGGACTTGTTTTAATTTTCTTCAACTTCAAGTTGAACTTACATATGGGCAGTTGATGGTCTGTTCCATAATCACCTCCTGGCCTTGTTTTGCCTTTTCCATTGTCTCTTGACACAGATGTTGTCAATTCAATTCCTGTGTATTCCATCTGGCAAAGTCCACATGTATAGTCACTGTTTGTGTTGTTGAGAAATGGTATTTTCAATGAATAAGTCATTGGTCTTTCAAAATTCTATCATGCAATCTCCACTGTCATTTCTGTCACCAAGGCCAAATTATCGAACTACTAGTGATTCTTCTTTGTTTCCCACTTTTGTATTTGAGTCACCAGTGATAATTAACACATCTTGATTGCACATTCACTCAATTTCAGACTGCAGAAGTTGACAAAAATCTTCAATTCCTCATCTTTGCCTTTGGTGGTTGGTCCATAAATTTGAAGAATAGTACTATTAACTGGTCTTCCTTGTAGGTGTATGGATATTATCCTATCACTGACAACATTGTACTACAGAACAGTTCTTGAAACATCCTTTGTGATGATGAATGCCACACCATTCCTCTTCAAACTGTCATTCCCAGCATAGTAGATCATATGGTTGTCTAATTCAAAATGAGCAAAACAAGTCCATTTCAGCTCACTAGTGCTTAAAATATCAATCTTTATGTGTTCCATTTCATTTTTGACAATTTCCAATTTTCCTAGATTCATACATTGTACATTCCATGTTCCAGTAATTAATGGATGTTTGCAGCACTTTCTCCTCAATTTGAGTCGTGCTGTATCAGCAAAAGGTCCTGAAAACTTTACTTTATCCATATCAATAAGGTTGGTTCTACTCTGATGATACAGCAATATTCCAGTCATATTTTGAGAACATTCTGACCTAAGGGCTTTGTCCTCTTGCACTGCATCAGACAATGTTTCTTGGCTATTCATAAAGTTGTGCAGTAGTGTATCAGACAACATTTTTCTGCTAGTCATAAGGTTTTCCCTGGACAATTCTTTGAGAAGTGGATGACCTCTTCCTTCTTCTTAGTCTGTCTCAGTTTTTACGCTACATTGAAACTTGTGCACCATATGCAACCCTGTTGGCATTTGAAATGCCAGTGGCACAGCCTCAAGCCTCACAGCAACATGCAAGCCATCACAGTTTGACAAGCTCACAGACAAGTTTGTTTCCCTTAGAAACCTCTCCGACCTCCCCTTACCTGGATACCTGTCACTGCTTGCTCTGTTGTCCCCTGGCTTTTCTTTCCCCTGCTTTCCTGCTTCTTGGGGGTGGGGCTTGGGTCCCTCCCCTTACCTGGATCCCTGCTACTTCTTGCTGTGTCCCCTGGCTTTCCTTTCCCCTGCTTTCTTTTTTTTTTTTAAGTAAAATTTTGCTGAGGATATTTATAAATGAGTTGCAGCAGTATATTGACAAGAAACTGCTAGAAATTCAAGGTGGATTCAGGAGAGGACTTGAAATGAAGAATATCATTGCTGATGTCAGCAATGATTTGACTGAAAGTGAAGAATACCAGAATGGTCTTTATGTGTGTTTTTTTGATTATACAAAGACATTTGAGTGTTTATTCTAGCAAATTATGGATGCTGTTGTGAAGAGTGGGAATTCCAGAGCACTTAATTGTGCTCATGAAGAATATCTACATAGACCAAGAGGCAGTCATTCAAATAGAACAAGGGAATACTACATGGTTTAAAATCAGCAAAGGCTTGTGTGAGGGTTATATCTTTCACCATACTTATTCAATCTGTATGCTGAGCAAATAATCCCAAAACTAGACTATATGAAATCCCAGAAGCTAGACTGTATGAAGAAGAATGTGGCATCATGATTGGAGGAGAACTCATTAATAACCTGCAATAGAGAGATGACACAACCTTGCTTGTTGAAAGTGAAGAAGAATTTACGGATGAAGATCACAAAATATAGCCTTCAGTATGGATTGGACCTCAACATAAAGAAAACAAAAATCCTCACAAGTGGACCAATAGGCAACATCATGATAAATAAAGAAAAGAATGAAGTTGTCAAGGATTTCATTTCACTTGGATCCACAATCAGTGCCCAAGGAGGCAGCAATCACAAAATCAAATGATGAATTCCATTCAGCAAATCTCTTTTAAAGTGTTAAAGAACAAAAATGTTACTTTGAAGACCAACATGTGCCTGACCCAAGACACAGTGTCTTCAATAGCCTTATGTGCATGTGAGAGCTGGACAATGCATAAGGAAGAATGCAGAGGAATTGCTGCATTGGAATTGTGCTGTTGGCAAAGAATATTGAATGTACCGTGAACTACTAGACTAATAAACAAATCTGTCTTTGAGGAAGTACAGGCAGAATTCTCTTTAGAAATGTGAATGGCCAGACATCATCTTTTATACTTTGCTCATATTGTCAGAAGGACCAATCCTTGAGAAGGATATCATGCTCAGTAAAGTAGAAGGTCAGCAAAAATGCTGAAGACCCTCAATTAATTGGAGTGACACAGTAGTTGTGATGATGGGCTCAAGCATGGCAATGATTGTAAGTATGGTGCAGGATCACACAATATTTTGTTCCATTGTACATAGGGTTGTTATGAGTCGGAACCAAATTGACAGCACCTAACAACAACTACTTTCCCTCAGGAGTGGTACATATTTAGAAAGTCTGATGAGAAAAGTGGCAAGGTTTTTATATGAAAATTGTCATCATCCCTTCTGTCCCACTACACAACACATTTAAATTTAGAGCATCCCAATATAAATCACAATACACAGTTCTCCCTGCACCATGGGGCCTTGGAGTAGAGCATATCATTAAAAAAAAAAAAAAAAAAAAAAAACCAGATCAGAGAATTGAGGATCTTAAAATAAATCCCTGAATGTTTACCTTGTATACATACCCTTTAAAGGCTTTCTATACTTCCCCAAACCAAACCTAACCAAACCCAAACAAAATCATTTGCTCTTGAGTCAACTCCCACTCATGGCAGCCATGATGTGTATCATAGTAAAATTCTGCTTCATAGGGTTTTCAATGACTGATTTTCAGAAGTACATCACCAGGCTCAAAGACCAGCTGTTTTAGCTGCAGTAAACTACTTGTGATCTATAAACATGCTCATCTTGATGCATCGTTGTTCTCTCTGCTTTAAAATCCAATCCCTTCACCCTTCATCTCCACTTCATCTGGCAAATTTCTGCTTCTCCTTCATATGTTTAGCTCATATATCCTTCCATTGTGAAATAGTCCTGACTCTGGGCAGAAGGGAGGGAGTAGTTACTAGTTAATTTCACCTTCTTCAGTTTTCTCAATATTCTCTGCATATAAATATATAGTACGTGGTTATCCTAAAAACCAAAAAACCAAACACACTGCCATGGAGTCGGATCCAACTCATAGTGACCCCTCCTTGGGTTTCCAAGAGAGTATCACTATGGAAGTAGATTTCCCAACCTTCCTTCCGAGGAACTGTCAGCTTTCTGGTTAGCAGTCAAATGCCTTAGGCACTAGATTATAGTAACTTGTATATATACCTTTCTCATTAAATTCAGAAATTCTGTCTGTTGTGGGCACTGAATAATAAATATGTTGCTATCACTAACATCTAGCCACATGCCTGTCTTTAAATTGATGTTCAGTAAATTGATATTGGCTGCATGAATGGTCATTGGCACTTGCATATCACCTAGAGTTACCTAGTTAAATTGCTTATTAATAAAATGATTTTTTATTTTTTTAAAATTATGATTTTGATGAAAGTTTACAGAGAAAATTTGTTTTCCATTCAACAATCCATACACATTTTGATTTGTGACGTTTATTGCAAACCCCACAATGTACCAGCACTCTTCTCACTTTCTCCGTGATTACCATTTCCACTCATCCTTCTTTCCTGTCCCTTCCGGCCATCTGAGCTTTTTCCTGGGCAAACACTTTGATCTTTTGATTTCATTTGGTTGATTGTTCTAAGGAGTGTGTACCTCCCTGGTGTTATTGTTCACTTTATAGGCTTGTATATGGTTTGGCTGAAAGTTGGGCCATGGGGATAATTTCACTTCTAGGATTGAAGGTGGTCAAGGGTCATAATCTCAGGAGTCCATCTCAGTTTCTACCAGAGCAGTAAGCCTGGTCTTTTTCTTATCTTGAGTTTTATTCCACATTTTTATCCCAGTCTGTCCAGGATTTCCTATTGTGATACTTTTCAGAGAGGTCAGCAGTGGTAGCCTAGCACCATCTAGTTCCTCTGGTCTCAGAGTCATGGTGGTTTCAGTTCTCATGTTCCATTAGTCCTTTGGAGTAATCATTTCCTTGGAGCTCTGGTGATGTAGTGCCTAAGGCATTTGATTGCTAACCAGAAGCCTGGCAGTTCAAACCCACCAGCCACTCCTCAGAAGGGAGATTGGGCAATCTACTTCCACAGAGATACTGCGTTGGAAACCCAAGGAGGGGTCCTGTGAGTTGGAAATCACTCGATGGCAGTGAGTTGTTTTTTTTTTTTTTTTCCCTTCACTCTTCTTTGCTCTGGATAAAGAGAGACCAATGGTTGCACCTGAGATGGCCACTTACAAGCTAATAAAATAATTTCTTTCAAATCATTCTAACAAATGGCACTCAATTTTACTCAAAGGTATTTATATATAGTTATGTTACTACTTCTTGTGACGGCTAGCCCTTTCAGTTGCAAGAATACTATCTTTATTTGGAAACCAAGTCTGCATTATTATAACTTAAACTATACACACACGCACACACACACACACACACACATATTATCTTATTCTTTCCTTTTAGGTTAAATATTCCTTATTGATTTAAAATATTCCAAATATGACATAGTTATTAAATATTTAACCACTCTGGGAAACTTCTAATTTTTTTTGAAATGTGACACAGGTACTGAAAACGATACTTTAAATATGAAACTATCATCATAAAGTGTATTGCTACATGGCCTCTATAATTTAGAGTTAATAATTTTATGATGGAACCAAATGCCAAATATAGGACTAATGTTATTTCACTTAAATTGCTATCATGCCTTATCTATATCATTTATGCCTAAGCTGATGAAAATTAAACATTGCCCTCTTTTTCCTCATTATAATTTTCTTATGGAAGTATAATTTAATATAGGAAAATTGACACTTTTGGGTTTATAGTTCTATGAGTTTAAACAAGCATGTATAATTTGTAATTACTACCTAAATTAAGATATAGACTGATACCATCTATAACTCTATGTGCCTTTTTGGAGTCAAACTCTTCTTGGGCCCCTCAGTCCTGGCAACAATGAATCAAGTTTCTCTCCCTTATGGTTATGCCTGTACCAGAATGGCATGTAAGTAAAATCACACAGGACTTACTCCTTTGAGTTTGGCTTCTCTCTTAACATAACATACTTGAGACTCATGCATTTTGTTGCTTGTGTCAGTAGTTTGTCCCTTTCTGTTGCTGAGTAGTATTGCACTGTGTGCTGCAGTGAATTGCTCGGCATGGCTTTTCTATATGGTGTGGTATGGTGGGACAAATAAGGTGTATGGAACTCTAATGTGGGGATTGGTTATTTTCGTCATTCTGGTAGGCTTAAAATAAGCCCTTCTAAAGACAGAAAGGGGGATCTCATTGCTGTCAAGAGAGAAGAGCTGGAAGTGGAGTGGAGCATATCCTTAGACCTGAGATCCCTGCACTGGGCTTCCTTACCAGAGACAATGGAGGGGCTGAGATGACTGTCTGAGACAACTGGCTGAGATAATGGTAGGGGAACCAAGAGGCACGAGATAGAGCTGTGGTATTACTGGCCCATGGAGCAAGAAAGGTGAGTGCCTCTGGGCTGGAAGCTTTCTGGGAAAGTAGGGTGCACGTAGGTATACCTACTGGCAGAGTGAAAAGAGCTTTTCAACACTTGTCCAAGTAGGACAGAGGCCAGACTGAGAGGCCAAGGGCCAGAGAGGCATGCCTGAGGGCATAGCAGAGGGGAAACTTTCCTGACTGAAGAGTTATATCCTAAGCATTCCTGAACATGAGTCTGTTATTTCCCTAATAAACCCCATAATCATGAGTATTGACTGAAAGTTCTGTGTGGCCATTGCAATGAATTATTGAAGCCAGCAGAAAAGTATGGAGTACCATGGAAGGGGTGGTGGGTGTGTGAATTGGTAGAAAGGCTGGAGGCCTCATAGGAGTAAGCCTTGGGCTGCTGCTGATTCTGTCTTCCCATTGTGAAGTTAGAGGAGGTCAGAGGATGCCACCTCCTTAGCCTTTTTGCACATTATTTGAATATATAACAATTAATTCATTAATTTGCCAGTCAAAGGGTATTCAGATTGTTTCCATTACTTGATGATTATGAATAAAGCTTGTATAAGCATTTGAACAGAGATTTTTCTTATGAACAATGTTTCATTCCATGTGGATTAACTGCTAGTGGGGTTGATGGTTTAAGTGAATGTATGGTTAATCTCACAAAAAACTGTCAAGCTCTTTCCCATTTTCAATCCCACTAGCAATGTTTCAGAATTATAGTTACTCTACAGCCTTACGAGAACTTGGTATTTTCAATTTTAAAAATATTATTATAACCATTCTAAGATGTGTGTAGTGGGCCTTCACTGTGGTTTTAATTCATATATATAAGGATGTAGAGCTTATTTACTATTCAGGTATCTTCTTGTGTGAGCACAGACCTCTTGCCCATTTCTTAATTGTGGTGTTTTTTTTTTTTTTTTTTTTCTTATTATGGAGTTTTGAGAATTCTTTATATATTTTGCATACAAGACATTTTTTTCAAACATGTGCATTACAAATATTTTGTCCCATACTGTAGGCTATATTCTGTTGTTAGGTGCCATCGAGTCATCTCCAACTCATAGAGACCCTATTCACAGCAGAATGAAACACTGCCTGGTCTTGTGTCAACCTTATGATCTTTGATGTACCTGTGCCCATCATTGCAGCCACTGTGTCTATCCATCTTGTTGAGGGCCTTCCCCTTCTTCTGTGCCCCTCCACTTTAGAAAGCATGATATGCTTCTCCAGGGGATGGTTCCTTCTGACAACATGACCAAGGTAGGTGAGATGAAATCTGGCCATTCTCACTTCCAAGGAGCATTCCGGCTGCACATCTTCCAGGACAGATTTATTAGTTATTTTAGCGATCCATGGTACTTTTAGCATTCTTCTCCAACACCACAACTCAAAAGCATCGACTCTTCTTTGGTGTTCCCTTTTCATTGTCCAGCTCTCACATGCATATGAGGCAATTGAAAATACCATGGCTTGCGTCAGTCACAACTTAGCCTTTGAGGAAATATCTTTGCTCTTCAGCAGTTGAAAGAGGTCCTTTGCAGCAGATTTGCCCAATGCTATACAACGTCTGGTATTTTGACTACTGCTTCCATTGTTGTTGATTGTAGAACCAAGTAATATGAAGTCTTTGACAACTTCAATCTTTTTTCCGTTTATTGTGATGCTGATTACAGGTCCCATTATGAGGATTTTTGTTTGCTTTATATTGAAATATAATCCTTACTGCAGACTATAGTCTTCAATCTTCATCAATAAGTGTTCCAAGTCTTCCTCACTTTCAACGAGCAAAGTTGTGTCCTCTGCATAATGCAGGTTGTTAATGCATCTTCCTCCAATCCTCATGTCATGTTCTTCTTCATATAATCCAGCTTCTTTAGTTATTTGTTCAGCATACAGATTGAATAAGTATGGTGAAAGGATAAAACTCTGACACACTCCCTTCTTGATTTTAAACAATGCAGCGTCCCTTTTTTCTGTTTGAATGACAGTCTCCTGGTCTATGTCCAAATTCCTCATGAGCACAATTAATTGTTCTGGAATTCCCATTCTCAATGTTATCTATAATTTATTATGATCCACACAGTTGAATGATTTTGCATAGTCAATGAAACACAAGTAAACATCATTTTGGTATTCTTTACTTTGAGCCAAGATCCATTTGACATCAGCAATGATATCCCTCATTCCACATCCTTTTCTGAATTCAGTTTGCATTTCTGGAAGTTCTCTGTCAATATACTGCTATAACTGTTTTTGAATTATCTTCAGCAAGATTTTACTTACGTGCGATATTAATGATATTGTTCAATAATTTCCACATTTTGTGAGATCACCTTTCTTTGGAATGGGTACAAATATGGACCTCTTCCAGTCAGTTGGCCACGTAGTTGTCTTCCAAATCTCTTGGTATAGACAAGTGAGTGCCCCTAGTTTGGCATCTGTTTGTTAAAACATCGCGATGAATATCCCATGAGTTCCTGGAGCCTTGTTTTTTGCCACTTCCTTCAGTGCAGCTTTGACTTCTTCCTTTGATACTACTGGTTCTTGAACATATGCCACCTCCTGAAATGGATGGACATCAACCAATTCTTTTTGATACAGTGAATCTGTGTATTCTTTCAATCTTCTTTTGATGTCTCCTATATCATTCAATATATTACCCATTGAAACTTTCAGTATTGCAACTTGAGGCTTAATTTTTTTTTCTTCAGTTCTTTCAGCTTGACAAATGCTGAGTGTGTTCTTCCCTTTGGACTTTCCAACTCCATGTCTTTGCACATTTTATTATAATAATTGACTTTGTCTTCTCGAGTTGCTGTTTGAAATCTTCTGTTTAGCTCTTTTATCTTGTTATTTCTTCCTTTGGCTTTAGCTACTCTCTGTTCAAGGGCAAGTTTCAGAGTCTCTTCTGACATCCCTTTTGGTCTTTTCTTCCTTTCCTGTCTTTTTAATGACCTTTTTCTTTCTTGATGGATGATGTTCTTGATGTCATCCCACAATTCATCTGGCTTTCGATCACTGTTGTTCAATGCATCAAATCTATTCTTTAGATGGTCTCTAAATTCAGGAGGGATATACTCAAGGTCGTATTTTGGCTCTCATGGACTTGTTCTCATTGTCTTTAACTTCACGCTGAACTTGCATATGAGTAGTTGATAGTCTGTTCCACAATCAGCTCCTGGCCTTGTTTTGGCTGAAGATACTGAGCTTCTCCATCACCTCTTGCCACAGATGTAATCAATCTGATTCCTGTTAACTCCATCTGTTGAAGTCTATGTGTATACCTGCCATTCATGTTATTGAAAAAAAGTATTTGCAATGAATAAATCATTGGTCTTGCAAAATTCTATCATGGGATCTCCAGCATTATTTATATTTCCAAGGCCAAATTTTCCATCTACTAGTGATTCTTCTTTGTTTCCAACTTTTTTTTTTCTTTTTATTAGGATTTGGGTGAAGATTTACAGAGTAAATTCACTTTTCGTACAGAAGTTCACATATACTTTGTCTCATGTCATTGACCAAAATTTACAATGCAGTAGCTCCCCTCCCACTTCCTCCCCATAGTTACCTCCTCCCAGTGTCCATCCCTTCATACTCTTCTGCACCCTGAGCTATCTCCCTGTG
>NW_006921772.1:5482672-5491998 GCF_000298275.1 Orycteropus afer afer
TGCATATATCTGTTCTTGTTATGGCTCTCACTTCTTTAGGGTATATACCTAGTAATGGGATGTGTTTCCAACTTTTGCACCAGTGATAATCAGCACATCTTGATTACATGTTTGGTCAATTTCAGACTACAGAAGTTGGTAAAAATCTTCCAATTTCCTCATCTTTGGTTTTGGTGGTTGCTGCATAAATTTGAATAATAGTAGTATTAAGTGGCTTTTCTTGTAGGTTTATGGATATTATTCTATCACTGACAGCGTTGTACTTCAGAATAAATCTTGGAACATTCTTTGTGACAATTAATGCCACTGTATTCCTCTTCAATTTGTCATTCCCAGCATAGTAGATCATATGGTTGTCTGATTCAAAATAGCCAAACTAGTACATTTCAGTTCACTAATGCCAAGATATCAATATTTATGTGTTCCATTTCATTTTTGACAACTTATAATTTTCCTAGATTCATACTTCATACATTCCATGTTCCAATTATTAATGGATGTTTGCAGCTATTTCTTCTTATACTGAGTTGTGCCACTTCAGCAGATGGAGGTCCTGAAAGCTCTACTTTATCCATATAATTATTGTTGGCTCTACTCTGATGAGGCAACTCATTCCCAGTCATATTTTGAGTGCTTTCTGACCTGAGAGGCTCATCTTCCCTCACTGTATTGAATGATGTTTCAGGGCTATTCATAACATTTTTCAGTAATATATCCAACAGCGTTTCACTACTGTTCATAAGGTTTTCACTGGCCAATTCTTTGAGAAGTGAATGGCCTCTTTCTTCTTCTGACTGTCTCAGTCCAGAAGCTCCACTGAAACCAGTCCATCATGGGCCTCCCTGCTTGCATAGCCATGAGCCTCACAGCAACATGCAAGCTACTACAGTACAACAAACCAACAGACAAGTTCGTCTCCCTTTGCTGTTCCAACTGCTCTGCTCACTTCCTGGTCTTCCCCCTACCTGTTCCTGCCACTGGCCCTGTCTACCACTGCTTCATGCCTCCTGGAGGCCCTCCCCTGCCTTACCTGTTCCATTTGCTTACCCTGTCTCCTGCTGCTTCCTGCGTTATATATTTTCAATTTTTCAATAACGACTTTCAAAAAATATTTTTAAAAGAAAATTTGTGAAGTTCATTTTATAAATTCATTTTTTTTTCTTCAATAGATTGTACTTTTGGTGTCATATCTAAGTAAAATTTTTCTCTTGAGGTTATAGAGTTCAGTTTTAAATTCAAATCTGTGATATATGGCTTGGAGTTCATTATTTTTCCATATGAATGTTCAGTTTTTCATACCATCTGTTAAGAACTTTTATCCATTGAATTACTTTGCACCTTTGTCAAAGTTAATTGACTACATATATGTGTGAGTGTATTTCTGGACTCTTTATTCTTTTTCTATATCTATGTGTTCATACTTTTGTTAATACCATACTGTCTTGATTTTTGTAATTTTAATTAGTGACATCTGATTTCCAACTTTGTTCTTTTTTCAAAATTGTTTTGGATATTCAAGATCCTTCAGTTTCCCAGGAGTTCTGGTAGCAAAGTGCCTAAGGCATTTGACTGCTAACCAAAGGCTGGTGGTTCAAACCCACCAGCCACTCCTCGGAAGGAAGGTGGAGCAATCTACTTCCGTAGTGATACTGCCTTGGAAACCCAAGGAGGGGTGGCTAGAAGTCGGATCCAACTCAATGGCAGTGAGTTTTGAGTGAGTCAGTTTCCCATGCATATTTAGTATTACCTTTTCAATCAAGAGAAACAAATCCTGTTGGCATTTTTATTGGGATTGCATTACATCTATACATTAATTTGGAGATAAATTAATGTCAACAATATTGAATCTTCTAATATAAGAACACATTTTTAGGTCTTTTCTTTCTTTAAATCAGTGCTTTGTAGTGCACACATATATCACATAGAAATTTTTAGATTTATACATACTGTTGCATATTTTCCTGTGCTATTATAAATAGTCCTTTTTCTTCTTTCAGTTTTCAACTTTTAATTGTTCATTGTGAATGCATAGAATGGAGTCCCTGGGTCATGTAAATGATTAACCATTCAGCTAGTAAATGAAAAGTTGGTGGTTTCAACACACCCAGAGGCACCTTGGTAGACAAGCCTGGAAATCCACTTCTGAAAGATCACAGGCTCAAAAACCCCATACAGCAGTCACACTCTGCACATATGAGGTAGGTATAAGCTGAAATCAATGTGACTGCAACTAACAATAGCAACAGTACATAAAACGAAGTTGATTTTGTGCATTGATTTGGTATCTTACCACTTTGACAAAACCACTAATTAGTTCTAATAGACTTTGGTGTAATCATTGGGATCATCTATGTAGGCAATCACATCATCTGCAAAAAAGAAGTGTATTTATTTCTGCTTTTGTTTTTCCATGCTTCCTTACATCGAGTAAGGAGCTCTGGTGGTATAGTGGTTAAGGCATTTGGCTGCTAACCAAAAATTTGGTGGTGTGAATCCCCCAGCCACTTTGCAGAAGAAAGATGAGGCAATATGCTTCCACAAAGATTTATAGCCTTGGAAATCCAATAAAGGTTGCTATGAGGTGAAATTGACTCATGGTGTTGAGTTTGGTTTTGCGGTTTTACATTTTCCTCCAGGAAAATGTTGAATAGGAGTGTTGAGGATGGATATAGGACATAGATTAGATCAATACTCAAAAATTAATGTAGATTTATGTATTAGCAGCAAATAATTGGGATATTTTATTAAAATATTATTTATAATAGCTTTAAAGTTCAAATCTTGCATTATTTCTTTGATAATACCATCCCTCCTTGTTCTGATCAACCTTTTTGGTAACATCCATTATTTTGATATGTGTTTTCTTGGACTAATTCTTAAGTCTTTCTTTTTTTCACCATTTACATGCTACTATTTATTTATTTATTTTGTTTTCATATATAGAGAGAACATTTTATTGAGGTTTGGGTGAAATTTTACAGAGCAATTAGTTTACCACTCAACAATTTAATACACTTGTGTTTTGCAACCTTAGTTGAATTCTCTCAATGTAACCATACTCTTGCTACTTCCTGACTGGATTCCCTGTTTCTGTTTTTCATCTTTGCTGCCCCTTTCTACCTTCTGAGCTTTGTGTTTTGGGCAAGTGCTGTCCTTTTGGTCTTATGTGGTTGATTGTTCTGATAATCATGACCTTCACGGATGTTATTGCTCACTTTATAGGCCTGTTCATTATTTGGCTGAAAGAAGATCTCTGGGAGTAGGTTCAGTTCATTGCTTGAAGGGTATCTAAGGATTGTAGTATCAGGGGTTCTGCCAGTCTTTATCAGATCAGCAAGTCTGGCCTTTTTTTTTTTTTTAATGATGTTTAATTTTCTTTTATATTTTTCTCCCATTCTGTCCAGGACCAATTGTGATCTTTATCAGAGCAGTTGGTAGTATAGTGGTTACCAGGCACTATCTAGTTCTGGTTACAGACCAGTGGAGATTATGGTTCTTGTATTCCATTAGTCCTGTGGGCTAATTATTTCCTGAGTCTTTGATTTTCTTCACTCTTCTTTGTTCTAGACAGGAAGATATCAATAGCTATATCTTAGATGGCTGATCTCAAACTTTTAAGGTCCCAGTGGCTACTCATCAAAGTTGACAGTAGAACATTGTCTTTATGGACTATGATATGCAAATTGACCTAGATGTTCCTTGAGCCTATGGTCCTAAGCCTTCAAGCTCTGTGATGCAGTCTCTCAAGGTGGTTGGTTGTGGCTAAGAAATGTGCACAATTTTTTCCCTGTTTGCTCTACTATACACCTATATATATTTCCAGTGCATACAAATAAGTATGTAGAAATTTCCTCTGCCAAACCCGTATATGCTTATAGGTGTACTCCCATATGCCATCGCACACTTTTTCAGCTTACATATCTACCTATGCATCCACTCATAAATTATTGTTTATTATTGCTGTTATTGCAAGATTTAGTACATAATAGTGTTTTGTACAAAATAGTGTTTACCAATGTTACCTCTTTCTTGTGCATACCTCTGAATGTCTTCCTTTGCCTTAGTCATGATGTGTGAAATCCCTCTTATTGTGTATTGCCTTCCCCTTCACCCAGCTGAATACATGTCTACTCTATAGTTAGTGACATTCCCTCCATCCCCTTCTTGTCCCTGGTAACCATCAAAGAATATTTCTTTCTGGGTATAAAACTTTTCTTGACTTTTTATAATAATGGTAGTCTTGTATGATATTTGTCCATTTGTTGTTCACTTATTTCATTCAGAATAATGTCCCCCAGGTTCTTTCACGTTGTGACATGTTTCACAGAGTCATCGATATTCTTTAATGTTATATAGTATTCCATTGTGTCTATATACCAGAATTTATTAATCCATGCATCCATTGATGGACACTTAGACTGCTTCCATCTTTTGGCTATTCTGAATAATGCTGCATTGACCATGGGTGTGTATGTATGTATTTGCATTATGTCCTTTATTTCTCTAGGATGCATATGTAGTAGTGAGATTTCTGGATCATATGGCATGTCTATTTTGAACTTTTTAAGGAAACATTTTCCACAGTTGTTGTACCATTTTACAGTTAGTTCCACTACCAGTGGATGAGAGTCCCATTCTCACCACAAACTTACCAGCATTTGCTGTTTTGTCTTTTTTTTTTAGATTATTGCCATTATTGTTGGAGTGAGATGATAATCATATTGTTGAACGGATTTGCATTTCTCTCATCAGGACCAACTCAACAACACATAACAACAACAACAACAACAATGGCTAATTATCATGAGCATCACTTCATGTATTTGTTGGCTTCCTGGATGTATTTGGTGAAGTGTTGCTCATGTCTTTTGCCTGTTTTTAAATTGGATTGTCTTTTTTTTATTGAGATGTGGAAGTTTTCTATGAATTTTAAAGAATGGCCCTTTATCAGATATATTGTTGCCAAATATTTTTTCCCAGTCTGTAGGGTCTCTTTTTATTCTTTTAGTGAAGTTTTTTTTTTTTTTTTTAATGAGCATAAGTTTTATATATTTTTTAGTTTTAAGTGTTAAATTTGTAGGAGGTCCCAGTCATCTAGTTATTTTTCTTCTGCTTATGAAAGTTTAGTTACATCTGATAGACTTTGTATACCACAAATTAGGGCCCCCCAAGTTTATCCCTACTTTTTCCCCATGATCTTTATAATTTTAGGATTTGTATTTTGGTTTTTGGTCCATGTTGAGTTAGTTTCATAGAATGCTTGTTTTATAGAATGAATTTAGGAGTATTCTATCACTTTTGTGTGTTCTGGCATAGTCTGGGTAGAATTGGTTTCAGCTCTTCTTTGAGACAGTTTCTGTATATAGTGTGTGGTATGGGTCCTGTTTCATTTTTCTGCAACCAGATGCCCAGTTTTGTCAGCATCATTTGTTAATTAGACTGTGTCTTTCCCATTTAATGGATTTCAGCCCTTTGTTGAAGATCAGCTGTCCATAGGTGAATGGATTTACTGTTGGGTTCTCAATAATGTTTGCATTAATTTATTTGTCTTGTGTCCTAACAGTATTGGTCTGTTTAGATTACTGTGACGTGTAGTAGGTTCTGAGACTGACAAGTGTGAGCCCTCCTACTTTGTTCCTTCTCAGTAGTGCTTGCTTATCCAGGGTTTCTTTCCTTTCTACATAAAGTTGGTGATTAGTTTTCCCACCTCTTTAAAGACTGTTCATGGAATCTGGAACAAGATTGCATTGTATGTGTAGATCACTTTGGTTAGTATTAATATTTTCACAATGTTAAGTCTTTGTATCTATGAACATAGTATGTTCTTTCATTTATGTAGATCTCTTTTGGTTCCTTGCCATAGTGGATTGTAGTTTTCTTTGTATAAGCCTTTTGCATCCCTGGTTAGGTTTATTCCTAAGTATTTAATCTTTTTGGTAGCTAATGTAAATGGGATTGTTTTCCTGGTTTCACTTCTAGATGTCTCTTTGTTAATTTTTGTGTGTATGATCTTGTACCCTGCCACATTGCTGAATCCGTCCAGTAGCTTTCTTGTAGAATCTTTGGGATTTTCTGTGTACAGGATCATATCATCTGCAAATTAAACTTGTTTTAGTTTTTCCTTACTAATTTGGATACATTTTATTCCCTTTTCTTGTCTATTGTTCTAGCTAGAATTTCCAGTACATTATTGAATAAATGTACTGATAAAGGGATTCTTGTCTGATACCCATTCTCAAGGGGAATTCTTTAGTTGCTCTCCATTGAGAATAATATTGGTTCTTGGTTTTGTGTACATACCCTTAATTACATGGAGGAATATCCCTTTTATTCCTATTTCACTGAGAGTTTTTATCAGGAAAGGGTACTGGATTTCATGAAATGCCTTTTCCACATCGATTGATATGATCATGTGATATTTTTCCTTTGTTTTATTTATATGGTGTTTTACATTGATTGATTTTTCTAATGTATAATGTTCCTTGAATATCTAGTATGAATCCCTTGATAATTACATATTATTTTTTGTTATGGTGTTGGATTATACCCACTAGGACTTTGTTGAGATTTTTTGCATCTATATTCATGAGAGGACCTCTGGTAGCATAGTGCCTAAGGCACTTGACTGCTAACCAGAAGGCTGGCAGTTCAAACCCACCAGCCACTCCTCGGAAGGAAGGTTGCGCAATCTATTTCCATACTGATACTGCCTCAGCAACCCAAGGAGGGGTCACTATGAGTCAGGGCCGACTCGACGGCAAACAAGAACAACAATAATAACATATTCATGAGAGATATTTGTCTATAATTTTCTTCTTTCAATCATGTTTTTGCTTTCCTTTAGTATTAAGGTGATGCTTGTTTCATAGAATGAATTTAGAAATATTCTTTCCTTTTCTGTGTTCTGGAATATTTTAGGTAGAATTGATATCACCTCTTCTCTGAACATTTGGGAGAATTCTCCAGTGAAGCCATCTGAGCCAGGGCTTTTTAAAATTAAGCATTTTTTACCACCTCTTAAATTACTTCTTTTGTTATGAGTCTGTTCAAATGTTCTACCTCAGTTTGTGTTAGTTTAAGTAGGTAATGTATTTCTAAAAATTTATCCATTTCTTTCCAAGTTTACAAATTTTTCGGATAGGTCTTCATAGCATTCTAATATTTCCCTTTTCATTTCAATTGGTTATATTGTAAAGTCATGCATTTTATTTATTTATCTTATTTTTGTATGTTATTTATCTCCTTTTCCCTTGCAATTTTGCCAGTGCTTTGTCAATTTTATTAATTCTTTCAAAGAACCAACTTCCAGTCTTGCTGATTCTTTCTATTATTTTTCTATCCTCTGTTTGGCATATGTCTGCTCTAATCTTTATTTCCGTTCTTCTGATGATTGTAGGGAGCTCTGATGGTGTAGTGCCTAAGGCATTTGACTGCTAACCAGAAGGGTGATGGTTCAAATCCATCAGCCACTCCCTCAGAAGGAAGACTGAGCAATCTACTTCTGTAGAGATACTACCTCAGACCCAAGGAGGGGTCACTATGAATCAGATTTGACTGAATGGCAGTGAGTTTGGTTTTGGTTTTGGTGACTGTGGGTTTTTGCTGAATTTTTTTTTCCTATCTGTTGGAGTTATAGGGTTAAAGTACTGATTTTGGCTCTATCTTTTTGATATTTGTGTTTCTTGCTATAAATTGACCTGTGAGCCCTGCTTTTGCTGTGTCCCAGTGGTTTTGGTATGTTTTGTTGTGATATTAAGAATCAATCTTTCTTTCTCTTTGTTTCTCTCTTTCTCCTAATCACTCTCTCTCCCTCCCTCCCTCCTTCCTTCTTTCTTTCTTTTAATTATTTCTTCTATTCAAGCCAAAATCAAACTCACTGCCATCAAGTCAGTTCCTGACTCATAGAGACCCCTCCTTAGGTTTTCAAGGCAGTATTTCTACAGAAGTAGATTGCTCAGTCTTCCTTATGAGGAGTGGCTGGTGGGTTTGAACCACCAGCCTTCTGGTTAGTAGCCAGTTAGTAGTCAAATGCCTTAGGTACTACACCACCAGAGCTCCTATTTCTTCTATTACTCAGTGGTTTTTGAGCAGCAGTTTCCATGTATTTTGTTGTTGTTGTTGCTGTTCCTTCTATTCTTGATTTCTAATTTTATAGCATTGTGATCTGAGAAGGTGCTTTGTATTATTTTGATGTTTTTGAACTTAGTGATGCTTGATTTGTGGTCTAACATATGCTCTATTTTGGAGAATTAACCATGTGTGCTGGAAAAGAATGTGTACTGTTTTGTTAGGTGTAGTGTTCTGTATATGTCTATGAGGTCATTTTGCTTTATAATATTGTTTAGATCTTCTGTATCTTTGTTGATTTTATTTCTAGTTGTTCTGTTCTTCATCAAACATGATGTTTCAAAATCTCCTACTATAATTGTCATACTTCGGTCACGTTGTCAGAAAGGACAAGTCACTGGAGAAAGATTTCGTGCTTGGCAAGGTGGAGGGTCGATGAAAGGGGAAGGCCCTCAATAAGATGGATTGACACGGTAGCAGTGGCAATGGACAATGGGCAAAAGTATAGCAAGGATCATGGAGCTGGTGCAGGACTAGGTGGTGTTTCGTTTTCCTGTGCATGGGGTCACTATGAGTCAGAGAGAACTCAATAGCAACTAACAACAACAACAACAACATAATTGTCATGCTGTCTTTTCTACTTACAGTTCTGTTAAGGTTTGTTTTATGTGTTTTGGAGCTCTTTCCTTGGGTACATGGATATTTACTATGCTATGTCCACTTGCTGGACTGACCCTTTAATCATTATATAATTCCCTTCCTTGTCTTTTTTGCTGGTTTCTGCCTTAAAGTCTGTTTTATCAGATAAATATTGCAACTCCTGCTCTTTTCTGGTTGCCTTTTGCTTGAAATATTTGTTTTCCATTCTTTAATTTTAGCTTATTTTTATTTTTGTCTTTAAGATGTGTCTCTTGCATAGGCAAGATTGATATTGATATCGATATGAAAACATGTTGATGGGTTATGTTTTCTAATTTATTCTGCCATTCTCTGACTCTTTATTTATATATTTACTCCATTTACATTCAGTGTAATTATCAATTGCTATGAGTTTACTGAGTCAGCCCCAGGGACAACTCAGGGATGCCCAAAGCAGCAGGCCAGAAGAGCAGGAAAAAGGGGATTAAAAGCCAGGAAGCCAGACAGAGAAACAGTCAGCCACAGGGACTCAAGTGGCGGTGATACGAGAGGTCTCCAACAGCAAGACAAACTTGTCTGTCGGTTTGTCCTACTGTGGTGACATGTAGACGTGAGTTTTG
>NW_006921772.1:5494718-5502968 GCF_000298275.1 Orycteropus afer afer
ATGCTGAAAGTACCATGGACTGCTAAAAGAACTAACAGATCTGTCCTTGAGGAAGTGCAGCCAGAATGCTCCTTGGAAGCAAGAATGGCCAGACTTCGTATCACCTATTTTGGTCATGTTGTAAGAAGGCTGAATTATTTGGCTGAATTATTCATGTAAATAATGTTGTGATACCAAAAACAAAACAAAATGTAACAAACAAACAATATAAAAAAAGCAAAACTTACCAAAACAGCTATCAATCAAATTGCTTAAATTGTTTCAGTCCTACATCCCTGGAGAAGGATGTCATGCTTGGTAGGGTGGAGGGTCAGTGAAAGAGGGGGAGGCCTTCAACGAGATGGATTGATACGGTGGCTGCGATGATGGGCTCAAGTATAGCAAGGATTGTGGCGTGGCGTGGGATCGGGCAGTGTTTCATTCTGCTGTGCATGGGGTCGCTATGAGTCAGAAACGACTCGATGGCACTTAACAACAACAACAACAATGAACTTACTGCTGTCAATTTGTTTGCTTTTTTTTGGTGGTGCTGATGATTTATTTGTTCCATGCAGTTTTGCTCTGAATTCTTTTTGTGGATTTTATTTTCATTCCCCATTGATACTGAGTTTACTGAGTCTTTATGTTTTTTTTCTTTTAATTTTGATGGGAAGATTTATTCTTGTCTTTAAGTTTTTATTGTGACATGGGTGAAAGTTTACAGAACAAATTTGTTTTTCATTCAGCAATTCATACACATTTTCTTTTCTTACATTGATTGTAATCCTCATAATGTAATAAAACTCTTCCCATTTCTTCCCTGTATGTACCACTACCATTTGTTCCTCTTCCCTACCCTTTCCTGTTTTCTGAGCTTTACCCTGGGCAATTGATGCCTTTTGATCTCATATAATCAATTGATCTAAGGGTGTGTACCTCTCTGGAGTTATTGTTTACCTTATAAGCTGGTCTATCATTTGGTTGAAAATTGAGCGATGGATATGAGTTCAGTTCCAGGCATGAAGGGTGATTAAGGGCCATAATTTTGGGGGTTCCACTGGACTCTATCAAACCAGTAAGCCTGTTTATTTTGTTTGTTTATTTATTTTAATGATTTTGAGTTTTGTTCCACATTTTTCTCCCAGTTTACCCAGGATCTTCTATTGTGATCCCTTTCAGAGTGGTTAGCAACTGTAGTAGCTGGGTACCATCTAGTTGTTTTGGTCATAGATGCTGAGGTTCATGTGGTCTACTAATCTTTTGGATTAGTTGTTTCCATATGTCTTTGATTTTCTTCACCCTACTTTGCTTAGGATGGAGTAGACCAATTGTTTTATCTTAGCTGGCCACTCACAGGTTTTTAAGACTACTCACCAAAGTAGAATGCAGAATGTTTTTGTGGAGTATGCTATGCCAATTGACCTCAAGGCCTCCTAAGGCTATGGTCCTGAGCCAGGAGACCCAGTGAGTCACTACTTCAAGTTGTTGGATTATGGCTAAGAAGTTTCATAACTTTGGCCTGATACACTTTACTATATTCATGGAAGTATTTGCAGCACATGTTAATACATATGTAGAAACATCCTCTGTCAAATATATATAGATATAGAGATAGAGATAGAGACAGAGACAGAGACAGAGATAGAGATAGACATAGAGATATATAGATCTCCCTGGCTATAGTCCTATTTGCTTGTAAGAAGTTTTATTAATTTTCCTTGTGGTCGTCTTGAAATTTACTTTTATCTTCCTAAGTTTAAAACAGTTTATTTTATCTTAATATTGCTTTAACTTTCTTTCCTATGCATGTTGTGTAACTACAGTATTTATTCACTCTTCAAGTTTTGAAGCTTTTGTCATGTACAGATTGATGTCTCAGATTCCTTGTTTTCAGTCTTGTAGCTTTATTTTATTTTTGAATTTTCTTTATCTGGGTTGGTTTTCAGGTGATGTTGTTATGTTTCTTAATCTCATTTTATTGTTTCATGTTGGTCTCTGTGCAAAGTCTTCTCTTTAGTTATCTCTTGTAGGATTGATCTGTTTTTAACAAATTCCCTTAATATCTGTTTATCTGGAAATGTCTTAATTTCACCATTATAATTGAGAGATGATTTTTCTGGATATATAATTCTTGGTTGGCATTTTTTTTTCTTTCTTTCAGGGTTATATATGTTATTGCCTTCTTGCCTGCATGGCTCCTGCCAAGCAATCAGAGCTTAATCTTATTAATGCATGTAACATTTCATTTTTCCTGAGCTGCTCTCAGAATTCCTTTGGCTTTGAAAAGTTTGATTATGATATGTCTTAGTGATTTTCTTTTTGGGTTTATCCTATTTTGGGTTAATTGAACTTCTTGGACAGATATATTTTCATCTTTCTTAGTATTAGGGAAATTTTCTGCCAGCAAAACTTTGAATTTTTTTTTTTCTTTTTTTTGGGGTATTTCCCTGTTTGCAATTCCTATCACTCATAAGTTCTGCCTCTTGACGATGTTCCACATAACTCTTAGGCTTTCTTCATTCTTTTTTCTGATTGTTCCTTTAACAGATTGGTATCAAGGAATTTGTCTTCTATTTTGCTGATTTTGACTTCCATTGATTCAATTCTACTCCTTTGTCCTTCCAATGCATTATCTGTTTCTGAAATTTTAGTGTTAACCTTCTGTGTTTCTAGTTGTTGTTTCTGTGTGGTTTGTAATTGTCTGTTTGTTTTGTCACTTATTCATGTATTATTTTCCTGAAATACTTGAGATTTGCCTGTGTTTTCTTGATTTTTGTCCATATTTTCATTGATCTCTTTTGAAACCACTTGGATGGCTCTATGTATGTCTTTTGAATTCCTAATCAAGTAGTTCCATTTTATTTCTTCCTCAGGGAGATTTCCTGGTTCTCTATTTTGGTCACTTGCTGGAACCATCTTGTCCTGTTTCTTTAAGTGATTTGATACTGTGTGTTTTTTCTGAGACATCAAAGTATTATTATTATTAAAGTAGTAGTATTTTTATTGTTATATGTATTATATACATTATATGTGTGCTTGCTTACTATTTACTATTTTTTGTTATGATTTGTTTTGATGCATTTAGGAATGCAGGATGGGCATTCTACTGTGGTTTATCACTCACCATTTTTCTATATCGATATATGGGTGGGGCAGTGGCTTGCAGAACAGCAGAGGGTGGGTGGGGTGGGCAGTATCTGCTGTCTGTCATCGGTCCTGTTGTGCAGGAGCAGACATGGCACTGACTAAGTCAATGAAGGGCGTGGCAGATGTGGTGGGTGTGGCTGCCTAGTGGGGGTGTGGTCACCACCCCTTGCCAGATGTGGGGGTGGGTGGTAAGTGAGTGTGTGCACATTCATGCTACTGCCACCTCTAGCACAGTGAGGGGGTGTAAGTGACTTGCCAAGTGGTCGGAGGAGGAAAGGAGATTGGTGAATGGGGGAAGGGGGTGGTGCACATAAGGTCTCAATGCCACCGCCTTTCACCAGGTGGGGGAGGGGCAGGGAGCTCTACTGGATAGGCAACCAGGAGAGGCAGGGCAAGTGTCTGAAATTGCTTAGCTGGGTCAAAGGGCACAAGGGGCAGGACAAATGACTGGCACAGCACTGGGGAGATTTGTTTTCACTTGGCTGCACTGGCAGGTGAGAAGGGTGGGAAAAGTGGCTGGCACCATGACAGAGCAGTTTGCAGCCATTTGACTTGGTTGGTAGATGGGAATGATTGGGGTGAGTCTCCAGCCCACTCTGGGGTGGGCTGCTGTTATTCATCCAAGTGATCAGGCATGGGAAGAAATGACAGTAAGACATTAAGGGAGGTGATGGTCAGGGCTATGTGGAGAGAATGGGGAGGGCTCATACCTTGGTGCCTGGAAGACAGGGCTGCAGAGATGGAGGGTCGTTTGTGTTGCTGACCACCAAGAGGATTGGGAGAAGAGGTCATCCTCCTCTAGTCACTGGGTAAGAGTGTCTGGTCTCTTCCTGTTGGCTGCATCCAGAATTTGAGATCTTATTTCACTCCAATTATGTCTGCACACTTACTCTACATCTTGTTGAGAATTCTGAGAAGTTGCCTTCTGTGGTTCTCACCCTCGATTGAGGTTGTCTTTGTCTCAAGATGGCCACACTGTGCCAGGCCAGTTGGCATGGCCTTTACACTCCATCTCTTTTCATTCATTGTTTTCAGGCAATTTCTTCTTCCACTTAGTGTTTGATCTTGTTCTTCATCCTTTCATTTGATATTTAGGGTTCCGGGATTGTCATCTGTATCTATTTCACTTAGTTTCTCCTATCTGCTGTAGAGGAACAGCATAGTGTGTCTGACTAAGCCACCTTTTGGCTAGAAATCATCTATATATATTTTTTCAGTATTATCTTCTAACTTTTACTTTGACAATCTTACCTTTAATTTTCAGGAAAATCATTTTCTTTCTTTCTTTCTTTTAATGACTGTTTAATTTTTTTCTTTTACATTCTTTTCTCCCCCCCCCCCAATATTATTTGTGTTTTCTTTGGGGAAATTTCTTTCTGTCTATTTGTCTCAGGCTTCTTCAATTATAAAACTAACTTTCTTCCAAAATATATTGACTCTTTAATGTCTCTTAGTAAAGAGAGCATGGAGGCGATGTCCTCTGACCGACCTCTCCTAACCTTACAAGGGGGAAAGAGAATCACCATCAGCAACATTAGCCCAAGGCTGATTATGACTATGAGGCAAAAGTCCAACATGCCTCCATCCTCCAAACTTTTTATTAGTTCTGACACCAGCCAACCATTCCATAGTACTCTCCACTTCTCTACTGGGTTGATAATTTTTTGCAATGACCACATAGAACTCATAGACAATATTCATGATTACAGGGTTTATTAGGGCAATAGCCAGTAATTCATGATCAGAAACAAGTTATCGTACAGTTCTTCAATCAGGAAGGCTTCTCAGCCATGCAGCATATATGCTTCTCTCTGATTTCAGCCTCTGCCCTGCTCTGGCTAATGCCACAAAGCTCTTTTAGCTTTGCCAAAGAGGTGGCCAAAAAGGCACCACATGCTGCCAGCAAGCTTCCTGCCTGAACACTCTCAGCTTTCTTGCTTTGTAGACTGGCAAATCCACTACTTTGTATCATGCCAGTCTCTTGGTTCTGCTGTTTCTGCTTCTGCTGCTTCTCTGCCATCTCTCTGCCAAGGAGGTCCAACACAGGGATCTTGGGTCAAAGAATGAGCTCCACTCCTGGCTGCTCTTTCTCACCAGTAATGAGATTCTCTTTTTCTGCCTCTGGGATGGCTCACTTTAAGCATAGTGGAATCGCAAAACTGACCAATCCCCACATTAGGGTTCCATATACATTATTTCCATCGTCCCACCCCCAGAAGGATACCATGTACCTTATTTACATTGTTAATAAGCCATCCAATCACTTTGGTGGATGGATCATAAGGACCTTTCATTTACATAGTGCCACCAGTGATCTGGTGGGAGTCACAAAGAATATGGCTTCAGGAGCCCTATTAAGTAATTCACTGCACGATACTCTTCATACATAAGATTGGGGCAATGCAAACTCTGAAGAGGAGCTCAATGTAGGTAGGTAAGCTGCACTGTTAACTTTTTGTGTAACTCTTCAATACCAGGGCATGATAGATTTTAGTTTAATACTCTAGCTGCCCTGAATCCTTCCAGATGATAAATCACATCTCTTTAAAGAAAATCTCTCTTTTCATTTTTGGCTTGGGTTCTAAATGAATGTTGGGCATTCTACAAAATGTGGAGGATGAATTGTACATTGTTTTCATATACATATGTGTTAAACTCATCCTATTCCTAGCCCATGATTCATTGTGGTCCACATTCATACCTGTTGTGTCTGATTCCTGAGACTATCCATAAATTTCCTGGACAAATTAACTATCTCTTCAGATACTACCCATTCCTCACTTATTGTAGACCACAGATTCTAATGCTCGTTCCCTCCCATCCATGCTGTTTATTCATAATTTATGTTTTCTAATGATTCTCCCTCCTACCACATTATTGTTATGGTCTTACAACTTGTTAATTCCTTGACTATCTTCTTTAAGAGGCTATTAGGAAAAAGAGAGATGGTAAATTGTGTATTTGGTCCAATTATGAATCAAAAGCTACAGGTGACAATATTTGTAAACTTATAATTAAAATAAAAGGGAAAAAAGTTGAAAATGCTTTTATTTGAGTCTATTGGATAAAATAACTTGAAATATTTTGTAAACACTCTAGTATGTAATAAATGTTAAATTGTAACACCATAAAGGCTTCAAACAACGTATTTGACTATTAAATAGATATTTAATAATTTTTAACTATGCAATCTTATTTATACATGCTAATTGAAAAACTTTTAATTAGCATGTATAAATAAGATTGTATACTTAAAAATTATTATACATGCTAATTAAAAGTTTTTCAATTAGCATGTATATCTACTCCTCGGAAGAAAGATTGGACAATCTAGTTCTGTGGTGATACTTGGAAACCAAAGGAGGGGTCACTATGAGTCGGAGACGACTCAACGGCACATAACAACAACAATTGAAAAACTATGACAATTATCTGAAAAAAATACAGATTCCAGAAACATCATTTTTGTCTTAAAAATTAAGATTTTAGGAATATCTCAATAATTGAGTTTTTTTCCAAGTGCTTGGGTATCTCCTAGAAAATTTTACTTCACATTGCAAATGTAACAGGATATGAAATAAGTTTTTGGGTTAATCACAAATTGGTACTTCTGTATGAAAATTTTTGCAGACTATGCTTATATTTTTAAACACAGAATGTACTTATAACTGTTAATGGTCATTATTTTGTGGCAAAAGTGGTAAAATATTTAAATTGGATTTGCTAATGATTTATAACAATCTTTATAAGACTATCTTGTAGGTAGTTGTTAGAAACATGAAAAATTGATACATAGAAACAAGAAATACTATCCTGGATCAGATCAATTATTTAATTAAGTCATTATTTAGCTTCTGGTAGTGTTTCGAAATAAGTTTAATGGAAAAATTTTTTACAGCTAAGCTTATTTCCACCACTGATAAT
This sequence comes from Orycteropus afer afer, assembly GCF_000298275.1. Taxonomy (NCBI): domain Eukaryota; kingdom Metazoa; phylum Chordata; class Mammalia; order Tubulidentata; family Orycteropodidae; genus Orycteropus; species Orycteropus afer. Next base: position 5,501,769 of record NW_006921772.1, read on the forward strand.
GGGCCTCTTTGAATGTCTGAAGAAAAACCAACGATTGACTCAGTGATCAGAAAAATATACATATATCAATACACAGGAATTATGCATATAATCAAGGATGGTTTGTGGCTAATGTTCAAGTTGAATTTTCCTGTTTTATGACTCCAAATTCTAAGAGAAGGGAAATATTTTCACTTCATGGAATAATAATTTATTTAAATCCTTTAAAATTCTGCAGATCTTTTTGTTTTCATTTTAATTGATGGAAGCATGCATTACATGTTAATAATTACGTTGATTGGGTCTCTTTATTTCAAGAAGAATCCTTTGCTCTAGTAATCCAAGATAATTATCATGGTAGTGGTGATTACCATTATCATTTGAATATTTTCCTTTAAGTTATGCAACACATGAGTCTTGTGGACATATTCTTCATGAAAAACCTTGCAAATACAACGTGAAAGATAAAACATGGTTATTGAACCACAAAATATCATGTTTCTTCCTGTTGTTGTTGTTGTTAGCTCCATCAAGTCTCTGGCTCATAGCAACCCTATGCACAGCAGAATGAAACACTGTCCAGTCCTGTGCCAGTCCCATGATCCTTGCTATATCTGAGCCCATCACTGCAGCCACCATGTCAATCCATCGTGTAGAGGGCCTTCCCCTCTTTCATTGATCCTCCACTTTACCAAGCATGACATCCTTCTCCAGAGAATGGTCCCTTCTAATAATATGAGCAAAGTAGGTGAGATGAAGTCTGGCCATTCTTGCTTCCAAGGGCCATTCTGGCTGCACTTCGTCCAGGACAGATTTGTTAGTTCTTTTAGCAGTCCATGGTATTTTCAGGATTCTTTTCCAGCACCACAACTCAAAAGCATCGACTCTTCTTTGATCTTCCTTATTCGTTGTCCAGCTCTCACATGCATATGAGGCAATTGAAAATACCATGCCTTGGGTTAGGCGCACCTAAGTCTTCAAGGAGACATCTTTGCTCTTCATCACGTGAAAGAGGTCCTGTGCAGCAGATTTCCCCAATGCAATATGTCATATGATATCTTGCTTCCATTGGCGTTGATTGTTGTTGTTAAGTGCCGTCGAGTCGTTTCCGACTCATAGCGACCCCATGCACAGCAGAACGAAAACTGCCCGATCCCGCGCCAGCCCCACAATCCATGCTATACTCGAGCCCATCATCGCAGCCACTGTATCAATCCATCT
>NW_006921772.1:5504863-5508645 GCF_000298275.1 Orycteropus afer afer
TATTCTTTAGATGATCTCTAAATTCAGGAGGGATATATTCAAGATCATATTTTGGCTCTCGTGGACTTGTTTTAATTGTCTTTAACTTCAAGTGGATTGTAGAGCCAAGTAATATGAAGTCCTTCACTACTTCAATCTTTTCTCCATCCATCAATGGATGTTTCTTCCTATCATTGCCTTTTAATTTTATTTTATTGTCATTCTTTATCTGTTGGTGTTAGCAAAGGACTTAGATTTTGTATAGGCTATCTATTGAGAAAGTCAGTCTTTTATTTTGCTGCAGCAGAATATTTTTAACTACTCAAAGATTGTAAATCTTAATCAAAAGAAAAAAAGGAATTATTTTATGCAGTAACAGTGACTGCTAATAATAATTGTAATTGATAATAATTACTATATTGATATTCACATATCATTTTCTCACATACTTTAGATAAATTATCAGTAAGGATAAGTCTCTGGAGAAGGACATCATAGTTGATAAAGTAGTAGTTGTTGTTGTTAGTTTCTGTCAAGTCACCTCTGACTCATAGTGACCCTTTGTACAACAGAACAAAACACTGCCTAGTCCTGTGCCAGCCGCACAATCCTTGATATATATGAGCCCATCATTTCAGCCACTGTGTCTATCCATCTCATTGAGGGCCTTCCCCTTCTTCGCTGACCCTCTACTTTACCAAGAATGATATCCTTCTCCAGGGAATGATCCCATCTGACAACATGACCAAAGTAGGTGAGACGAAGTCTGACCATTTTCACTTCCAAGGACCATTCCGGCTGCACTTCTTCCAGGACAGATTTGTTAGTTCTTCTGGAAGTCCATGGTCTCTCAGTATTCTTCACCAACACCACATTGTCCAGCTCTCACATGCATATGAGACAATTGAAAATACCATGACTTGGGTTAGCACACCTTAGTCTTCAAAGAGACATCTTTGCTCTTCAGCACTTTAAGGATGTCATTTGCGGCAGATTTGCCCAGTGCAATACGTCATCTGATTTCTTGACTGCTGCTTCCATTGGTGTTGATTGTGGAACCAAGTAATATGAAATCTTTGGCAACTTCAATCTTTCCTCCATTTATTTTGATGCTGCTTATTGGTTCAGTTGTGAGGATTTTCATTTTCTTTATTTTGAAATGTAATCCATACTCCAGGGTATAGTCTTTAATCTTCATCAGTAAGTGCTTCAAGTCATTTTCACCATCAGCAAGCAAAGTTGTGTCATCTGCATATTGCAGTTTGTTAATGAGTCTTCCTGCAATCCTGATGCCACATTCTTTCTCATATAGTCTAGCTTCTCAGGTTATTTGCTCAGCATATGGATTGATAACTATGGTGAAAGGATCCAATTCTGACACACTCCATTCCTGGTTTTAAACCATGCAGTATGCCTTGGTTCTGTTTGAATGACAGTCACCTGCTCTATGTACAGTTCTTCATGAGCACAATTAATTGTTCTGGAATTCTCATTCTTCTCAGTGTGATCCATAATTAGTTACAATCCACACAGTCAAATGCTTTTGTGTAGTCAATTAAATACAAGTAAACATCATTGAAGACCTTGTGAATGGCAAATTAGAAACCAAAAAACCAAACTTAATTCCACTGAGTTGATTCTGACTCATAGAGATCTCTTTGGGTTTCTGAGGCTGTAAATCTTTACAGAACTAGTTTACCCCATCTTCCTTCTGTGGAACAGCTGTTGGGTTTGAGTCACTGACCTTCTGCTTAGCAGCCAAATGCTTTATCCACTACACCACTAGAGCTCCTTTGTGAATGGTAAAGTAGAGGGTCAGCAAAAAAGAAGACTGTTAAAAAAAAAAAAAAGTCACAGTGACTGCAACAGTGCCTAACCAGGCAACGTTTTGTTCTGTTGTATTTGTGGTTGCTATGACTTGGAATACACTCAACAGCACCAAATAGCATTTACATATCATATTATTCTTTAAAGTGATTTACTATATAAGCAATCATCAAATTGTTGATAAAGGAATGAATGAAAGGATGGAGAACAACTGTTCAAAGTAGCACTGATATTATTATCTTAATTTCACAGATGAATAAGCATCCATATAGAAGATAAGAACAGACGAATATGTCATGTATGGCTTTGGGTTTAATTTCCATTATTTTATGGACATATTTTCTAAGTTTCCCAATGTCTACTAAAAGGTAATGGATTACCCAAGACTGATATAATTATCTCCTGATTCTCAATTTCATTATTTCTATTGTTGTATTTTACCCTGAATGGAAAACACTATCACCAGGGGAACTGGTTTAGGGAATATAAAGGAAAATCACTTACTGGGAACCATGGGAGATACAATATTATGTAGACATACATCTTAGCTACTATATATGTATTTTTGAAAACTGACAGTGTAGTCATCAAGGTGTACTACATAGATGTTTGATTTCAGTGGAGATTACTCTAGCTGGAAAAGTTAAGAAAGCTGAAAAGACTATAGAACATCCAAAATGAATTTCTTGATTATTAAGATATATGTATGTGTGTTCTTGTTGTTTTTGTTGTGTGCCACTGAGTCGATTCCAACTGTGGATAGAAACTCCACAGAACAGAGTAGAACCACCCCCTAAGATTTCCTAGGCTGTATCTTTACAGGAGCAGATCCCTAGGTCTTTTCTACCATGAAAGTCTTTTCAACCTGTTAGTGGGTTCTAACAGCCAACCTTTCAGTTAGTAGTTGAGTGCTGAATCATTGTTCTACCAGGAGTGTATATATATATATGCTGGTCTCCTGGGTCATCTGTTCAAACACAATGTTGTTGTTGTTGTTATGTGCCGTCGAGTCAAACCTGACTCATAGCGACCCCTCCTTGGGTTTCCGAGGCAGTATCACTAAGGAAGTAGGATTGCCCAACCTTCCTTCCGAGGAGTGGCTGGTGGGTTTGAACCGCTAGCTGTCTGTTTAGCAGGCAAATGTCTTAACCACCATGCTACCAGAGCTCCCAGGTTTTAATTATTTTTTGTGTGTGATCTTTTGATAGCAAGTTATTTTTAGAGAAGTGCCTAAGATATATGCCCACAAAACGTGTTTGTTCCTTCTTCCCATTTCCTGTGATATTTGCTATTCACAAAGGCTGACCAAAAACCTTAGAAATTACAGCAAAAGTTTTGAAAAGCAAACCATAACAATTTACCTTTGAAATTAATAAACATCAAAAGTAGCAATTCTCTCCATTCACTTCAGTTCAATGAATGGAGATTTAGCCACTTGTCTTAACCTTTTGTACGAAGAAAAACAATTGGACTACTACCCCCCAAAATATTTATACTTGAAATAGCATTGAAATGCATTCTGTGAGGAAAATAGTCTGTCAGCACCCTGGCAAGGGCAAGACCTGCATAAATGGGAACTGTCAATACTCTGCCTTCAGCATTCAACACCAAGGGTGACATTTGAAATAAACTTAGTAAAAGAGAAATGATTCCAGGGTGTTCAACAAAGCTTTGCATTGCATGTCTAAAAGAATTTCAAGAACATTGAACAATTATAGCCTCTTATTTTATAATGTATATTATAAAATACACTTAAAACTATCCTAAACTATCAGTATATTAGTTATTGTTCCAAGCTCATAAAAGTTTGCAGAGCAGTCTATTTATACAGCTAATTATTATTTTCTCTTCCTAACCATCTACAAACTAAGGACCAAAATGCTTTCAAGCACTATCAAATGTTCATGCATTTGTTTCCCACAAAAATAAACAGAAAATAAAGGAGCGTAAAATTCAAAACTAGAGAATTAAGTAGT
>NW_006921772.1:5508935-5528080 GCF_000298275.1 Orycteropus afer afer
CTAAGGCACTTGACTGCTAACCAGAAGGCTGGCAGTTCAAATCCACCAGCCACTCCTCAGAAGGAAGATGGGGCAATCTACTTCCATAGTGATACTGTCTCGGAAACCCAAGGAGGGGTCGCTTTGATTTGTGTCTGACTCGACGGCACATAACAACAACAACATTGCAATTAGTTGTGATGCCTCCTTTGAATCTTCTGATCAGTAACAGTTGCTGAGATTTTCCTTGTTTTCCATAACTACAGTAGCTTTGAAGAGTCAAACAAGTTTCCTTGCTTATAACTCGACAGTATGAGGAGTCAAGTTGGTCGAATGTACCTCAATTTGGGATTGCCGTATGTTTTCTCATGATTAGACTGGAATTATGAGTTTGAGGAAGAATACCACAGAATGGAAGTACATTTTTTATCATATCATTTTAGAGGACATGTGACATCGACTTGATCACTTGATTAAGGTGGTATCTGCTAGGTTTCTCCACTGTAAAGTTATTATTTTCCCTTTTCATACTCTATTCTTTCAGAGCATGTCACTGAAGACATTCTATAAGATATATTTTAGACATGGACATTTTGAATATGCAAAGAACTTCACTAACATGGAGTAGATAGCTCAGTGTATTCAATACCATATTCCTATTAATGAGGTGACAAAAAAAAAAAAAATGCCTCCAATGAGTCTTGTAAACTAAAATGTTAAAAAAGAGAGAGAGAGAGAGAGACTGAATCCAATCCACTAACAGAATGAGAAGTGAAACGAATTCCATTGCATCAAGTGAGAATCTTGTCCAAGTGATCTCTAAATATGCCATGCTTTTAAGTGGTAATAGAATGATTAATCTGTTTTGGCCATCACTTGAGGATGTTTGTGAGCTCTGAGGCATAGTGCCTAAGGCATTTGACTGCTAACCAGAAAGTTTGTGGTTCAAACCCACCAGCCACTCCTCGGAAGAAAGACTGGGCAATCTACTTCTGTAGGTATACTGCCTCAGAAACGCAAGGAGGGGTCGCCATTAGTCAGGTTTGACTCGATGGCAGTAAGTTTGTTTTTTTGGTAGAGGATGTTTAATGTTGTTGCATAGGAAATGCCATTTGTTGTTGTTGTTATGTGCTGTTGAGTCATCTCTGACCCATAGTGACCCTATGTACAACAGAATGAAACACTGCCCGGTCGTGTACCAGCCTCACTATCCCTACTATACCTGATACCATCACTGCATCCATCATGTCTATCCATCTCATTGAGGGTGTTCCCCTCTTTCGTTGACCCTCCACTTCACCAAGCATGACATCCTTCTTGAGAGAATGGTCGTTTCTGACAACATGACCAAAGTAGGTGAGACGAAGTCTGGCCATTCTTGCTTCCAAGGAGCAGTCCGTCTGCACTTCTTCCAGGACAGATTTGTTAGTCCTTTAAGCAGTCCAGAGTACTTTCAGCATTCTTCACCAACACCACAAATCAAAAACATTAACTCTTCTTTGATCTTCTTTATTTTTTGTCCAGCTTTCACATGCATATGAGGCAATTGAAAATACCATGGCTTGGGTTAGGCACATCCTAGTCTTCAAGGAGATATCTTTGCTCTTCAGTGCTTGAAATAGTTCTTTTGCAGCAGAAATATGTCTTTTGATGTCTTGACTGCTGTTCCATTGGTGTTGATTGTAGAACCAAGTAACATGAAGTCTTTGACAACTTGAATCTTTTCTCCATCTATTGTGATGCTGCTTATTGGTCCAATTGTGAGGATTTCTGTTTTCTTTATGTTGAGGTGTAATCCATACTGTAGACTGTAGTCTTTAATTTTCATCAGTAAGTGCTCTAAGCCATCCTTACTTTCAGCAAGCAAAGTTATGTCATCTGTGTTTATCAGGTTGTTGATAAGCCTTTCTCCAATCTTGATGCCACGTTCTTCTTCATATAGTCCAGCTTCTGAGATTATTTACTCAGCATAGGGATTGAATAAGTAGGTGAAAGTATCAAATCCTGATGCACTCTCTTCCTGGTTTTCAACCATGCAGTATCCCCTTGTTGTGTTCAAACGACAGCCTCCTGTCTATGTTCAGGTTCCTCATGAGTACAATGAAGTGTTCTGGAATTCCCATTCTTTTCAAAGTTATCCATAAGTTGTTATAATGCACACAATCCAATGCCTTTCCATAGTCAATAAAACACAAGTAAACATCTTTCTGGGATTCTTTTCTTTGAGCCAAGATCCATCTGACATCAGTTATGATCTCCTTTCCTCCACGTCCCCTTCTGAATCCATCTTGCATTTCCATCAATATACTGCTGAAACCATTTTTGCATTATCTTCAGTAAGATATTACTTGCATGTGATATCAATGATATTTTCCACATTCTGTTGGATCACCTTTCTTTGGAATGGGTATAAATATGGACCTTTTCCAATCAGTTGGCCAGGTAGCTGTCTTCCACATCTCTTGGCGTAGCTGAGTGAGTGCCTCCAGCACAGCATCCATTTGTTGCAACATCTCAATGGATATTCCTTCAATTCCTGGAGCCTTGTTTTTTTGCCAATTCCTTCAGTGCAGCTTTGACTTCTTCCTTCAATACCATTGGTTCTTGATCATATACCACATCCTAAAATGGATGATAATCTACCAATTATTTTTGATATAGTGACTCTGTGTATTACATCCATCTTCTTTTGATATTTCCTGCATCATTCAACATATTGCTCATGGAATCTTTCAATATTGCAATCCTAGGCTTAACTTTTTTCCTCAGTTCTTTCAGCTTGAGAAATGCTGAGCATGATCTTCCCTTTTGGTTTTCTAACTCTAACTCTTGGCAAATTTCAGTATAATAATTGACTTTGTCTTCTCAAGCTGCTCTTTGAAATCTGTTTAGCTCTTTTACCCTGTTGATTCTCTCCCATTTGCTTTAGTTACTCTCCATTATAGGGCAAGTTTCAGAGACCCCTCTAACATTCACTTTGGTCTTTTCCTTTCCTGTTTTTTTAATGATGTTTTGATTTCTTCATGAATGATGTTTTGATGTTATCTCACAATTCTTCTGGTTTTTGGTCATTGGTACTCAATGCATCAGATCTATTCTTTAGAAGGTTTCTAAATTCAGGATGGATAAAATCAAGGTCACACTTTTGCTCTTCAGGAGTTGTTTTAGTTGTCTTCAGTTTTAATTTGAACTTGCATATGAGTAGTTTGTGGTCTGTTCCAAAATCAGCTCCTGACCTTGTTTTTGCTGATGATACTGAGCTTCTCCATCACCTCTTGCCACAGATGTAGTCAATCTGATTCTTCTGTACTCCTTCTGGCAAAGTCCACATATGTAGATGCCATTTGTGTTGTTGAAGAAAGGGTATTTGCAGTAAGTTGTTGGTCTTGCAAAATTATATCATGCAATCGCTAGTGTCTTTTCTATCACCAAGACCATATTTTCCAACTACCGGTGATTATTCTGTGTTTCCAGCTTTTGCATTCCAATCACCAGTGATAAGTAACACATCTTGATTGCATGTTCAGTAGCTTTCAGAGTACAGAATTTGATAAAAAAATCTTCAATTTCCTCATCTTTTGCTTTGGTGGTTGGTGCATAAATTTGAATAATAGTAATGTTAACTCGTCTTCCTCATAGGTATATGGATATAATCCTGTTACTGACTGCATTGTATTTCAGGATAGATCTTGAAACATTCTTTGTGATGATGAATGCCACGCCATGCCTCTTCAATTTGTCATTCCCAGCATAGTAGATCATATGGTTATATGATTCAAAATGGTCAAAACTGGTCCATTTCAACTCACTCATGCCAAGGATTTTGATCATTATGTATTCCATTTCATTTTTGACAGCTTCTAATTTTCCTATATTCATAGTTCATACATTACATGTTCTGATTATTAATGGATTTTGCAGCTATTTTTTCTTATCTTTTGTTTTGCCACATTAGTAAAAGGAGGTCCTGAAAGCTTTACTCTATCCACATCATTAAGGTCAGCTCTATTCTGAGGACGCATCTCTTTCCTAGCCATATTTTGAGTGTCTTCCAACCTGAGGGGCTCATCCTCTGGCAGTATAGCAGATCTATTAAAAATAGCAGGGCTATTTTTCAGTAATATATCAGACAGTGTTTCACTGCTATGCATAAGATTTCCACTGGCCAATTCTTTGAGACGTGGATGGTCTCTTCCTTCTTCCAATTCTGTGTTAGGCTGGAAGCTCTGCTGAAACCTGTCCACCATGGCTAACTCTGTTGGCACTTGAAACACTGGTGGCACAGACTGTAGCCTCACAGTAACACACAAGCCACCACAGGATGACAAACTGACAGACGAGTTCATCTACCTTGGCTGTTCTAAAATGTTCCACTCCTACTCCCAACTCTCCCTACCAGTTCCGGCCCTCCAAACAGCCATCTGCTGCTGCTTCTCAGCTGTCCCTACCAGTTCTGGCCTGAATGCTGTAAAAATTAGAGACTGATTTTTAATTCAAGGTCTCCATATGGTGCCAGTAGTCAAGGACTACTAACTTAAAGGTTGTTGGTTCACAGCCACTCAGCAGGTCTCAGGAAGAAAAAACTAGCTTTTTTTGTTTTTTTCCGTAAAGGTTACAGCTAAGAAAATACTATTGGACAGTAGTTGCCATGGGTCAGAATTTTCTTGACATAAACTTTTCTTTTTTTTTTTTTTTTAAGTTTAGACTATAAGCACTTTAAAAACTTTTCATAATAACTGTAGAGAGAAAACAGATGGACTGCAGCAGAGATTGCTCAAAATAATACATTAAGGGCTGAGAGCCAGAGTTGAAACATGGTATAGTCAATTATGGTGTGAGTAAGTAATGCTTTAGTTCTATAAAAGTGTTCTAGAGCAAATCTTCAAAATGATCTGATGCAGTGCCGAAGGGGCAATGAAACCAAATCTTCTGACCTCCTCTAACTGCACAAGAGGAAGATAGAATCACTATCAGTAGCCCAAGGCCCATTACTGTGAGGCCAGACATGCTACTTCTCTCCAGCCCTTTCACCAACCCTGACACCAACCGTTCCTACCACAGCACCCACCACCTCTCTGCTGGCTTTGATAATTTGCTGCAGTGGCCACACAGAACTCACAGATTATGGAGTTTAATAGGGAAGCACCAGACTACAATTCAAGTTTGGGAACAACGCTCAGTCTTTCTCAGCCCACCATCTCTCAGCCAACAGTCTCTCACAGTCTCTCTCCCAGCAATGCATATCTCTCTCAGCAATGCATATCTCTTGTGTCTCTTTCTCAGCAGCACATGTCTCTCAGGAGTGTATTTCTCTCAGCAGCATGTCCTTCTCAGTCAGCAGTCAGAGAGACTTTTGCGTCTAGGAGGCCTCCTTTTGAGCCTGGCAGAGTGGCCAAATTAGCCAATCATAACATCAGAATTCTAAGAACCTGAGAGAGAGCAAACTTCCCAGAACATTGCTTTATGCCACTCTTGACAGAAATACCCCAGGTGGATAACTTTAATAATCAGGAGCTCCTCGGTTGCTCACAGCAAATTCCACCATGGAGTTTACAAAGACTTATGGCTAGAAAAGCAATACCAGGTAATTTACTATATCACATACAGTAATAACAACAGTGATGAATGAATTCTTTATTTCGGTCAAATCTAGAGACTATATATCAAGATCATTTTGGGATCCCCTTACCATTCTCCAGAAGAGTATCCAGAGACTCTTCATTGAGATTGAGGATTGTCATTGATGCCTTGGTGTAGATCTCCTAGGTACGGATATCCACTGGGTATTCTTCATAGCTTGTGGTTCAATAGTGTTTGTTCTGGTTATCTAGTGAAGCTCTGACAGAAATATGCCACAAATGGTATATAGCTTTAACAAACAGGAGTTTATTCTTACAAACTGGAGGCTTAAGTCCAAGTTCAAAGTGCCAAGCTCTAGGGGCTGGGTGAAAGCCCCTTAGCCTTGGGCTTCAGCTCTGCCTCCATCTCCCAGCCCACTGAAGCTAGAGGCTTTTCTTCACTCAGGCAGCTGCTGGCTGCTGAGGTTGCCAAGCCCAAGGTTGACAAGTAAAAAGGCACAGTCCTGATGTTACTGAACCATACGCCAGGTCATTAATTCAAGTCCCAATGTTACCAAATCATACTCCAGGTCATTAATTCAAGTCTATTGTAAGTCCCAGGATTGGCAGAGCATGTCAGTCTTCTGAACAATGATATGTCTACATGCAGGGTCCAAGCATGCCATAAGCTCGAGACCATTCCCAAAGCTGCTTCTTATTGACGGGAAGCAGACCACATACCCAAAGCAACTACTCAGCTGCTGTGGTAGATCCCACCATGGAGTTGATTGTCAGTCTCATCATGGGAGATAACTACCCACCAGCTGCCCAGAAACTCAACCAGGCCCAGCCAAGTTGACGTAGAAACATAACCACCACAATTCCACCCCTTGTCAACTTGGCACCTGTACAGATCTTCAATGTGTGGCATCTATACAGATCTCTTTCACTGGGTCACTCCAGTCCCCTAGTTCCTGAGTAAAAACCTCACCTCCTTGGCCTGGCATCCTCTGTTCCTCTCCCTCTTGGGCATGGCAGCCCCACCCCCTCACTCTTGGGCAGTAGCTATGGCTCCATCCCACTGGCTTACATGAACAAGCAGCCCCACACTCCAGAACCAAGTTGGTGAAGGCCTGGCTCATTGAAACCTAGGGGACTGTGGTCATTCCACCCCCAATGGCCGTGGTCTTACCCTTTCAGGCAGACACAGCTCTGCTTCCATTTCCATGGTCTCTCCACTTCTGCCAATTAATGTTGAAGGCAACCCATTCCACAGGAAATCTTCCTGCCCCAGAAGAACTCAGCTTTCTTGCTCCATGGGTTGCCCAACCTGCTACTCCATTTTATACTGGTCTTCTCTACCAATTAATGCCCTAAGGCTACCCACTTCACCAGGAAGCCATCTACCCAATGGCACCCAGCTTTCTCCTCCATGGGCTGGTAAGCCTTTTGCTGTTTAATGCCGGTCTCTGGACTCTGCTCCTGCCATCTCTCATGCTGGTCCCTTGGCTGTGCTCCTGCCATCTCTCATGCCATTTGCCAGGATCTTTTTGCCAGGGTCTTGGGTCAAGGACACACCCCACTTCTGGTACCAAATGTGTTAGATTGGGTTCTCTAGAGAAACAAAACCAGAAAAGCTTTTATATATAGAGAAAGAGAAATTTATCTTAGGAAAATGGCTCACACACTTATCAAAGCTGGCAAGTCCCAAGTTCTTGGATCAAACATCAAGCTGGAGGCTTTTCCTGACTTACACAGCTGCAGGGGCTGACAAGCTCAAGGTTGGCAGAGAGTATACTATCTATTAACTCCAACAAATGATGAATCCAAGATCTTCAGGCTGAATGGTGGATTATTTGCTCACAGAGAGTTGTAGGCAGAATCCCAATCCACAGAAGAGTGTTTCTTTTTCCAGGATGTCCATAAATATACTGCAAGCAGGCCACACCCTTAGGGAAACTCTCTTTCAATGGACTGGCTGCTCAAACATATACATCTGATCCTATAATTGGAACAACCCACATCACAATCGCTTAAACCACAGAAAATTGTGGTCCAGCCAAGTTGACACACAGCTCCAACTATCACCATGTGTAATAAAATGTTATAGCTCTTTTTACAGAATCTTTGCTGGAGCAAATTGCTGGTATGCTAGGTGGTCTTAAACCACCAACCTACAGGTTAGTAGTTGAAAACAAACCACTTGTGTTACCCACTAACTTTAACAGGGAATCAATAGGCCCATATTGAGCCAGCTGCCAAAATATAAGCATTGTCCAGGACAGAAATACAGGCAAGTATTGTGTTATGTGACCAAATGACAGAATCTCAGAAATATAGCTTGAGATAGAGCAATGATCTCAGAAAAAGTAGAAATGCTGAGCCAAAGAACTACTAGTCTAGTTCCAACCTGCCCCTTTGTGGTATTTAAGACATAGAGATGCCATACTTATTCAATCTTTTTGCTGAACAAATAATCCAAGAAGCTGGACTATATGAAGAAGAATGCAGCATCAGGATTGGAGGAAGAATCATTAACCATCTGTGATATGCAGATAACACAACCTTGCTTGTTGAAAGTGAAGAGGACTTGAAGCACTTACTGAAGAAGATCAAAGACTACAGGCTTCAGTATGGATTAGATTACATTTCAACATAAAGAAAACAAAAATCCTCACAACTGGACCAATAGGCAACATCATGATAAATAGGGAAAAGATTGATGCTGTCAAGGATTTCATTTTAATTGGATCCACAATCAATGCCCATGATAGCAGCAATCAAGAAATCAAATGGCATAATGCATTGGGCAAATCTGCTTTAAAAACAAAAAACAAAACAAAACAAAAAACTTCTTTAAATTGTTAAAAAGCAAATGTCACCTTGAGGACTAAGGTGAACCTGACTGAAGCCACAGTATTTCCAATTGCTTCATATGCAAGTGAAAGCTGGGCAATGAATAAGGAAGACTAAAGGAGAATTGATGCATTTGAATTATGGTGTTGGCAAAGAATATTGAATATAGACTCATAAGAATGAACATATCCGTCTTGGAAGAAGTACAACTAGATTGCTCCTTGGAAGTGAGGATGGCAAGACTTTGTTTACCGTACTTTGGATATGTTATCAGGATGGACCACTCTCTAGAGAAGGCCACCATATTTGGTAAAGTAGAAGGTCAGCAAAAAAGGTGAAGACTCTCAAGGAAATGGATTGACACAGTGGTGGCGACAATGGGCTCAAAGCGAGGAACAAATGTGAGGATGATATTGGACCAGTTAGTGTTTCATACAGTTGTATATAGAGATACTATGACTCAGAATGGGAGCTCTGGTGGTGTAGTGCCTAAGGTACTTGACTGCTAACCAGAAGGCTAGCAGTTCAAACCCACCAGCCACTCCTCCACAGGAAGGTTGGGGAATCTACTTCTGTAATGATACCACCTCGGAAACTGAAGGAGGGGTCGCTGCATTGCATTGTTATTGTTAATAGTCAGAGCCAACTTGATGGCTAACAACAATAATAACAACAAGATGTAGAAGGCTTAGCAGCCACTTCTACAAAAACTTGCAGAGTTAAGTGATATGGTATCAGTTAAGGCAGGGTTGGGCATGAAATATTCAGTACAGTGAATAAATAGTATAGAAAGAGAAAGTTTGTGAGAGTGAGAAGCAGTAGTAGAGAGAAGCTGTTCTCTGTCTTCCATAAACTGAGAGATGATGAGCTGTTCCCAATGTCTCATATTTTCAATATTAAACTATATGAGTGTAGTTACTTGACCCAGTCTTACTAGTCAAGCCTGAATTGTATTTTCTATATGAGAATGGACATGCTTGTCAGGTATGTTCTTAGCATTTCACAAATGCAAATAGATTTAGAAAGACTGCCCAAATTAGAATTTGGAAGCCTAGGTGATACTCAGTACTGTGTGATGAAGCATGACCATTTTGGCTATAAGATTTGCTTTTGACCTTTTTGAATGTTTTATGATGCCCTTGTCCTTTTAAAGATGAATGCCATATTTTTAATTCCAAAAGTTTACTGGGACAGAGCTAAGCTCTTGTGGAACACACCCCACACTTTATAAAGGAAGTTTAGAACATTATGTATTTTGAACTTTCAAGTCATGATGCAGTGACCAAATAAAAGTATCATACCATGGAAAATGATCTCAAATTTAAGCCATGTGCCAAAACTATTTTAGGAAAATAAGCAGTTCAATGTGGATGATTATTTTTTTTTCACTAGATTTGTCTTATAAAGCAAAGCTATTTTCTTAGTGGGAATAAGTTTCAAGTGTATGGGGAAAGTATGCTAATGATTTTAAATTAAATATAGTCATATCCTGTTTAATTTATAGAACATGTTATTTTTAGAGTCATCTTATGAATTACAGTTAATCTTTTTCATAGAACATCAGTTTAGTACAGTGGTTAAAAGCCAAACTTACTGCCATCGAGTTGATTCCAAAGTGGTAAATCTTTACCAAAGCAAATTGCCTCATCCTCCTTCCATGGAGCAGCTGGTCAGTTTGAACAGCCAACCTTCTGGTTAGTAGTCAAGTGCCTTAGGCACTGCACCACAAGAGCTCCTAATGCAGTGGTTTGGAGAACCTATTTTAATCCACATTGCTCTGGGTTAGAATCTCAGCTTCACTTTTTACCTGGTGTGTATCGTACTCAGCATCTCTATCTTTAGTTTATTCCACTCATGAATCACCAACCTCATGGGTCTGCTGTGAAGTTTAAATGAGTTAATTTTGATAGGATATATCAGATAGTGCTTAGCACCTTGCAAGAACCATAATAGTATTACTATATATAGCCAGCCTCACAATCCTTGCTACAGTCCAATCAGGCCTGTCCTGAGCCCATTATTGCAGCCACAAAAACATCTTGTTGAGGGCTTCCCCTTTATCACTGACCCTCCACTTTACCAAGCATGGTATCCTTCTCCAGGGAATGGTCCCTTCAGACAACATGACCAGAGTAGGTAAGACAAAGTCTGGCTATTTTTGTTTCCAAGAAGCATGCCGGCTGCACTTCTTCCAGGACAGTCTTGTTAGTCCTTTTAACAGTTCAAGGTATTTTTAGTATTCTTTGCCAACACCACAACTCAAAAGCATCAACTCTTCTTTGGTCTTCCTTATTCATTTTCCAGCTTTCACATACATATGAGGTGATTGAAAACACCATGGCTTGGGTTAGGTACACCTTAGTCTTCAAAGAGGACCTCTGGTAGCGTAGTGCCTAAAGCACTTGACTGCTAACCAGAAGGCTGGCAGTTCAAACCCACCAGCCACTCCTTGTCAGGAAGATGGAGCAATCTACTTCCATAGTGATACTGCTTCAGAAACCCAAGGAGGGGTCACTATGAGTCGGGTCCGACTCGACTGCACATAACTACAACAACAGTCTTCAAAGAGACATCTTTGCTCTTCAGCACTTTATGGAGGTAATTTATAGCAGGTTTGCCCAGTGCAATATGTTGCCTGATTTCTTGACTGCTGCTTCCATTGGTGTTGAATGTGGAACCAAGTAATGTGAAAGGTTTGACAACTTCAGTCTTTTCTCCACTTATCATGATGCTGTTTATTGGTCCAGTTGTGAGGATTTTCATTTTCTTCATGTTGAGGTGTATGTAATCCATAGAGAAGACTCTAGTCTTTAATCTTCATCAGTAAGAGCTTTCAGTCATCGTCACTTTCAGCAAGTGAGATTGTGTCATCTGCATATCTCAGGTTGTTAATGAGTCATCTTCCAATCATGATGCCACATTCCACTTCATATAGCCCAACTTTTCAAATTATTTGCTCAACATACAGATTGAGCAAGTATAGTGAAAGGATACAACCCTGATGCATTCTCTTCCTGATTTTATACCATGGAGAATCTCCCTGTTCTGTTTGAAGGACAGCTTCCTGGTTTATGTACAGGTTCCTCATGAGCACAGTTAAGTGTTTTGGAATTCCCATTCTTCTCAATGTTATCCATAATTTGTTATGATTCACACAATTGAATGATTTTGCATAGTCAATAAAACAAAAGTAAACAGCTTTCTGGTATTTTCTGTTTCCAGACAAGATCCATCTGACATCAGCAATGATATACCTCATTCCACATCGTCTTCGGAATCTAGCTTGCATTTCTGGAAGTTCCCTATCAATATACTGCTGCAATAGTTTTTGAAATATCATCAGCAAGATTTTAGTTGCATGGGATATTAATGATATTGTTTGATAATTTCCATGTTCTGTTGGCCCACCTTTCTTTGGATTTGGTACAAATGAGGATCTCTTCTAGTCAGTTGTCCAAGTAGCTGTCTTCCAAGTTTCTTGGCATAGATGAGTAAGTGACTCCAGAGTGGCAGCTGTTTGTTGAAACATCTCAAGGGGTATCCTGTCAGTTCCTGCAGGCTTGTTTCTCACTAATTCCTTCAGTGAAGCTTTGGCTTCTTCCTTCAATATCATTGGTTCTTGATCATATGCCACCTACTGAAATAGATGAAAACCAACCAATTCTTTTTGGTACAGTGACTCTGTGGACTCCTTCCATCTTCTTTTGATGTTTCCTACATCATTCAATATTCTGCCTATAGAATCTTTGATTATTGTAATTCAAGTCTTGAATTTTTTTTGTCAGTTCTTTCAACTTGAGAAATGCCAAGCATGTTCTTCCCTTTTGGTTTTCTAATTCTGGGTCTTTGCACATTTCATTATAATAATTGACATTGTCTTCTCAAGCTGATCTTTGAAATCTTCTGTTCAGCTCTTTTGTAATTTCTTCCACTTGCTTAGCTACTCTCTGTTCAAGAGCAAGTTTCAGAGTCTCTTCTGACATCCATTTTGGTCTTTTTTTCCTTTCCTGTCCTTTTAATGACCTTTTGGTTTCTTCATGGATGATGTTCTTGATGTCATCTCACAATTCATTTGGTTTTCAGTCATTCGTGTTCATTGCATCAAATCCATTCTTTTGATGGTCTCTAAATTCAGGTGAGATATAATCAAGGTCATATATTGACACTCTTGGACTTGTTTTAATTGTTCAGCTTTAACTTGAACTTGTATGTGGTGGTTGATGGTCTGTTCTGCAGTCAGTCCCTGGCCTTGTTTTGGCTGAAGATACCGAGCTTCTCCATCACCTCTTTCCACAGACATAGTCGCTCTGACTCCTGTGTACTCCATCTGGTGAAGTCAACATTTATAGCCACCATTTATGTTGTTGAGAAATGGTATTTTCAATGAATGTGTCCTTGGTCTTGCAAAATTCTGCTATGTGATCTTTGGCATCATTTATATCACCAAGGTCATTTTTTCAACTACTGATGATTCTTCTTTGTTTCCTACTTCTGCATTCAAATCATCACTAATAATTAGCACATCTTAATTGTATGTTTGGTCAATTTCAGACTGCACATGTTGGTAAAACTTTTCAATTTTCTAATCTTTGGCTTTGGGTTGCTACATGAAGTTGAATAATAGTAGTATTAACCTGTCTCTTTCTAGGCATTTGGATGTTATTTTATCACTGTAAGCATTGTTCTTCAGGATGTATCTTGAGACATTCTCTGTGAAAATGAATGCCACACCATTCCTCTTCAATTTGTCATTCCTGGCATAGTAGAATATATGGTTTTCTTATTCAAAATGGCCAAAACCAGTTCACTTCAGCTCATTAATGCCTAGGATGTTGATCTTTATGCATTCCATTTCATTTTTGACAACTTAGAATGTTCCTAGATTCATACTTGGTACATTCCACATTTCGATTATTAATGGATATTTTCAGCTGTTGCTTCCCATTTTGAGTTGTGCTACATCAGCAAATGGAGGTCCAAATTTTATTCTGTCCACATCGTTAAGGTCAGGATGTAGTATGGTATATAGTACTGTATAACCAAAGGATATGTAAGAAAATACAGAAAGGAACCAATATCTGAGTGCTTAATATGTATGAAATATGTATGTTATATTTTTTCAATATTGAAGCAGTCCTCTGAAATACAGATATCTCATTTTACGAATGAGGAAACTGAATGCAAATGTTTAAGTACTTTTCCAAGGTCACAAATAAATGTTCGAGATAGAATTCAAGACAAGTATTTATTGAACATCATTAGGTGAAATATTACAGAATCCTTCATTCAGTTCCTGTTCCGTTTCAGTGTTTTTACAACACTGGAGATTTTCATAGAGAAGAAATGTTTCTCTCATATTCTCTAATCCACACATGAACAAAATGACATTTTCCACATTTTTTCACTTTCCTATTCCCCCCACATCTGTAGTTGCAGGCAGGGCAGGGCCAGAGAAATATAGTGGAAACTCCTTGTTTTCCTGATTCAATATTACCTTCAGAGTAAAGTAGAAATATACATACCAAAACCACCAGTCACTGAATGTGATACATTGAAAGAAATTCATTCTACAAAGAGGGAGAGTCTCTTCACCCATGAATCTGGACTTGGTGTGACCAGTAGATTAGCATGCTTAACTCAGAAAGTGAAGTGAAAAGTGGGTGTACATTGCAGTTTCACTCTCCTGCTGCACGGCACATGTCAGTTGCCATGGGTACAAACTTGGACTGGCCTCCTAAGAGTGAGAGACTGCAGGAAGGGAGGCTCATCCCAGCTGAGATCCTGTAAACCAAGGCAACATGGTGACTCCCAGACATGTGAGTAAGCCCTCCTAAACTAGCTGGCCCACACCAAAAGAAATGCCAAAATGACCCACAGATGTGTGAGAGATAATAAAATATATATATATTTACTATTTTTAGTCACTAAGTTTTGTGCCAGAGATTTTACTTGCCACCTAAATTTGGTAAAGTATTTTAAAAATGAATGTGTTAGAAAGTCTCTTTCAAAATGCAATAAAATATCTTAGATATTATAAATAGGAGTGAAATTGCTGGGTCATATAGTAATTTTATATTTATCTTTTCGAGGAACCACCAAACGGTTTCCTACAATGGCTGTACCATTTTACAATTCCACCAGCAATGGACTAGGGTTCCAGTTTCTCCACATTCTTGTCAACACTTGTTATTTTTGGTTTACTGATCATAGCCATCTTAATGAGATTGAAGTGCTTATCTCATTGTGGTTTTATTTGCATTTCCTTAATGATTAATGACATTGAACATCTTTTCATGTGTTTGCTGGCCATTTGTATACTACTTTGGATATCAATTCAAGTCATTTGGCCATGTTTTGATTGATTTCTCTTTTTACTGGTAAGTTATATGAGGTATTAAACCCTTATCCTATATGTGGTTCCCAAAAGTTTTCTCCCACTATGTACTCTGATGGCTAATCCTCTTGGCTGCATAATGTGATGAATATAACTAATGTCACTGAATTGTAGTTATAAAAAATGTTGAATTGACAAATGTTTCATTATATATATATTTTAGTACAACAAAAATAAATAAATAAACAAAATATAATAAAATGAATTTATCTCTTTTTGGTTATGGAAAAATCTCATTCATTAAGAGTTGAGTTACACAGCTAATTAATGTCTAAATTATACACCTGTTATAAATCAAATTAGAAAAAATAATATGATAGATATATGTACAAGAACAACAACAAAAATAAAGATGCATGTGTATTGTACAGCCAAACACCTCCTGAGATTTTGTTCCTTAGTTTGGAGGTTTAGTGTCATGGTTTCATGGGACATCCAATTAATAGGCCTAATAAGGTGTTTAGTGCTTCTGTTCTACCTCCTAGTTCATTAAGTTGTGCCTAGAATCTTAAAAACTTGGAAGCAGTCATCCAACGCACACAAAAGGGTTTTCTATTAACCTACAGCAACAGAGGAAAGAGAGTCAGGAACTGGAGGAGAAAATGGAATGTATGGCTAACTGCCTCCATAAACTTCTATCTCCTTTGCCATGGTGCCTGGCTACCATTACTGAACATTTTGATCAAAATTCTATAAAATAATGCTAATAAAAATGCATAACAGAATTTCAAATTGTAATGAGACCCAGAATTTTTGAAGTCATGAAGGTTGGATGAATCCCTGAAAAGAGTGCCTTAAAATAATCTTTAAATAAACAAAGCATATTCCCTGAAGTCTTAAAATCAAACAATAGTTTAGCTTAACTAGTAAGGAATGTCTGCCTTGAGCATTAGGGTCTTTTAAGATCTATATCTATGGGATCAAACTAACAACAATTACATGGAAGATTTGATAAGAACCTTAGGGGCAGGGAGTTTGTGTTAATAGAAGGGGAACAACTCAGAAAAAAGAGGGTGAGAATGGTTGCCCAACTCAAAGAATGTAATCAACATCATTTAATTGTGTTTGTAGAAATGAATTGATGTATGTTTCTGATGAATATATTCTCAGAAACAATAAAAAATATATTGTTTAAAAAAGTAAATTTATCCATCAATAAAAATTTTTCAAAGATAACATAAAAGTCATATTTAGTGCTGTCTTTCACCCTGAAGTTGTTCTGTAGGTCTATGAGCATCACTGTATAGCTGACTTCAAGTTAGAGAAGTAAAGGGAAAAGTCACTTATCTGGATCTGCTCCTCTGCTTCTTTTGATTCTAGCAGGGGCTCTGGTAGCATAGTTTCTAAGGCACTTGACTGCTAACTAGATGGCTCGCAGTTCAAACCCACCAGCCACTCCTTGGAAGGAAGGTTGGGCAATCTACTTCCATAGTGATACTGCCTGGGAAACCCAAGGAGGGGTCGCTATGAATCAGGTCTGCCTTGAAGGCACATAACAACAACAACAGCAGAGTACAATATGGGTGGGATTTATTTGGCTATTTAAAGACTGGTCATAGGACTTCAAGATTCAATTTGAATAAACAAATATGTTTTGCTGTTGTAATGTCAGCTTTGGAAAAGACTTCTTTCCCTTGGACAATGACCTCCAGAATTGACTTATTGGGAAAGATTTTGCTTTCTTACACATTAAAGCCAATGAAAGTATATTTTCATGCAAAAATGATGATGATAAGATATAACATCTGTTTTACAAGGGACAGCTGCATACAGTAGCTCCATACCAAATTTAATCTACCCACTAAGTCTTAGCTCTGTTCCTGAGGGAGAATGACTAAAATCATTGCCTATGATTGCTTGTTCCCAAAGATGGGATGTCCAACAAAGATGCCAAAAATATTTTAGTATTATTTTTATCTTTGACATTTGAAAGCAAACCACATATTTTGTGAAGATATTCTGTTTAACATTTTTACTAACTGCCATCAGTATATTAAAAATGTAATTCTCTTAACAATTACTTTTACTTTATAAGATATTTTGTGCAAATTTAACTATTGAGTTAAGAGTATAATATACAAGAATAAAATAAGACAATGTGGTGTACAAATCCCATGCCTTTCTTTCCTTCCTGTGTGTTTGCTCAATGTCCTTAAACTATATGAAGTTCCATTTTCTCTATGAAAAAAAGTGGAATTATAATAACCATTCCACTGCAGGATTGTTATGAAGATTAAGAGTTATGTATGTTAAGTTCATGAAACATGGCAGATTATTAGTGACACACCAGTTTCACGTATGGCATGGTTATCAAGGGGAACTTGGTCATTTCATATCTGTAAGGTGACTTGAATACACCTGTGAGGGGTGTTGAGCCAAGTTATGTCATTGTTGTGGTTAGGTACCATCAAGTTGGCTCAGAGTAATAGTGACCCCATTATCAACAGAAGGAAACACTATCCAGTCCTGCACCATCCTCACTTGAGCCCACTGGTGCAGCCACTGTATCTGTACATCTCATTGAAGGTCTTCCTTTTATTTACTGCCCTTATACTTTTCCAAGCATATCTTTCTCCAGGGAGTAGACCTTTCTGACAACATGTCCAAAATATGACAGGTGAAGTTTTGCCACCTTTGCTTCTAAGGAACATTCTGGTTGTACCTCATCCAAGACAGATTTGTTCATTCTTCTGGCAGTGCATGGTATGTTCATATTCTTCACCAACCGCATAATTAATATGCACCAATTCTTCTTTGGCCTTTCTTATTCATTGTCCACCTTTAAGGTGCATACATGTTGATGGAAAATACCATTGCTTGGGTTAAGCACAACTTTGTCTTCAAAATGGCTTCTTTGCTCTTTAGCAGTTTAAAGAGGTCTTTTGCAACAGATTTGCCCAATGCAATACATTGATTTATTGACTGCTTCTTCCTTGGGCATTGACTGTGGATCTAAGTAAAATAAAATCCTTGACAATTTCAATACTTTCTCCACTTATCCTGATATTGCTTATTGGTCCGACTGTGAGTTTTGTTTTCTTTATGTTGAGGTGTAATCCATGCTGATTTTTTTGACATTTATCAGTAATTGCTTCAAGTCATCTTCATTTTCATTAAGCAAGATTGTGCCATCTGCCTATTGCATGTTGTATTGAGTTTTCCTCTAATCCTTATGTCAAGTTGTTCTTCATATAGTCCACCTTCTCGGATTACTTGTTCAGTGTACAGTTTTGGTAAGTGGTGAAAGGATTCAATCCTGACACACACCTTTCCTGATTTTAAAGCACTGTGATGATTTTGGCAAATATCCCTTGTTCTTTTCAAATGACTGCCTCTTGGTCTATGTAGAGGTTCTTGTGGGCACAAGTGTTCTGGAATCCTCATTCTTTGGAATATTATCCATAAGTTGTTATGATCCACACAGTCAAATGTTTTTGCACAGTGAATAAAATATAAGTAAACATCTTTCTGGTACTCTTTGCTTTCAGCCAAGATCCATCTGACAGCAGTAATGGCATCTCTCATTCCACATTCTCTTCTGAATCTGGTTTGAATTTCTGGTGGTTCCCTGTCAATGTACTGCTGCAACAGTTTTTGAATTGTTTCCAGCAAAATTTTGCTTATGTGTATTATTAATGATATTGTTTGATAATTTCCACGTTCTGTTGAATCACCTTTCTTTGAATGGGAACAAATGTGAATCTCTTCCAAATTTCTTTAGCTGTCTTCCAAATTTCTTTAGATAAACCAATGATACATTCTAATGTTACTTTCATGGGTTGAAACATCTCAATTTGTATTCCATCAATTCATAGAACCTTGTTTTTCACCAGTGCCTTCAGTGCAGCTTGAACTTCTACCTCCAGGATACAATCAATTATTTTTCTATATTTTTTCTCATTTTCTTTGAAGAAAATAATACTTGACAGTGGATTTATTTATTTTTATTTTTTGACCAGAACAGAGGGCTAGATAAGTGATGGACTATTGAAAAACTGGTTGGTAACTTTTGTTTAAGAGTAGTGGCCCAAGTCCCTGGCCTCTGGACTGGAAAGCCAGAACTTTTTCAAGGGTATCCAAAGAGATAATGACTATTCCTAGGTGTCAGACTAAGGTAGTACCAACCCCTTGGCTAATTTTTTCAACAGACTACCTCAAAACCTGGACAATCAGAAGTTGGTGAAACCTGGAGAGATATTAGGATAACTCCAAAAAACTTAATAATTCATTCATGAGCTGATTAATTCATTCAGGTTTATTAAAAATATATTATTGCAGCGTTTTACATTGGGCCCTGCCTACTCTGGTAGCATAGTGGCTAAAGCACTTGACTGCTAACCAGAAGGCTGGCGGTTCAA
>NW_006921772.1:5535850-5568821 GCF_000298275.1 Orycteropus afer afer
TTTTGGTCAATGACATGAGACAAAGTATATGTGAACTGCTGTATGAAAAGTGAATTTACTCTGTAAATCTTCACCCAAATCCTAATAAAAAAAAAATATATATATATATATATATATATATATTATTGCTTGTTTACCATCTAACAAGCACTGTGATAGGTGTCAGGAATGCAATACAAATAATAATAGTTAATTCTTATTAACTTCCTACTTGGTAGCAGGAAGTGGCTTAAGTCCCTTCAAAAAAAAAAAAACAGCTTATTTCCTCCTTTATAAGCTTATAAATGAAATATAGTTGCTAACCTTGCTTCATAGATAAGAAAACTAAGACTCTTGTTATGTTACCCAAGGTAACAGAAAGAAAGACCCAGGCAGTCTGGCTCCAAATCCATGCTCTTAAGCAGCACCCCAATAATGTTTCATCCCAAATAATAGTGAGCAAAAATATCATAGTACTTGGGTTTGCCTAACTTAGAGTCTAGTGCCAGAGATAAAAAAAAAAATATCAAATACAGTACATCCCTGGATTATGAATGTCTGGCTTCTGACAAGTCCTACTTGCCCTTTAATGTTAGGTAAATTTCTCTCACCTTGAAATGATTGAACCAACTCTTACTTGCAATAAATTCTTCATCACAATCACCTTTACTTGCTGCATGTGCACCTTTTAAATCATTGAAAAGATTTTGAGGCTTTCCTTGTACTAACGTAAAGCTAAATAAAACTATATGTATCTGTGTTCACCAGCCACTTCTGGAAAGGAACATTGGGCAATATACTTCCGTAGTGATACTGCCTCGGAAACCCAAGGAGGGGTCACTATCTGTCGGGTCCTACTCGATGGCATATAACAACAATAACATACCTGTGTTGACTTACCTACAAATTCAACTTGGGAGGGATCTCATTTGTAACCTGAAGACTGCCTATAACCACACTAAATGTGTTATAATAAGGCATGTACAGGAGAAGAAACATTATATAGAAAGATCCTGACATATAAAGGAACATGGAAAGTATGAGGAACTGAACTGAATGAGGTCACAGTAGTTGGGATATCAGGTAGGAAATGATGTAAAATAAGGCTGGGGAGGTAAGGCTTTTTAAATCCTCTGAGCTTCAATTTCTGAGTCAGGGAGATCTATACTCTGATTCTGGTGGTACCATTTTTTGACAGTGTGGTTTGGGCAAGAGACTTAACCATTTCAAACTTGTTTCTATTTTTAAAGTAAGGATAATAACAGGATCTATCTTATAAATTTGATGAAATCAACAAATGAGATATTTCATGTGAAACATATAGCATAGTAACACATTGAAGAACCAAATAAATTTAGTTATTATTATGATTATCTTGTATACTGAAAATATTAAAACTTAAATTCCTTCTACCAAATCAAATTGTTTTCCTTAGCTTGAATTAATGTTCTTAATACCTATAAAGCAAGATGTGAGCTAAACTTATTTACTTTCTTCAGCAGACTTTGGGCTAGAAAAAATATGTTTTTAAAACAGGACAAAATAAAGAAATGTGGTAGTTGTCATGATAACCCAAATCTGCGCTAGTATATGTGTGAGTGTGTATAAGTCGATGTGTACAGGGGTATGTGTGTGCTCTAATGCTCTTGTTGTTGTTGGGTGCTGGCAAGTCCATTTTGACTCATAACAACACCATGTGACAAAGTAGAACTGCCCAGTAGGATTTCCTAAGCTATACTCTCTATGGGAGCAGACCATCAGAACTTCAGAGCTGCTGGGTGGGTTCCAACAGCTAATCTTTTGGTCAGCAGCTGAGCACTTAATCATTACACCACCAGGGCTCTTTCAGTTCTCTTAGGCTTTCCATATTCCAAGTGTATCGAGCCAGTAAGTCTGACATAGTCCAGATTGCCCAGATTATTTCCCAGGGTACAATTATGTTAAAACCCAAATCATTAGCTTACTGCTTCATAGTTGTAAAACAACAAAAGGAATACTAGACAGATATCCAAACTTATCCTCAGTGATTGCTAAGAGCAGGGAAGATCATTCTGAGGAATTCTGTGGATTAGAAGATCGCCCAAGTAGAAAGCAAATTTCCTCCTAACATAGGACAAGAGTAGTTAGTAAGTTTATAAAACTTCAGTACCTATACAATTCTTCTTCTCTCTTTTTTTTTCCTTTCTCCATGTGTGAGAATTTCTCTTTTTGATTGGGAGGAGGGTAGCAGTTATTCTAGAATCACTTCTCAAAAAGATAAGTGAGCTGAGTTTGATCCCAGTGGCAGAGGAAGGAGGAGACAACCTGTCAATCTCTGAGTTTTCATCAGCAACATCAGACAGAGGACTCTAGAGATTATGACCTTAATGGGTCCACTGTAATGAAGAATTTATTGATAGTCAGCATAAAATAAGAATGGGCAGAATGGCCAGCTAAATGGGTGAAGAAAGGCTTGGAGAAATAAGAAACTCATAGCGAAGGAAGGGGTGGTGGCCCACAGGCATGAGGAAATTCCATAATAAGCTTTTTCCCAGAGCCATGTCATTAAAAATAATTTTAAAGTACCCTTTTGGCAAAAATTCCTTTGTTTCCTGATCCATGCAATTAGCCAGGATAAGTTCACATATGGCATATGGACTGTCATTTAATCTGAGGAGCAACCAGGAGCACTATGAAAATAAAACTTCATGTGTTAATTGTCTCTAATTGAGTATAGAATCCAATTAACAAGCTATGCAAATTTAAGGACTTTGGAATGCTACCAGGAAGATTTGCAGTTGGCTGATGTCCCATCTCCCTTTCCACTGTCCACATCTGGGGTTCAGCATACAGCTGTTCACATCTGCTGGTGCCGTTGTGCTGCGTCCAGTTAAGTCATGGCAGAGAACAACAGGCTGTATGGCTGAGTATATGGTCACAAGTTCCTCAGTAGGAGCAAGACGAAGTTCGTGTTTGGAGCAGCCAACTGGAAACTCAGGGAAGCAACCTTAAATAGTAAACATTGTGAGGTACGTTGGCACAGTTCCAATGAAAGTGTACTCTTTTATTTTGTTAAAAGGAACTACTTTTTTACAACATACTTTCAGAGATTTCTGATCTTTGTCTTTAGCTGTACAAATTGTTAATAAAGTCAAGCAAGTCAATCTTTCTCTTCAGTTAATAGTAATAAAAACCAAGAACCAAACTCACTGTCATTAAATAAATTCTGACTCATAGTGAACCCCACTGAGTTTTGAAGGTAGTAAATCTTTGTGGAAGCAGACTGCCTCATTTTTCTTCCATCAGCCAGTGGGTTTGAACTGCTGACCTTTTGGTTAGCAGCCAAATGCCTTACCCACCACACCACCAGAGCTCCTGATGATATCAATAGAGTACAAAAAAACAATAGATTTATAAAGGCTTTTAATAAGTAATTTCCAAACATATTTGGGAATATGGTTGTAATTTTTTTGTAATTTCCTAGTAATAATTTTTGGTGGTAATATTTTATGTTCCATTAAATTAATGAAAATAGGCATCTTTTTTTTTTTTTTAAAAAGATGTTAAGTCTATTGGAGTTTTGAACTTGATTTTTTTTTAAATGTATAGTGATTGATCATTTAGAATTGAATAATTTATCACTGTTATAAAATTAAGTGACTTTCCCTTCTCTCATACAATGAAATTGCTAATCTAGTGGTGCTTTAATGTAATCCTTTCTCGAGAGAGGAAATTCTGGGCAGTTTCAATCTGATGTATTGTTAGTGCCTAGGAAATTTGGTTAATTTACACAATCCATATAAATGGCCTGTAAAATTATGAGCTTTTTGTTGTTAGGTGCTGTCAAGTTGCCTCCAACTCATAGCAACTATGTACAACAGAACGAAACACTGCCTGGTCCTGCACCATCCTTGCAATGCTTCCAATACTTGAGCCCATTGTTGCAGCCACTGTGTCAATCAATTTTGCTGATTCTTGACTTTAGTTGAGCACAATATCCTTCTCCACGGAATGCTCTCTTCTGAAAACATGACCAAAGTTGGTGGACAAAGTCTGGCCGTGTTCTCTTCCAAGGAGCATTCCAGCTGCACTTCCTCCAAGACAGATTTGTTTGTTCTGACTGTCCATGGTATTTTCAGTATCTTTTGCCAGCACTACAACTTAAAGGCATGAATTCTTCTTTGGTCTTCCTTATTCATCGTACAGCTTTCACATGCATATGAGGCAATTGAAAATACCATAGCTTGGGTTAAGTACACCTTACTCTTCAAAGTGATGTCTTTGTTTCTTAACATATTAGAGTTCTTTTGCAGCATATTTGCTCAGTTCAATAAGGCACCTGATTTCTTGACTGAAGCTTCCATGGGTGTTGATTGTGGATCCAAGTAAAATGAAATCCCTGACAACTTCAATCTTCATTTATCATGATGTTTCTTATTGGTCCAGTTGTGAGGATTTTCATTTTCTTATGTTTAGGTGAAAGCCATACCAAACGTTATCAATAAGCACTTCAAATCATCTTCACTTTCAGAAAACAAGGTTGTGTCATTTCCGTATCGCAGATTGGGATAAATTATGGGGAGGCAGGCAAGAAATATCCCAATTTTCCACTGACATTGGCCTTTGTAAAATTCTGTCCAAAAGGTCATTTGAATATTTTTTATTGTACTATAAATTCAAAAGATTTATAAAACTCTTTTCAAGACTCGGTGTTCATAATGATATTGTCTGATTATTAAAACTGTTAATAATGGCAATAATGGTGGCCATTTTGAGCAATTGCTAAATACTAGGAACTCTGTTTGGAAATCAGTATAAAATAGTACTGGAAAACATTGACTTTGAAGGCTTTGAATTCATATAAACCCTATTTTGTTTGTTTGTTTTACAATTTTAATGATTGCACCTTTACTTTAACATCTGAATGTAGAAACTTACTCATGACTACTTTTTTGGTAGCCTTATAACCTCTAGAACTCAGTTTACCTGCAAATTGGAGACAAAGGCAATTCTATGTAGTGTACCTATTGTGATGAAAGATAATTTATGCAGAGAGCTAAGCAGTGATTTTAGGAAATGACATTAGTCAAAAACAGACCTGTTTATACTACAAATACTTAAAAAGGTGAAATTAAGTTCAAAGACTATTATTTGTGAGTAAGTATGATATCAGAGGCACAAATCATGTTTTGGCTTAAATTGTTCAAATAATAACAGTGAGATTCCATTTCAGCTTTTTCACATATGCATGACTTTCAGCAAGTAAGAAGTTGTGAAATGTTACATTCCTTTATTGAAGTTTATTTGTGCATAATGATATGTTGAAAAGTCATCCAGCACAGTAGGTTATAAGTTGGTTGACCATACACTTGATATTTGTTGTTGTTGTGTTGTTAGTTGTCATTGAGCCAGTTTAGACTCATAGTGACCGTATGTGCAACAGAACAGAACACTGCCTGATCCTGCGCCATCCTCACAATCGTTGCCATGTTTAAGCCCACCGTTTCAGTCACTATGTCAATGAAGTCTTTAGTAGCTATTAAAATGCACACTTTCCTTCTCAAAATGCCTCAGTTTAGGCATAGCTTATTTAGTCACCCTACATGTAAACATCATTATCTTTGAAGTAATCATTAATGTTTCTGCATGCTAATGACTAAGAATGGTGGGCAAGCAAATGAAATGATTTGTATGTAACTCAATATCAATTTACTCAGTGTGATTGTACTGACATAATTTTGTTGAGACTCAAAACCACAGAGAACTGGCCAAATGATATTATTCCTATTTTTGGATGAAGAATTTGAGCTTGAGGAAAATAACAACGGATCACAGGTTACCCAAGAACTGGGCAGAAGAGCTTGTCAGTTGGTTCTATAGCTGTAACTTTTATAATACTCCTTGCCTGATTGTGTGCTTCTTCAGCCTTGAAAGGACACAATGGCAAAGAGTGAGTTTCTATGAGAATGAAAGAAAGGGGGTCTGGGAGAGGATCAGAGGAAAGGAACTGGGAGACAGTATTATGGTTTAAAGTGTTTTCAATAAAATTATGAGCCACACTACCATCAAGATTTATATAGAACCAAATTCTTTGGTCTTAGTCACGTACTCTTTAATTAGAAGAGAACCCCTTTCCCATTCCCTGCAAATATTATTATTTGGCCAATAATTGTAAATGATTCAGCTAAAAGATCAGTAGTGTTAGGTACAAAATCCTAAAATCCTAAGCAATTACATTATGGCATATTACATAAATTACATTATATGCTACATTCTCCAGGTCTCCTTTTTATTTCATAGTTATTTACTTCAGTGTATGTGGTAGTTAAGGTTATGTGTCAAGTTGGCTGGGTCTGGTTTTGAGTGGCTGGGCAGCTGGATGTATTTATTCCCCATGGTGAAACTGGTAATCAACTCCAGGTGGAATCTACTGTGAGCAGCTGAGTAGCTGCCTTAGGAATGTGGTCTGCTTCCAGTATGTAAGTAGAAGCTTGGAGAAAGGTCTCAGAACTTTTTGTCCAGCTTGGACCCTGCATTTAGCTGGATCTTCATTTAGCAGCCTGTCACGTAACCTGCCAATCTTGGGACTGTTTGTGGACTTGAACTAGTGGCCTGCTTGTGTTACTTGATAATCTTAGGACTATGCCAATTTACTTGTTGACCTTGGCTTTGTTAGCTTCAGCAGCCAGCAGCTGCCTGAGTTAAGAGATGTCTTCAGCTTCAGTGGGCCAGGAGCAAGAGGCAGAGCTGAAGCCAAGGTCAAGGGGCCTTCCCCCAACCCCTAGACCTGGCACTTTGAATTTGGACTTCTAAACTCCTAAGCTGTAAGAGAATAAATCCTGGTTTGTTTAAGCCATACACTTGAGGGACAGAATTAGAGAGGCAAAACAATTTATCATAAATTGAAAGACTTACTATATGTAAGCAAAGGCTGGATTATCATTAAGAAAATAGAAGCAATTATGTAAATTGGCAACAATTTTCTTATTGTCTCTCCCTCACTCTCTCTCTTTTTCATTCTCTTATTAGAATATTTTGTTTTTTTTTGTCTATGATCACGTTTAAATAGAATTTATCTGAAAAAATTATTTATAGTTTAAAATATATTTAAATAAGCATTAACATAATTTCACTTGTTAATACAGACCAATAAGAAGCTTTTATTTGAACTAAGCATAATTATTTTTTAAGCATAAGTACAAGATTGAGCAAAGTACAAGTTGAGGAAAAATGACTTCTCTTTTCTGTGATGCTGAACCAAACTCACTGTCATCTAGTCTATTCCAACTCACAGAGACCCTCGTTGGGTATCTGAGGCTGTAAATCTTTACAGAAGTAGATTGACCAGTCTTCCTTCCACAGAGTGACTGGTGGGTTTGAACTGCTGATCTTCTGGTTAGTGGCCAAACACTTTATCCACTATGCCACAAGCGTTTTATATAATGGCCAAAAATATACTTGAGACTATGTTGATGTTGAGTGTTGGAAAAATGATTGCCTCAATTGTGATCTGGAATAGGCTACTGAGAGTAGTAGAGACATCAGGAACCAGGAGGTATAACTAACCAGAGCCATGTGAAGTAGAAAGGACTATGGAAATAGGAACAGTTTAGCTTTAGGGATATACTAGAGCTTAGGTCTTTATTAGACGTAGGTAACATCATTAAGAAAAAATTATGTAATACCTGTAACTCTTTCACAAAATGTAAGGAATTCAGTAAATCGATCCATTTCAGCTTGGTTAACTGTGACTACCTACACCTTGCTATTTGTATTCATTAAAACAAAAACAAAAATAAGTAAATAAAACCAAATCTACTACGATTGAGTAGCTTCCTACTCACAGTGGGCACCATTGAGTTTCCCAGGAGAAATTTATGCAAGTAGATTGCTTCACCTTCCTCCTGGAATTGCTGACCTTCTGGTTAGCAGCCAAATGCCTTACCCACTACATCACCAGAGCTCCTTATTAAGGAGAGTGGAAATAAAAGGTGTCATGATTTTGTAGTGACCTCTGTTCCTTACATAAGGAGAGATTCTCTATTAAAAAGATTATGTTTAAACTAAAGAGAATTATCAAAGAAGATATGCAAATAACCAATAAGCACATAGAATGATGCTCAATATTGTTAATTATTAGAGAAATGGAAATCAATGAAATACCACTTCACACTTGCTATGAATGGAAAATAACAAGCATTGGCAAGGATGTGGAGAAAATGAATCCCTTATCCAATTCCTCACTATATTCTATATATCCAAAGCACTTGACAGCAGGAACTTGGACGCTTGTGTATAGATGTCCATTGCAGTACTATTTACAGTAGCCAAAAGGTAGAAACAGCCAAATGTCCATCAACAAGTAAATGGATAAACAAAAGTTAGTATATATACACACAGTGAAATACTATTCAATTGAAGAGAAGAATGAAGTTCTGGTACAAACTATGACATAAATCTTGAAAGCATTATGATGATTGAAATAAGTTAGATAAAAATGGGAACTATTATATAAATCCATTCATATGAAATATCTAGAAAAAGGGAAATAAAAAGAGACAAATGTTTATTAAT
Organism: Orycteropus afer afer; assembly: GCF_000298275.1. Lineage (NCBI taxonomy): Eukaryota > Metazoa > Chordata > Mammalia > Tubulidentata > Orycteropodidae > Orycteropus > Orycteropus afer. Next base: position 5,544,383 of record NW_006921772.1, read on the forward strand.
GACCACCAGGGCCTGTGGGGAGAGAGAAAGGAGGAGTTATTATTTAAAAGATACTGAGTTTCTGGTTAAACCAAAACCAAACTCAAAAAATCAAGTTAATTCTAACTCATAGGGACACCCATTGGGTTTCCAAGGCTGTAAATCTTTACAGAAGCAGACTCCTTCATCTTTTCTTCCACGGAGAAACCTTCAACCTTCAAACCGCCAACTTTCTGGTTAGTAGCTAAATGCCTTAGCCACTACATCACCAGAGCTCCTCTGAGTTTCTGGTTACCAAAACAAGCAAACAAACAAACAAAAACTCACTGCCGTCCAGTAGTCCAATAGATTTGACTCATAGTGACCCCTCCTTGGGTTTCCAAGGTGGTATCTCTCTGGAAGTAGATGGCCCAATCTTTCTTCCGGGGAGTGGCTGGTGGGTTTGAACCACCAGCTCTCTGGTTAGCAATCAAATGCCTTAGGTACTATGCCACCAGAACTCCCAGTTTCTGGTTAGGGAGATGAAAATTGTTTGGAAATGTATAGTGGCTTGTTGTACAACACCATGAATGCAATTAATGCCACTGAATTGTACATATAAGAATGGTAAACAATGCAAATATTTTGCTATATAAGTTTTACTACAATCGTTTTCTTTTAAAAACATAAACCTAAGAAGAATTTTAAAAAAACCTTTCAAATGAGGAAATGAAGGGGGAAATAAAAAGGAAACTAAATTGCAGGCTTAATGTGATAGATTACTTTAAGATTGTTTCTGCTGGTAGCCTAAATCAACTAAACTTGAGTGTTCTGGAGTTTTCTGTAAACCAACACATCTGTGCTATCATATTTGGAAGTAGTATGTTTACTCAAATTGTATATTGTCTGAAGAGAACACAAAGAAAGATGGAGTGCAGCTTTTGGGGAAGCAATAAAATGCCAAATAATTCAATTAATTAAGGAAGAAATCTGATCAGTCAAATGGGAAAAAAGCAAAGTTATCATTTCTTGTTTTTAATTGATTATCCGTTGATTGTGTTTAATTCATTGAAATCCTGGCTAAGGGAAATGTAAATGAGATAAATGCTGAGAGAGCTTTATAGGATTTCTACCTCAGAGAAGAAGTAAGTAAATGCTCTAATGTTAAATAATGTCTAGAAAGGAAATGTAATGGACATTGGCATAGGTCAAATGGTCCTGAAGAAAACTATATTTTATAAAAATAAAGTTTACCACAATATTTGTAATTTAAAAACTACAAGGATTTTACAGAGAGAGAGACAGACAGACAGAGTGAAATATATATTATTGATGATATTAGCTCCCGAAGTAAACTTCTGTGAACATTTTGTATGTTTTTATGAATAGTGTGTGATTTTCTTTGCCTAGTTTTGATCAAACTTTACATGCATTTCCTGTGCTAAGTTATAGCACAAACAGTCTAAGATTTTTATGTTAGTATAAATTTAATGTTGTGGTTAGTTGTTCTCCATTCTGTTCTGACTCACGGTAACCCATGTGTGCGGAGTAGAACTGCTCCATAGAGTTTTCTAAGCTGTGACTTTTTGGAAGAATATCACAAGGCTGTTTTCTGAGGTACCTCGAGTGGGTTCAAATCAACAATTGTTTGGCTAGTAGTTTAGTAGTTAACCATTTGCACCAAATAAATAATAAATAAATATACAAACCCTCGCCCACTGAGTGGATTCCAACTCATAGCGACCTTATAAGAGACAGTAGAAATGCCCCACAGGGTTTGTAAGGCTGTAATATTTGTTGAAGTGGATTGGCACATTTTTGTCCCACAGAGTAACTGGTGGGTTTGAACTGCTTACCTTTCAGTTAGCAGTATGGTGCTTAACTACTCTACCACCACAGTCTCCTACCATTTGTGCCAAACATCTTTAATTCCTGCAGAATATTTTATTGAGAGTATTCACAAGGTAGTTTAGTTATTCTCTTATTGTTTAACTTTTTCTCATTTTTACAAAAATAAATAATTAAACATAATCATGTAAGTCAATTTATTAAGATAGATACCACAAAATTTCAGGTCATACATAGTCTTGACTGTATCCTAACATTTGAACTACCAGCAGTGAATATTCTTGCTGATTGGTACAAAAACTTAAAGTATTAATGATTGATTGATATTTAAATTGTCACAGGAATTTTTTTTTTTACTGTTATATACTTCTTTCCACTTTTATCCTTCCAAGACACTAGTGTTGTAAGACTTTTACCTGGGAAACCTGAGTTTTTCTAATTGGACTTACGTAGACTTCTGATCTCTTTTTCAATTATCAGTCTCATTTCGTATTTACTGAGCTTCCACTTCTGTCTCCAGAGTCTATAAAGTTCATCCAGATAAACTTTTCTTAATCAGCATGAAGGAACTTATTTTACAAATTCTAGTTTATGTAGTCAGATCTTTCCCCAAAAGAAAAATAAAAAGAAACAAATCATCTGTTTTGATCTTCACCTCACTTCAGTTTTGTGTTGTTTCACTCTCACCTCTTTTTAGAAAACATCCATCTACAATTATAGTATAAAAAATATGTTTATTATTTATAGATACTACTACTTAGATGGGAGCTCTGGTAGCATAGTGGCTAAAGCACTTGACTGCTAACCAGAAGGTTGGTGGTTCAAACCCACCAGCCACTCCTTGGAAGGAAGGTTGGACAATCCTACTTCCTTAGTGATACTGCCTCGGAAACCCAAGGAAGGGTCGCTATGAGTCGGGGCTGACTCGACGGCACATAACAACAATAACTACTTAGATATCTTTTTCAATTTTTTATTTCTCCATAGCTGTCTTTGAAAACTTTAGTTTGACCACATAATATGTATTCACTTTCTCATGCACACTGCTAGGGGATTAGGAGGAAAATCCTTTTCAAAAGTCTCTAAATTCCTGTGTTATTATAAGAACAATTTTTAATTCAAATAAACATTATTGCAAAGTAAAAGGTATTGCAACAAATGGCAGCAAAGGTGGCAAAATTCAGCGAATAAAACAGGAGTAACATCTAATCAAAACTAAATCCAAATTGTACCAATGGCACCAGTGGCATTTTTTTGGCCTGCTTTGAAAGTCAGTAGATGTCTGTAGTTTTAATTTTTTCAAATGTGTTTTCATTACCAATTCTTACAGAGGTGGCAAGAGGAAATGGTCTCTAGAGGCAAAACAAATGGAGAAATGTGTTTTGATTCCCTTCCAGTAGCAGTCAGTTTGATATCCCTGAGGAAATGTTTCTTGACAATAATTATATTTTTAAAATTCAACATTTGATTTCCAAATGTTTGATAAAATGGAAACTCTCCTCAATTTGCCAGGAAAATGGAATGCAAGTGGACTCTTCAATCTCAGTATTTACTAGAGTCTTAAGGAAAGTCCTGCAAAGGAGAGAGCATGTGAATTTTGCCCTAAATAGACTATAAAGTCAATCTAACTAACGGGCACTCTGGATTTATCGAGATGTACCTTTTTTTATTTTGTTTTTTAGTTTTGTTTTGTGTTATTTTAATCTTTCCTGCCATTTGCCAACTCACTGAATTATCTTTTAATTCTAACATGGAAATAACAGCTTTAAAAAATGTCTTCTAGTTACTAGAGATAAATTTAAACACATAAATTATACTATCAAGCAAGCCTAGAATTTCAAAATATCCAGATAATTCAATGAAGTTAATTTAACATATAAAACTAAAATTACATTTCCCAGTTCTCATTTGGCATCTATTCTTTTTCCAAGTAAATATTAGTATGAAAAGCAGCAAGATGAAAAGTGAAGCACAATTGACAGATCTATTTATTTTTTAAACTTTTAAGTTGATTTTAAACACAAAAGGCAGAAATACAGGACCATAAACAAGCATTACCCAACAAATAAAGAATATCCAAACAACTTGCAGTGATCTCAACCTTCCTGCTATTTGTTTTCACTCATCTTTGCTCCATTTTTATTTTTCTTTCTTTTTTTCTTTTTCATTGTGATTTGGGTGAAAATTTACAGAGCAAATTAATTTTTCATTTAACAGTTCATGTACATTTCTTTCATGACATTGAGTGCAATCTCTGTAAAGCAACAGCTCTCTTCCCAGTTCCTCCCTGTGGTTACCTTTTGCCAGTGTCCTTCTTCCCAATGCACTTCTCTCTGAGCTATCTCCACGTGCATATGCTACCCTTCTGATTCCCCATGGTTGATCATTCTAAGGAATGAACCTACCTGGTATAAATTTTCATATAATAGGCCTCTCCATTGTCTGGCTGGAAGCCAGGGGAAATGGTTCAATTCCAGGTCCAAAGGGTAAATAGGGGCCATAGTCTCAGGGATTTTACCAGTCCCTATCAGACTGGTAAGCTTGTTTTTTTATGATTTTTAGTTTTGCTTAACATTTTTTCTCCCACTCTATCCTGTACATAGACAAAGAAGCTGTTGTTTGAACAGAACAAGGAGATATTACACAGTTTAAAATCAGGAAGGGTGTATGCCAGAGTTGTATCATTTCACCACACTTATTTGAACAATCCAAGAAGCTGATCTACATGAAGAAGAACTTGGCGTCAGGTTTAGATGAGGAATCATTAACACACTGTAACATGCAGATGACCCAACCTTGCTTACCGAAAGTGAAGATGACCTGAAGCACTTATTGATGAAGATTGAAGACTATAGTCTTCAGTATGGATCATGAAGAAAATGAAAATCCTCATAACTGCACCAATAAGCAACATCATGATAAATGGAAAACAGATTGAAGTTGTCAGGGATTTTATTTACTTGGATCGACAGTCAATATCCATGGAAGCAGCAGTCAGAAAATGAGGTATCATTTTGCACTGGGCAAATCTGCTGCAAAAGATCTCTTTAAAGTGTTAAAAGCAAAGATGTGTCTTTGAAGACTAAGGTGCACCTAACCCAAGCCATGGTATTTTCAATTGCCTCATATGCATGTGAAAACTGGACAATGAATAGAAGACCAAAGAAGAATTGATGCCTTTCAATCGTGGTGTTGGCAAAAAATATTGAAAATACCATGGACTGCCAGAAGAAGAAATAAATTTATCCTGGAAGAAATGCAGCCAGAATGTTCCTTAGAATCGAGAGTGGTCAGACTTTATCTCACTTTGGTCATGTTGTCAGAAAGGACTATTCCCTGGAAAAGGATATCATGCTTCATAAAGTAGAAGTTCAGAGAAAAAGAGGAAGACCCTCAACAAGATGGATTGACACAGTAGCTGCAGTGATGGGGACAGCATCTCAGGGAATGTGAGGAATGCACAGGACTGGGCAGTATTTCCTTCTGCTATGCACATGGTTGCTATGAGTAGAGCTGACTTGATCGCATCAAACAACAACTATCCAGGATCTCCTACACTGATCCCTTTCCAAAAAGTTGACAGTGATACCTGGGTACCATCTAGTTCTGGTCTCAGGTTCATGTGACTGAGGTTCACATGGTCGACTAGTCCCTTGGACTAATTGTTTCCATGTTTCTGTGATTTTCTTCGTTCTTCTTTTCTCTGGATGAGGAGAGACCAACTGTTGCATCTTAAATGGCTACTCACAAGGTTTTAAGACCCCAGACTTTACTCACCAAAATAGGATGTAGAAAAATGTTTTTGTGTAGTATGTTATGCCAGTTGAACTTGATATCCCCCATGACCATGGTCCAGAGCCCAAGGGCCAAGAAATTCACTATCTCAAGGTGTTTTACTGTGGCTAAGAAGTTATCATAATAATAACTTATTATGCTTCCTGTTAGCACTATTGTATACATGGACATTTTTATAGCATATACAAATACATACGTCAAAATATCTTCTGTCAAACTTATATATGGTCATGGGTAGATTCCCTTTTATGTAGACATAGTCAATCATTTAGCTTGTTTACCTGTGTGTCCACCCATAGATTAATGTTTGTTGTTACTGATAATACAGTATTGTGTATGTAAAAATGTTTATCTTTGTTCTCTGTACCTCTTGTGTGCACCTCTTGGTGTCTTCCTTTTCCTTAATGTTATTGTGCTGCTCACTTGTTTTTGGTATATTACCTTTCTCTTCATCCAAATTAATACTTGTCTCTTACCTACCTAGCAATTTTCCTTCCCCTCATATCCCCTTTCTGATAACCAACAAAGAAAATTTCCTTCCATATGTCAACCTTTCCTTGACTTTTCACAATAGTGGACTCATATATTATTTGTCCTTGTGTGATTGACTTGGTTCACTTAACATAATGTCTGTCCTCCAACTTTTTCCTCCTTTATTTACAGATGAAGAGCACAGTTATTAATTGTTCAGCTGCTAACTGAAAGGTCGGAGGTTCAAACCCACCAGCTATTCCTCAGGAGAAAGATGTGCCAATGTGCTTCCATAAAGATTATAGCTTTGGAAACCCTAAAGGGGCAGTTATATTCAGCTCCATGGGGTCTCTCTCTCTGAGTCAGATTGATTTGTTGACAGTTGGATTTACAGATTATAATAACAAATAAATAGGATGTGCTGATTGTGACTCAAGGTCAAACTTCTCCATAAATTAAAATGCACATAACATCTTCTGCAAAAGTCCTTCATTTGACTTATCTAATGACTGTATGACTAAGAAGTTACATTTTTATGTTATAAACTGCTAAATTCATAGGCTCGATAGAAAAACCTTCAGTTTGCATATTGATTACATCAGAAATTAGCAATTAACTAATATTCATTTATCCAGGAATTCCATAAGAATTTAGCTCATTTCATGTAGCAATGTTGTCTACCACATAGGCCAGTGGAAGAGAATTGAGAACCCAGAAGTGAATCCATCCACCTATTGACAGCTGATCTTTGACAAAGTGCTGAAACCCATTAAATGAGAAACAAATATTCCCTTTAATAAAGGTTGGTGACAAAACCGGATGTCCATTTGGAGAAAAATAAAAACAGGATCCATTTCTCACCATATACAAAAACTAATCCAAGATGAATCAAAGGTCACAATGTAAAATCCAAAACCATAAATATTACCAAAGGAAAAGACAGGGACAAAGTTAGGGGCCCTAATACATGACACAAATACACTATCAAACATAACTAAAAATGTATAAACAGCAGAAGATAAAGTAGACATCTGAGACCTCCTAAAAATTAAACATATATACACATGAAAAGACTTCACCAAAAAAGTAAAAAGAGAATTTACAGACTGGAAAAAATAATTTTAGCACTAGAATTTATAGAAATTAATAGTACTAAAATTTATAGAAAACTTCTACATCTCAACAGCACAAAGATAAACAAATTAAAGAATGAGCAGAGGACATGAGCAGAAAATTCACCAAAGACATTAAGGCAGCCAACAAAGAAATCCTCACAATCATTAGCCATTGTTGTAGTTGTTGTTATGTGCCGTCGAGTCAGACCTGACTTATAGCGACCCCTCCTTGGGTTTCTGAGGCACTATCACTACGGAAATAGATTGCCTCATCTTCCTTCCGAGGAGTGGCTGGTGGGTTTGAACCACCAGCCTTCTGGTAGCAGTCAAGTGCCCTAGGCACTATGCTACCAGAGGTCCTCATTAGCCATTAGAGAAATGCAAATCAGAACAACAGTAAGATACCATCTCATCCAAACAATGATAGCAAAAAAAAAAAACAAAAAAAACCCAGCAGATACTGATGAGGTTGTGGAGAGATTAGAACCCTCATAAACTGCTAGTTGGACTATAAAATGGCATACCTACTGTGGAAAATGATATGACGTATCCTTGTAATATTGGAAATAGAAATAGCATATGATATAGCAATCCCATTACAATGGATATATCCTAGAGAAATAAGAGCCATGACACAAACTCCCAAGTTCATCACAGGATTATTCACAACAGCACAAAGATGGGAACAACCTAAGTACTCATCAATGGATGAGTGGATAAACAAACTGTAGTACATACACACAGTGTAGTACTATACAACGTTAAGGAATAACAATGAATCTGCCAAACACCTTATAACATGGAAGAACCTAGGGGACATTATGCTGCGTGAAATTAGTCAATCACAAAAGGACAAATATTGTATGATATTACAACTGTAAAATGTCAAGGAAAAGTTTCTACACAGAAAAATAACATTCTTTGAAGTGTACCAGGGGTAGAGGAGGAGATGAGGGTCAATAACTCATTAGAGGGTTCGTTGTTATTGTTATGTGCCATCAAGTCATCTCTGACTCATAGTGACCTTATGTACAACAGAACAAAACACTGTCCAGTCCTATGCCAGCCGCATGATCCCTACTATACCTGAGCCCATCACTGCAGCCACTGTGTCAGTCCATCTCATTGAGGGCCTTTCCCTCTTCTGTCGACCCTCCACTTTACCAAGCATGACATCCTTCTCCAGAGAATGTTCTCCTCTAATAAGGAAAGTCAGCCAGGGACCAGCGGAAAGCAGATGTCTGTGTGCTGGGGCAGGCCAGGTCAGCGAGCAGGGTGGGGGAGACCAGGGAAATGAACAGAGTAGTTTGAAACAGCTAAGGGAGGCAAACTTGTCTGTCAGGTTGTCATACTGTGGTGGCTTGAGTGTTGCTGTGAGGGTGGAGGCTATGTCACTGGGGTTTCAAATGCCAAAAGGGTTACCCATGGTCGACAGGTTTCAGTGGTGCTTCCAGGTTAAGACAGACTCAGAAGGAAGAGGCCATCCACTTCTCAAAGAATTGGCCAGTGAAAAACATTATAGGGTAGATATATATTAACTTAGGTGAAGGAAAAGACAATATACAATAAGTGGTATGTCAGCACAAAATGATCAAGGCAAATGAAGACTTAGGGAGAAACACAGAATTAAAAACAACAAAGGTAAATGTTGTTATATACACAATCTTGTAAAACAATAATATTATCCTATGAATGGATACACAGATAGACACTCAAGCTGAACAGGAGTGGAAAGATGAATGGGATTACATCAACAAATATAAGCTGGTTGGACAGAGGGTATTTCTACACATGTATTTATAGGTGCTGCAAATATATCCAAGAATATAGTAAAGAATACAGGAGAAGGGGCAAAGTTATGAAAACTTCTTAGCCATAACCAAATACCTTAAGGAATGAGTCACCAGGCTGGAGGCTCAGGGCATAGTCTCAGGGGGACACTTAGGTCCATTGGCATAACATAGTTCATGAAGAAAATGTTTTACATCCTACTTTGGTAGGTAATGACTAAGGTCTTAAAAGCTAGTGAGCTGACGTCTAAGATGCGACTATTTGTCTCTCCCTGTCCAGACCAAAGAAGAGTGAAGAAAATCAAAGACATAAAGAAATAATTAGTCCAAAGGACTAATGGACCATGTAGACCCTAATCTCCATGAAACCAAAAGAACTAGATGGTGGCCAGCTACCACTGCTGACTGCTCTGCAAGAGACCGTAATACTAATATGAGGTATTGGATAAAATAGGAGTTCTGGGGGCCTAGTACTTAAGGCATTTGACTGCTAACCAGAAGATTGGTGGTTCTGGAAGGAAGATGAATATTTACTGCCTCAGAAATCCAATGAGTCAGAACCAATCCAATAGCAATGAGCTTTCTTTTCTTTTTTACATAGAATGGGGGAAAATGTGGAAGAAAACGCAAAATTAAAAAAAAAAAAAAAAAAAAAGGACTAGGCTTACTGGTCTGATAGAGCCCAGTGGAACACCTGAGACTATGGCCCTTAGACATTCTTCAAGCCTGGAACTGAACTCACTTCCATGGTCCAACTTTCAGCAAAACAATAGACAAGTCTAACGTATTAGGATCCATATCTCCAGGGAGATAAACACTCCTTAGACCAATCAACTATACAACATTAAAAGGGCTCAGCTAAACAGCATTAAAAGGGCAGAATTTGCCCAGCAATAAAGACCAGAATGCAAGAAGAAATAGGGAAGAAGGATGAATGAAAAGAATAAACACAGGAGGAAGTGGGAAGAGTGCTGCTAGAATGTGGGGATTGCAATCAATGTCATAAAACAAAATGTGTATGAATTATTGAATGAAAAAACAATTTGCTTTATAAATTGTCACCCAAATCACAATAAAAAGTCCTATGTAAAAAAATAAATAATTTTGTAAAATGACTATTTGTGAGGATTTTGAGTTTATTAAGAAAACAATTCACGTAATAACTATTATTATTATGTTTATTTAAAAGAAAGAAATATTTTCTAAGTAAATAGGAACAGAGACTCTTCTGTTTCTCACTTAAGAAGCCTTCCAGTTTTGCAAGTGAGTTAGTCAGAGTTCATTACCATGATGATCTCAGAGTTCTGTGTTTCCTCCTGTCACTGTGATATAAAAACCAGCCACAACCTTCCTTTGTTTTTAATGCCATATTGGGTGAAGGTCCTGTGTGGTAAAGACATCTCATAAAAAAGCAAATAAGACATTTCAAGATGCCATTATTAATTCCACATGATGAATATTTACTGCAATTACTATCTAGATGTCTCAAAGGGTACCCAAATTACTTGATGTAACAGTAACAGGGACAGACAAGCAAGCAACATCATTAGACTTGGAAAAAACACTGATTAAAATAACTAAAAATAAACACAAGCCAAGAAAGGGTCAAGAAGGATAACACTTTCCCATAAATTTGTTTCAAGAGTCTCTACAGAAACTTTCTGACAATTACTCCGCATGGCAGTGTTTTTCAGATTTTTTGATCCTTATATATAAACAACCATAAAATTTTCTTTGTTTTTAAAAATGCTTACATGATAATAAGCTTGTGCTTCTAGAAACAACAGTACTTTCTTGATGGCCATGCTCCTTCACCTTTTGTTGCTATTATTTGCATATCAGGGAAATCCCAAGTAAATGAATAGAACTGAAAAAAGTATTTTAACAAGTCCTGTGGAATCATGCTTGGGTATTCTGTGAAGATCAATTAATTGATAGGGCCACCAACTGATGGAAATTTGAGTCAGTGTAAAAAAAGATAACAAAAATTGTGTCCTAATTACTTAAAATTTTTACAAATGTTCAGTTTATTTTCAGTCATTCAGAAACATATATACCTGGGACTAGAGAAATGAATAAAACATGGTTTCCATTCTTGACAAGTTCAAAGTAAATGCAGGGAAATGATGACCTAATTCAGTTTTAGTCTAAGTTAGAAATTTGATACTTCAATTCCAGTTGTTCACTTTCATACACATAATGTCTATTTGATTTCCTATGAAGCATCACAATTGAAGTGACTTCACCAAATGTTCTTCAAGCAAACAGGTACTACCCTTGCCTGGCCTCACACCCATCACCAATAACTAAATGGTACTTTTTTTTTTTTTGTTTGTTTGTTTTTGCTTTATACAGAGAAAATTGCTCAGAATTGTATTTGATGATTCTCTCATCAAAATGCCATGCTGAAAATGTGGCTTTACTATCTCTCTCTTCCTCCAAATTCTTTTGGAAAGACTAGAAAGTTAATTTAAAAGAAATAAAATTAAGTGAAAAGAAGAAAGAAAGAAAACAGGAAAAATTTTCCTTTGAGAGATTTTTGAAAATTAGAAAAAAGAGGGTTGGCAATTGATAGGGAAATTGAGAACAAAATCAATCAAAATCATGTACCAATACACACACCTCCTCAAAGAAATGATGCCTAGTCTTCCCAATAGAAGTCTGGAGAAATTCCAAGCCTAGAGCCAAGGAAAGCATGTGGAAGAATGTGATCAGAGGTCTTTCTGTGAGACAGTGAGCAAGATATACCAACCAAATTCTCAGAATATGCAAATTCTCATGCATTGACACTTGACCCCAAGCTTAAATGGCAACACAATAGGCTAAGAAAGGTAGGCATTTGTCTCCTTGGACATTGGGATAGTGATGAAAGCAAACTAGAGTCTAAAGAATCTTTGAAATACCAAAATAAAAATAGAGAAAACAGAAAAATAAAAATGAGGATCCATTGATGACTTTCTCAGTATAAATTATCCCTTACTTGGGAATCATGAAAGCTCCAACTCAAGTGCTGTTGCCCATTACATACCTAAAGAAGACCAATTATGTGAAGTCTGAATTCATCCTTTTCCTTTCATAAAGAACCCTGTCATGGAAATTGACCTTATAGTTATTTAAGCAACCCAAGGCCAACTACCTATATGATTATAATTCTCTATTTGTAAATAAATGTATTTAGCTGGCAAATATTTTATTAAGTCAATACAATGAGTTTATAGCTATTAATAAAGTTTTCCAGTAATATATCAGACAGTGCTTCACTGCTATTCATAAGGTTTCACTGAATTCTTTGAGATGTGATGGTTCCTCCTTTCTTCCCAGTCTATCTTAGTCTGGAAGATTTGCTGAAACCTCTCCACCATGGGTGACCCTGCTGGTATTTGAAATACTGATGGCACAGCTTCCAACCTCATAGCAACACACATGCTACCACAGTACAGCAAACTGACAGATGAGTGGAGGAATATTTATGAATAGCAGTGAAACATTATCTGATGTAGATGTGACCCACAGGATGGAAGACACTTAGAGTATGACTGGGGAAGAGCTGCCTCCCCAAGTAGACTTGACCTTAATGCTGTGGTTGGAGTAAAGCTTTCAGGACCTTCATTTGCTGATGGGGCACTACTAAAAATGTGAAGAAACAGCTGGAAATGATCATTAAAAACCTGAAGATGGAATGTATAAAATATAAATCTAGGAAAATTAGAAGTTGTCAGAAATGAATTGGAAAACATAAAGTTCAACATCTTAGACATTAGTGATTGAAATGGACTGGCATTGCCCATTTTCAGTCACACAATAATATGGTCTACTATGCTGGTAACGACAGATTGAAGAGGAATGGTGTGGCATTAATTTTCAAAAAGAACATTTTAAGATCTACCTGAAGTACAATGCTATCAGTGATAGGGTAATATCCAAACACTTAAAAGGAAGACCAGATAATACTACTATTATTTGAATTTACACACCAACCATGGAAGCCAAAGGTGAAGAAACTGAAGATTTTTACCATCTTCTGCTGTCTGAAATTGAACAAACATGCAATCAAGATGTATTGATAATTACTTCTGATTGGAATACAAAATATGGAAACAAAGAAGAAACATCAATACTTGGAAAATGTGGCCTTCATGATAGAAATGATGCCAGAGATTGCACAGGAGCCCTGGTAGCATAGTGGCTAAGGCACTTGACTGCTAATCAGAAGGCTGGCAGTTCAAACCCACCAGCTACTCCTTGGAAGGAAGTTGGGGCAATCTACTTCCATAGTGATACTGCCTCGGAAACCCAATGAGGGGTCGCTATGAGTTGGGTCCGACTTGACAGCACATAACAACAACAACATAATAATAATAATAATAATTCTTTTTCCCTAAGGATATCTTTAAACATTTCTTACAATGTAGATCAATTCTTCTGTATTTTTATATGAAAAAAACCCCAACACTTTAGTGTTCTTTAATTTTTAAAAGTATTTTTGGGAAATATAAGTCTAGGTTGACAGATTTGTTTTTGTCTTTTCCTGTCTTGGCTCTTATATCTCTAAAAAATATACCTAGTAGTGAGATTGCTGGATCATATGGTATTTCTATCTCCAAATTCTTAAAGAAACACCATACCATTTTCCATAGTGATTGTACCATGTTACAATACCACCAACAGGGTATGAGTGTTTCACTTTCTTTACTATTAATACTGGAGTGAGATAACTCATTGTTTTGATTTCCATCTCTCTAATGGCTAATGATGACATGTAGCACTGGGAAAGTCAACTGCGAAGGAACTGTTTCAAGTGCTGAGGAGCAAGGATATCTCCTTGAGGACTAAGGTGCGCCTGACACAAGCCATGATATTTCCAATTGCCTTGTATGCATGTGAGAGCTGGACAATGAATAAGGAAGACCGAAGAAGAGTTGATGCTTTTGAGTTGTGGTGCTGGCGAAGAATGCTGAAAGTACCGTGGACTGCTAAAAGAACTAACAGATCTGTCCTGGAGGAAGTACAGCCAGGATACTCCTTGGAAGCAAGAATGGCCAGACTTCATCTCACCTACTTTGGTCATAGGAGCTCTGGTAGCATAGTGGCTAAAGCACTTGACTGCTAACCAGAAGGCTGGCGGTTCAAACCCACCAGCCACTCCTCGGAAGGAAGGTTGGGCAATCCTACTTCCGTAGTGATACTGCCTCGGAAACCCAAGGAGGGGTCGCTATGAGTCGGGGCCGACTCGACGGCACATAACAACAACAACAACACTTTGGTCATGTTGTAAGAAGGGACCATTCCCTGGAGAAGGATGTCATGCTTGGTAGGGTGAAGGGTTGATGAAAGAGGGGGAGGCCTTCAAGGAGATGGATTGATATGGTGGCTGCGATGATGGGCTCAAGTACAGCAGGGATTGTGCGGCTGGCGCGGGATCGTTCTGCTGTGCATGGGGTCGCTATGAGTCAGAAACGACTTGATGGCACTTAACAACAACAACAACAACAATGGCTAATGATCATGAGCATTTCTTCATGTATTTTCTGGCCTCCTGAACATCTTCTTTAGTAAGGTGTTCAGGAGGCCAGCAAATACATGAAGAAATGTATGTCCTCTGCCCATTTTTTTTTTTTAAATTGAATTACTTATCTTTTTTTCTTGATGTGTTGCAGTTTTCTGTAAATTGGGGGAATTAGTCCCTTGTCCAATATATTGTTGCCAAAATTATTTTCCCAATCTGTAGGTTCTCTTTTTGCTCTTTAGATAAAGTCTTCTGATGCACATAAACGTTTAATTTTTAGGAATTCCCACTCAGCTAGTTTGTCTTCTGCTGTTGGTACATTTTTGTTATGTTTGATAGTATATTTACGCCATGTATTAGGGTCCCCAGGTTTGCACCTATTATTTATTTATTGATTGATGATCTGTATAGTTTGAGGTTTTACATTTAAGTCTTTGATCCATCTAGAGTTAATTTTTGTCAGTGGTGTGTGATGTGGATCCTGTTTCATTTTTCTGCAAGTGGATATTTAGTTTTGCCAGCCTCATTTGTTAAAGTCACTCCTCCCCATTCAGTAGGTTTCAGACCTTTGTCAAAGATCAGTTTTCCGTAGGTGGATGGATTTATTTCTTTGTTCTCAATTATGTTCCATTGATGCATGTGTTTGTCGTACCAGTACTAGTCTGTTCTGACTCCTGTGCCTGTATAGCAGGTTTTGAGATCAGGGAGGGGGCCACATACTTTGCTCTTCTTCAGTAATGTTGTACTACTATGGTCTCTTTCCTTTCTATATAAAGTTAGCAATTAGTTTTCTATCTCTTTAAAGAATGATAATGGGATCTGGATTAAGATTGTATTATATCTGTAGACTCCTTTGGATACCATTGTCATTTTCACAATGTTAAGTCTTCTTGTCAATGTTGTTGTTGTTGTTAGGTACCATCGAGTCATCTCTGACTCATAGTCACCTTATGAACAACAGAATGAAATACTGTCTGGTCCCGTGCCAACCTCACAATACCTGCTATACCTAAGTCTATTGTTGCAACCACTGTGTCAATCCATCACATTGAGGGCTTTCCCCTTTTTTGTTGACCCTCCACTTTACCAAGCATGATATCCTTCTACAGAGAATGGGTGACCAAAACCTTCAGATGACCTTCTGACAACATGACCAAAATAGATGAGACAGTCTGGCCATTCTCACTTCCAAAGAGTATTCTGGCTGAACTTCCTCCAGGACAGACCTGTTAGTTCTTTTAGCAGTCCATGGTACTTGCAGCATTCTTCCCCAACACCACAGCTCAAAAGCATGAACTCTTCTTTGGTCTTCCTTATTCATTGTCCACTTGTCACATTAATATGAGGTGATTGAAAATACCATGGCTTGGGTCAGACACACCTTAGTCTTCAAGGAGACATCTTTGCTCTTCAGCAGTTCAAAGAGGTCTTTTGCAGCAGATTTGCCCAATACAATACATCATCTGATGTTTTAACTGCTGCTTCCATTGGTCTTGATTGTAGAACCAAGTAATATGAAGTCTTTGACAACTTCAATCTCTTCTCCATTTATTGTGATGCTGCTTATTGGTCCAGTTGTGAAGATTTTTGTTTTCTTTATATTGATTTATATAATACATACACTACAGAGTGTAGTTTTTCATCTTTATCAGTAAGTGCTTCAAGTCATCCTCACTTTTAGCAAGCAAAATGTGTCATCTGTATATCACAGGTTGTTAATGAGCCTTCTTCCGATCCCAATGCCACATTCTTCTTCACGTAGTCCAGCTTCTCGGATTATTTGCTCAGCATACAGGTTGAATAAGTATGGTGAAAGGATACAACCCTGATGCACTCCCTTCTTGGTTTTAAACCATGCAGTATCCCCTTGTTCTGTTTGAAGGACAGCCTCCAGCTCTATGTACAGGTTCCTCATGAGCACAATTAAGTGTCCTGGAATTCCCATTCTTCTCAATGTTATCCATAATTTGTTGTGATCCACACATCAAATTCTTTTGCATAGTCAAAAACACATAAGTAAATATCTTTCTGGTATTCTTTGCTTTCAGCCAAGGTCCATCTGACATCAGCTATGATATCCCTCATTCCATGTCCTCTTCTGAATCCAGCTTGCATTTCTGGCAGTTCTCTGTCAATATACTGTTGCAACCATTTTTGAATTATCTTCAGTAAGATTTTACTTGTGTGTGATATTAGTAATATTGTTTGATAATTTCCAGATTCTATGGGGTCACCTTTCTTTGCAATGGATGCAAATATGGATCTCCTCCAGTCAGTAGGTCAGGTTGCTGTCTTCCAAATCTCTTGGCATAGCCCAGTGAGTGCATCCAGTACACCATCTGTTTGTTGAAACATCTTCATGGATATTCAATCAATTCCTGGAGCCTTGTTCTTTGCCAATTCCTTCGGTGCAGCTTTGACTTCTTCCTTCAATACCATTGGTTCTTGATCATCTGCTACCTCCTGAAATGGATGAATATGGACAAATTCTTTTTGGTATAGTGACTTTGTGTATTCCTTCCATCTTCTTTTGATGTTTCCTGCATCATTCTAAATATTGCCCATAGAATCTTTCAATATTGCATCCCAAGGCTTAAATTTTTCCTCAATTCTTTCAGCTTGTCAAATGCCAAGTGAATTCTTCCCCTTTGGTTTTCTAACTCTAGGTCTTTGCACATTTCATCATGATATTTGACTTTGTCTTCTTGAGCTGTTTTTTGAAATGTTCTGTTCAGTTCCTTTATCTTGTCATTTCTTCCATTTGCTTTAGCTGCTCTTCACTCAAGGGGAAGTTTCAGAGTCTTTTCTGACATCCATTTTTGTCTTTTCTTCCTTTCCTATTTTTTTAATGACTTTTTGCTTTCTTCATGGATGGTGTTTTTGATGCCATCCCACAATTCCTCTGGTTTTTGGTCATTGGTGTTCAATGCATCCAATCTATTCTTTAGATGGTCTCCAAATTCAGGAAGGATATATTTAAGGTCATATTTGGGCTCTCATGGACTTGTTTTAATAGTCTTCAATTTCAATTTGAAGTTGCATATGAGCAGTTGATAGTCTGTTTCACAGTCAGCTCTTGGCCTTGTTTTGGCTGAAGGTATTGAGTTTCTCCATTGCCTTTTGCCACAGATATAGTCATCTAATTCCTGTGTACTCCAAAGTTCATGTGTATGGCCACTGCTTGTGTTGTTGAAAAAAAATATTTGCGATGATTACGTTCTTGGCCTTGCAAAATTCCAACATGTGATCTCCAGCACTATTTCTATTGCCAAGGCCAGATTTTCCAACTACCAGTGATTCTTCTTTGTTTCCAACTTTTGCATTCCTATCACCAGTGATAATCAGCACATCTTGACTGCTTGTTTGGTCAATTTCAGATGCTGAATTTGGTGAAAATCTTCAAGTTCCTCATCATTGGCTTTGGTGGTTAGTGCACAAACTTGAATAATAGGAGTATTAACTGGCCTTCCTTGTGGCATGTGGACATTATCGTATCACTGACAACATTGTACTTCAAGATAGATCTTGAAGCATTATTTGTGATGATGAATGCCATGCCATTCCCCTTCAACTTGTCCTTTCCAGCATAGTAGATCACATGATTGTCTGATTCAAGATGGTCAAAACCAGTTCCTTTCAGCTCACTAATGCCTAGGATATCAATCTTTATGTGTTCCATTTCATTTTTGACAACTTCCAATTTTCCTAGGTTTGTACTTCATACATTCCATGTTCCAATTATTAATGGATGTTTGCAGCTGTTTCTTCTCATTTTGTGTCATGGCACATCAGCAAATGGAGGTCCTGAAAGCTCTATTTTATCCATATCACTAAGGTCAGCTCTACTATGATGACACAGCTCTTTCCCAGTCATATTTTGAGTGCCTTCTGACAAGAGTGGTTCATCTTCTGGCACTGTTTTAGGGCTATTCATAAAGTTGTCCAGTAATATATCAGACAGTGCTTCACTGCTATTCATAAGGTTTACCATAACCAATTCTTTGAGAATGGATCGCTTCTTCCTTCTTCCAAGTCTGCCTCAGTCTGGAAGTGCCACTGAAACCTGTTCACCATGGGTAACCCTTTTGGCATTTGAAACACCTTTTGCATAACCTCCAGCCTCACAGCAACATGCAAGCCACAGCAGTATGACAAACTGATAGACAAGTTCATCTCCCTTAGTTTTTCCAAACCCCACTTAGTTGTTCCACTCACTCCCTGGCCTTTCCTCTTACGATTGGCACTGGCTTCCCACTTCCTGCCTGGAGGCCCTCTCTCCCCTTAGTGTATCCAGCTGGTGATCCCTAGCTTTCCAATTCCAGTAATGCTATAATCTCTGTCATTTCTGTGTCAGTTTAATTTGATTTATTTTGTTCCTCATAGTTAAAACAATCATCCTCCTTTTTTTTGGTATATTGATAATTTTGTGTTAGATGCTATACATTGTAAATTTTATCTTGCTTTATGCTGCATATTTTTGAATTGCATTTTTTAAATTTTGCATATGATGTTTATTACTTTGGAGTAAATCCAGGAAATGTGTCCTTTACCCTTTTCAGATATTTCTTTCCCTGTTCTCAAAATATTTTCTCACACATGTGTACTGATCCATCCTCAGCTGAGCCCCTGAGGAGGAATCTTCGCAGATCTCCAGAGTCTCTCTATCTGATGCTCTCTGCTCTCCAGGACTCTGCCCTATATACTATATACCTTGCACTCCCAGAACTCACAGCTTGGACACCACATCTCAGAAAACCAAGCTCCTACTTCCTATTCAAGAACTGGAAACTCTTTAGGCAGTCAATGTGACAACTGTAGACTTCAGCTTATTTAATTTTTGCCTCTCAGAAATCGTTGTTTTTCATTGCCTAACATCTAATTTACTGAAAACCATTCTTTCATAGATTTTGTCTAGTTTTTAACTTGTTTCACAATGCTTAGAGAATCTAATTCCTGTTATCCCATCTCCAGTGGAAATTAAAGTCCAGTTTTGCTTCCTCCCATCATCACTTAATTTTATAATTCAGTTTTGAAAATTCTCATCTGTTTGTTTTCCAATCTTGCACCTACCCATCTCTATTTCCTATACTTGTGCTACTCCCCTTACACCTACACTTACCTCGGACTTCCTTAGGACTTTTCCTCATTCTTCTATATTTTTCTCTTTTTTTATTTCCATGTTGGTTCTCTTAATATATCTGGTAATTTTCTCCTTAACTTTTTTCTAGTTGAACAATTGTTTTTTCTAATATATTGTTAAAGCTATATTTAGAATTCTTAGGGTTTTTTCTTTTTTTTGGTCATTTCCAATTTTTTCCTATGTCTTATTTAATTTCAATTTTTAATTTTAATCTCCACTTGAATGTTACATTCAAGTCATTATCTTTTGAGATCTTAGCCCAAAGAATAGAAAGATATCAGGGCTATCAGGTGTCTCCTTCTGATATCTTCTGGACTTTAATTTTTATCCACTACTGCCAGGTTCACTATGAATCAGAAACAACTTGATGACAGCAGTTTTTTTGTTTTGTTTTGTTTTTTTACTTTTGTAGTACCAGGTTTTTAGTTGTTGTTGCTGTTTGTTTGTTTTAGTCCCAGGTTGTTAAAAGTATGACTCCACTACTCAGCCTTTCAATCTCCTCTTCTCAATTGAGCAAACACCTTTTGGAGAAACACAACTCCCAATACTGGGCTCATCAATAGAGCTCTGCTTTCTTTTGAATTTGGCTTCAAAACTCTTCACTGCCTTGTTTGCTTTCCAACACCTTGAAGTAGATATTCTTAGTATTTTGTCCAGCTTTACTAATTGTTCTCACTAGGACTGTTGGTCTTAATTATCTTGCTTGCAATTATTGGCAAAGGAAGTTTCATTCTCACTTTCATTCTTTTCTTTTTAATATATATATATATATATATATATATATATATATATATATATATATATATTGACTAGAGCAAGAAACCATTACAAATTCTAGTTTATGGTACAGACAAGAAAATAATATTGAAAAGAGTAATAAAATTGAAGATGCATAACATGATAGTTGGCCATAGATTTCCACAATTCTGAGTGAGGCTGCACTTTTTTGTAATCAATCATATTATTAGTAAACTTGAATTTTGACCTAAGAGTAAAAATAAATCCATATCACAAATAATCATTCAGAGATACTCTCTTACTTTTTGGACAGGGATTTCAGTTTGGGCCTAGAGTATAGTCAACACAATAGAAAGTCATTTGTGCATCAGTGTGTATGTGTATAATGTAAACTCTAATGCAGAAAATTGGGATACATTAAAGCTTGAGAAAATGTTAAAAGTTTAGCAGATAGACATCAGAAAAAAATTCTTAAACATTTTAGTTAGAGTAAATTAAGAAATAACTGTGTGAGCTCATTTATTTAGTAACAAAACTACTTCCAGCTCTGTCACCAAAGTGATCAAGTAAGATGTTAATACTAGTAGCGCTCATAAGGAAAAATGCAATATTCATACCTAGTGCCCACATCTCATATTCTACGTATTCTACTCCACTCTACATTAAAAGCACTAGTTGAAGAGTAACTGATTTTATGTCTTTGGCCAGGGAAACATTAAACACAAAAATTGTTTGAAATATCATTGCTAGAAAGCAAAGATGATTTTAAAATATCTGGAGTAATGTTGAAAGAAGCCAGCTTTAAGATACTGCCTTTAGCTAAGCTATTAAAAATTAAGACTCAAAGGGAAAGTAATAATTATGGCTAATTGGAACAAATTGATTCTGTGAAACCATGGCTTAATGATGCTCAAAAGGCAAAAGTTAAATTAAAGTATATAAAAATATATTTGCAACACAAAATGATTGATTTTTCAAATATTATTGAGAGACGAGCTAAATGTGCAGACTCAGTCCCTCATCTGCTGGATTGTAGATTATTTTATACAAAATAAAAATAATAATATATTTTTATTTGTCTCACTGGCCCCACAAGGCTATCAAAAGCACTGCTAGCTTCTTAGCCTCTCACTTCTCTAGAATCATTATAGACCATTGGGGAAAAAAGCAGCCTCAAATTCTGGGATCATCTTATGGGGGTTCTACCTTTCATTTAATTTTGGCCTCACAATTCTGTACTTACAGAAACTGAAACCCAGCTTCAAATATTCTCAAGAGCAACGAAGAAATTAAGATGATATTTGATTGCTAGTGTACCTAGTTGAAACTACCAAATAATACTGCTGACTGACAAGGTAAATCGATATTAATGGCAAACAATAGATGAGACTAGACAGACCAAACAAAAATTGTAGAATTTGATTATTGGAATGAAAGCACAATAAAATAAAAGCTATATGAAAGACATGGGGATAAAAGTCCCATTTTTCCAGCAAGTGATTTATAATTTTTTAAAATATTTTACACTATACATGATAACTGCAGTTCTAGTCCATAATCAGAATCAAAGTGTTAATAATCTAGAACTTAGAATCTGGACTTCCAGTGATATTTTTGTTAGTAAAATTACCTTCCTTGGGAAATTATAAAAATAAATAGTATTTACATGACACTTAGTAGGTATTACTATAACTAAAGGAAGGTTTACGAGAAATTACTGTAACTTTTTTCAAAATTTTTATTGTGATTAAAGCAAATTGGCTTTACATTGAACAATTCATGCACATTTTGTTCAGTGACAGGATTGCAATACCCACAATGCTGTCTATTATTCAGCTGTAAGTTGAGCCATGGAGTGAGTTCAGTTCCAGGCTTGAAAAGTGGTCAAGGGCCATAGTCTCAGGAGTTCCACCAGACTCTAAGGACCATAAGCTCAGGATTCCATCAATCTCTATTAGACTGGTAAGACTGGTCTTTTTTATGATTTTGAATTTTGTTCCACATTTTTCTCCACTCTATCTGGGTCTTCCTATTGTGATCGCCTTCAGAGCAGTCAGCAGTGGTAGCCAGTCCTCATCTAGTTCTTTTGCTGTCAGGATCATGGAGGCTGGTATTCACATTGTCCATTAGTCTGTAAGGCTAATTATTTCCTGGTGTCTTTGATTTTCTTCACTCTGGATAAGGAGAGATTAATAATCACATCTTAGATAGCTGTTCACAAGTTTCTAAGAACTCAGTTGCAACCCATCAAAGTAGGATGTAGCACATTGTCTTTAAGGACTATGTAATGCCCATTGACCTTAGTGTCCCCCAGGATGTTGACCCTGAGCTTCCATGCCCAGAAACTCAATCTTTCAATCTTCAATCCTTGTCATGGCTAAGGGATTGTCATAACTCTGCCCTGTGTATGCTCTACTATATTCATGGATTTTTTTTTCAGCACAGGAGCTCTGGTAGGTTAATGCCTAAGGCATTTGACTGCTAACCAGAAGGCTGGCACCAGCCACTCCTTGAAAGGAAGGTTGGGCAATCTACATCTGTAGTGATACTGTCTCAGAAACCCAAGGAGAGATTGCTATGATTTGGCTCCAACTCGACAGCAGTGGTGTTTTTTGGGTATTTGCAACACATAAAAACATAGAGGTAGAAATATGCTCTCTCAAACTTGTATATATTTGTGGCTATCAAACCATCTGCCTTCCTTTACCTGTCTATCTTGCAAAGCCAAAAAAACCAAACTCACTGCTGTAGAGTCAATCCCAACTCATAGGAACCCCTACTTGGGTTTCCGAGACAGTATCCCTATGGAAGTAGATTGCCCAATCTTCCTTCTGAGGAGGGGCTGTTAGGTTTGAACTGCCACCTTCTGGTTAGCAGTCAAATGCCTTAGGTGCATTTGTATATCCAGTCATGGTGCTGTTAGGTGCCGTCGAGTCATTTCTAACTCATAATGACCACAGAACATTACACTGCTCAGTCCTGTGCTATCCTCACATTGCTATACTTGAGCCCATCATTGCAGCCTGTTTGTCAATCCACCTCATTGAGGGGCTTCTGCTTTTTTGCTGACCCTTGACTTTACCCAGAATTATATCCTTCTCCAGGGACTGGTCCCTTATGACAGCATGACCAATATACATGAGATGAAGTATGGCCAGTCTAGCTTCTAAGGAGCATTCCAGCAGTACTTCATTCAAGACAGATTTATTCATTCTTCTAACAGTCCATGGTACATTCAATATTCTTCACCAACATCTCAATTCATATGCATCAGTTCTGCATTCTTGCTTATTAATTGTTCAGTTCTCACATGCATATGTGAAAAATATCTATTGAAAATATCATGGCTTGGGTCAGGCATACCTTAGTCTTCAAAGAGATGTCTTAGTTCTTTAAAATTTTGAAGAGGTCCTTTTTTTTTTTTTTTTTTTTTTTTATCAGATTTGCCAAATGCAATACATCCTTTGATTTCTTGACTATTGCTTCGATAGGTGTTGATTGTGGATCCAAGTAAAATGAAACCCTTGACAACTGCAATCTTTTTTCCATTTGTCATTGTGTTGCTTATTGGTCCAGTTGTGAAAATTTTTGTTTCCTTTATGTTAAAATGTAATCCATACTGAAGGCTATAGTCTTCTGTCTTCACCAGTAATTGCCAAATGCCTTATTCTCTATGCCACCAGAGCTCCTTGATAACTCTGATATCATCCCACAATTCATCTGGTCTTTGGTCACTGGTCTTCAATGCATCCAAATCTGTTCTTCTAATGGTCTCTGACTTCAGGTGGAATATACTCAAAGTCATATTTTGTCTCTTGTGGACTTGTTTTAATCCACTCACAGATTATTGTCTGCAAAAATGACATGGAGGCCACATGTTCCAACCTCCTCTAACCCTGCAAGAGGAAGACAGGATTACCAGCAGTAACCCAAGGCCTAGTCTTACAAGGCCAGACATGCTGCCTCCCTCCAGCCCTTTCTCCAACCGTTCCTCCCAAAGCACCCACCACCTCTCTCCTGGGTTCGATAATTCTCTGCAGTGGCCACACAGATCTCACAGATTATGGGGTTTATTAGG
>NW_006921772.1:5571623-5575630 GCF_000298275.1 Orycteropus afer afer
GTTTGATTTTAAATTAATTTCATTTAATTAATCTTATATTCAGCATCTAAGAGGAATATGTTTTGTGTTATATTTATTTAATTTGCTGGTTTACTAACTGAGCATCAATTACATCAGAAGCAATCATGAATAATCCTCTCTTTTTATAAATATCTCTGAAAAATTTAAAAAGCCTAGGAATTCTGAGGTGTTGACATGTCTAAACATGTCTGGCCAACTGCTGAAACAGACCAATAAAAAAATATGTGGGTAGACTTTCCAAGGAAAAAAGATACAGGCCAAAATGCTCTCTCAGTTACAAAGCTTTCATGAAAAGGTGGTAGTGATTCTGAATACGTCAACATGAGTATCAGCAGCCTGAACAAATAGCCACATGTCTGGATCCCTATGGAGGGAAAAATTATGTAAGTGAAAACAAAAAGACCCTAACATAAGAATGTCCACATTCTTTAGGATTCCCCAAAGAGAATATAACATAAAGAAAACTCTTTCACCTTCCAAGAGATCAGCGAATAGCTTTGAACCCATGAGTCTGGCACCTCACTGGTGGTACAGGATAAAATGTCATTGTGGTAGTTATGTTTGTGTGTCAACTTGGCTGGGCCTGGTTGAGTGGCTAGGCAGCTGGTAGTAGTTATTCCCCATGATGGATTGGCAATCAGCTCCATTGTGAGATCTACCACAAGCAGCTGAGTGGGATGTGGTCTGCTTCCTGTAAATAAGGAGAAGCCTTGGGAATGGTCTCTAGCTTATGTCATGCTTGGGCCCTGCCTGTAGCCATGTTGTTGCTCAGCAGTCTGCTATGCTCTGCTGACCTTGGGACTTACAATGGACTTAAGTTAATGGCCTGACATGTGGTTTGGTAACATTGGGACTATGCCTTTTTACTTGTCAACCTTGGGGCTTCTCAGCCTCAGCAGCAAGCAACTGTCTGAGTGAAGAAATGCCTCTAGCTCAAGTGGGCCAGGAGCAGGAGGCAGAGCTGGACCCCAAGGTTGAGGGGCTTTCACCCAGCCCCTAGAGCCTGGCACTTTGAACTTGGATTTAAAGCCTCCAAATTGTAAGAATGAACTCCTGTTTGTTAAGGCCATCCCATACGTAGTATATTTCTTGTCAAAGCAGCACTAGGAAACAAGAACAATCATGGGCCATTGAGCTTGCCCAGTAGAAATCCTAGGCCCAATGGAGCAGAAACCAGAAGACTACAAGAACATGTGAAAGAATAACTATAGGCTTAGCTGGATCAGTGGCAGTGAAATACTTCCTGGGAAAACAATATGCATGCTCTAGAAACACTTTAAGTTGGGCATTGTAGGCAAGAAGATACTGTGCTATATAGTTTGGGAGCATAATAGTGGTAAGGATGGATTTCACTGACATTATTGTTAATGTGACATTATTTGAGAATAAGTACTCTTGATATCTGGAAAAATTAGTTTTTCACATTTAACATTAAAATATACTCTGAGGACATAAAATTATAATAGTACAATTATGGGTGAAATTTTGGTTGTATTTAAAAATGGAGAATCTTTAAATTTAAAATCACTTGACTATAAATATTTCTTCTATGGTATACATAATACAAAAACATTTTTTAAAACACTGTAACAATTTGATAAAAATCATTCTTGCTGTGGCCAAATACAACTAAGAATACTTTTATTGATAATTTCATCTAGATGGAGATAGTGAGAAGATTTCCATTAGTTGCGAGAGAAATATGCATATCTTATTTTTTGAGCATTTATTAGTCTGGTCCTATTAATGCCTACTATTTTTTAGGCATTATTCTAAGTACTAAGGCAGAAGCAATGAACAGGAGTGAGAAAGTCTGGGCTCCCATAAAAAAACGTCCATTTCAGCGAGAAAAAAAAAATCCAAATAAGAAACAAAAAAAATCATGCATTGTCAGAAAAATTATCTGTATTTTCAGAGAGAAGGAATGTCATAGAAGAAGTCTGAAGGACGTTGTCCCATTCTACTGGTGACCATATACTTTATTGTCTGAGCCAGGTAACTTTGTTGTTTTTGTTGTTGTTATGTACCATTGAGTCACTTCCGACTCATAGTGACCCCATGCACAGCAGAACGAAACACCACCTGATCCTGCACCAACTCCACGATCCTTGCTATACTTAAGCCCATTGTCGCAGTCACCATGTCAATCTGTCTCGTCGACCCTCGTTCCTTGACCCTCCACCTTACCAAGCATGACATCCTTCTCCAGGGAATGGTCCCCTCTGACAACATGACCAAAGTAGGTGAGACGAAGTCTAGCCATCCTCACTTCCAAGGAGCATCTCGGCTGCACTTCCTCCAGGACAGATCTGTTAGTTCTTTGGCAGTCCATGGTACCTTCAGCATTCTTCACCAGCACCACAACTCAAAAACGTCAACTCTTCTTCGGGCTTCCTTATTCATTGTCCAGCTCTCACATGCATATGAGGAGATTGGAAATATCATGGTTTGTGTCAGGCACACCTTAGTCCTTAAGGAGACATCCTTGCTCCTCAGCACTTGAAAGAGTTCCTTCACAGCCGACCTTCACAGTGATACATGTTGTCTAATGTCCTGACTGCTGCTTCCATTGGCATCTATTGTAGAACCGGCAATGTGAATTCTTTGACAACCTCAATCTTTTCTCCATTTATCCTGATGCTGCTTATTGGTCCAGTTGTGAGGATATTTGTCTTCCTTATATTGAGATGTAATCCATACTGCAGACTGTATTCTTCAATCTTCATCAGTAAGTGCCTCAAGTCATCCTCACTTTCAGCAAGCAAAGTTGTATCATCAGCATATCTCAGGTTCTTAATGATTTTTCTTCCTCCAATCCTGATGCCACATTTTTCTTCATATAGTCCAGCTTCTCAGATTATTTGCTCAGCATATAGATTGAATAAGTATGGGAAAAGGATACAATCCTGACACACTCCCTTTCTGATTTTAAACTATCTAGTGCCCCCCTTTTCCATTCAAATGACAGCCTCCTGGTCAAGGTACAGGTTCCTCTTGAGTACGATCAAGTGTTTGGGAATTCCCCTTCTTCTCAATGTTATCCATAATTTGTCATGATCTACACAATCAAATGCCTTTGCATAGTCAATAAAACACAAGTAAACATCTTTCTGGTATTCTTTTCCTTGAGCCAAGATCCTTCTGTCAACAGCTATGATATCCCTTGCTCCACATCCTCTTCTGAATCCAGCTTGCACCTCTGGAAGTTCTCTGTCAATATACTGCTGCAACTGTTTAATTATTTTTCAGTAAGATCTTACTTATGTGCAATATTAATGATATTGTTTGTTAATTTCCACATTCTGTGAGATCACCTTTCTTTGGAATGAGTACAAATATGGATCTCTTCCAGTCAGTTGGCCAGGTAGCTGTCTTTCAAATCTCTTGGCAAAATGGAGTGAGCGCTTCTATTGCAGCATCTGTTACTTGAAATATCTCAATGGGTATTCCGTCAATTGCCGGAGCCTTGTTCTTCGCCAATTCTTTCATTGCAGCTTCTACTTCCTTCTTCAGTACCATTGTTTCTAGATCATATGCCACCTCCTGAAATGGATGAAGATTGACCAGTTCTTTTTGGTACTGTGACTCTGTATTCCTGCATCTTCTCTTGATGTTCCCTGCATCATTTAATGTTTTGCCCTTAGAATCTTTCAATATTAAACTTGAGGTTTAAATTTCTTCTTCAATTCTTTCAGCTTGAGAAATGCCGAATGTGTTCTTCCCTTTTAGATTTCTAATTCCACGTCTTTGCACATTTCATTATAGTAATTGGCTTTGTCTGCTCAAGCTGCTCTTTGAAATCTTTGCTTCAATTCTTTTATCTTGTCATTTCTTCCATTTGCTTTAGCTACTCTCCACTCAAGGGCAAGTTTCAGAATCTCTTCTGTCATCCATTTTGGTCTTCTCTTCTTGTGTTGTCTTTTTAGTGACCTCTTGCTTTCTTCATGGATGATGCTCTTGATGTCATCCCACAATTCATCTGGTTT
>NW_006921772.1:5575835-5584366 GCF_000298275.1 Orycteropus afer afer
GTGTACAGCCACTGTTTGTGTTGTTGAAAATAGTTGTTTGCAATGAACAACTGCTGGTCTTGCAAAATTCTACCATGCGAGTTCCAGCATTATTTCTGTCACCAAGGCCAAATTTTTCCACTACCAGTGATTCTTCTTTGTTTCCAACTTTTGCATTCCAGTCACCAGTGATAATTAACACATCTTGATTGCAAGTTCAGTCAATTGCAGACTACAGATGTTGATAAAAATCTTCAATTTCCTCATCTTTGGCTTTGGTGGTTAGTGCATAAATTTCAATAATAGTCATATTAATGAGTCTTCCTTATAGGCACATGGATATTATCCTAACACTGACAGCATTGTACTTCAGGACAGATCTTGAAACATCGTTTGTGATGATGAATGCCATGCCATTCCTCTTTAAACTGTTATTCCTGGCATAGTAGATCATATGGTTGTCCAATTCAAAATGGCCAAAACCAGTCCATTTCAGCTCAGTAATGCCTAGGAAATCAATCTTTATGCATTCCATTTCATCTTTGACAACTTCCAATTTTCCTAGATTCATATTTGTACATTCCATGTTCCAATTATTAATGGATGTTTGCTGCTGTTTCTCCTCAATTTGAGTGGTGCCAGGTAAGCAAATGGAGGTCTTGAAAGCTTTACCTTATCCATATGAGTAAGGCAGATTTTACTCTGATAATGCAGCTCTTTCCCAGTCCTACTTTGAGAGCTTTCTAAGATAAGTGACTCATCTTTCTCCTCTGTATTGGACAGTGTTTTTGAACTATTCATAAATTTGCACAGTAATGCATCAGACAGTGTTTCTCTGCTATTCATAGGTTTTCCCTGGCCAATTCTTTGAGAAGGGGATGGCCTCCTCCTTCTTCCTGGTCTGTCACAGTCTGCAAACTGGGCTGATACCTGTGCAACAGGTGCACCCCACTGGGTTTGAAACACTAGTGGCACAGCCTCAAGACTCACAGCAACACGCCACCACAGTAGGACAAACCGACAGACAAGTTTGTTTCCCTTAACTGTTGGAAACCCCTCCAACCACCCTTACCTGGATCCCTGCAGCTAACTCCTTGATCTGTTCCAGTCCCTTTGCCTTTTCTGTCCTCTCCCTGCTTCCCACCTTGCTGCTTGTGGGGCATGGCCTGGGTTCCCTCTCCTCACCTGGCTCCCTGTGGTTGACTCCTCAATCTGTTCCAATCCCCTTTGCCTTTTCTGTCCTCTCCCTGCTTCCTGCCTCACTTCCTGTTCTTAAATCCCTAGAATCCAAATGAGAATGCTATCACTTTAAAATCCAAAATGGTTGCCACTTATAAACATTAAAAATAGCTGCACCCTCGGTCACTTGAAATATCCGAATGGCCACCGCTTGTATACATTCAAAATTGCTGCCCTTTAATGCTAGGTAACTTTAGATGGTAAAAATAGATGCCCAAATAATATATAAAATTTTAAGCATTTATTGAATGGCTGAGAAATGTGTTTTATTATATTTGTGGAACTATAAAATATTTCTCCTCAAAAATTATTTAAAAAAACCACTAACTTCTGTGTACATTAAAGCGAAATAAAAATTATACTGATTATGTGACATTAAAAATAGCATTAAAATGAAAAATGAAACCCACTACCATAGAGTCAATTAAGACTCAGAGACCCCATTGGGTTTCCAAGACTATGAATCTTTACAGAAGTCGGTTACATCATCTTCATCCCACGGACCTTCTGGTAAGTAACCAAATGCCTTATCTACTAGGCCACCAGAGCTTCAAAAATAGCATTAGGTAAATACTTATCCTTGATACATATTTACACAATTTAATCTATTTTTAACTTTATCACTAATATTATGTCACTGATATTTTTCTGAAGAACTTATACTTTTATTCAATATGATCTTTTTTTCTCATTATATTTAAATTTTCATTTTTTAGCTAGTAATTTCAAAATGGTTCAAACTTTTATTCGACTCTTCTCTGAACATATACACTTTTTAATTGAGAAAATAATCTTTCCACATTTAATGAGGTACTAGTGATCTTAGAGATTTTTTTTTTCTAAATGAAGGAAATTCTCAATTTCAATTTTTCACATATTAAAATGTGTACATGTTTTAACTCATGTATTTTTCCAGGCACTGGACCTCACCCATCAAAATATTTTTTCTTAGGTAAATATTTTTAAGTCAAAACTTGTAAATTGTCTCTATTTATAAATCCTTTTGAATATTTCAGGAGCTCTGATGGCATAGTGCCTAAGGTATTTGACTGCTAATTAGAAGGCTAGAAGTTCGAACCCACAAGCCACTCCTCAGAAGGATGATTAGATGATCTACTTCCACAGTGATACCTCCTCAGAAACTTAAGGAGGGATCACTATAAGTCTAATTCTGGTTGTTCTACGATCTAATTCGACAACAATGAGGTTTTTATTGTTTTTTTTTTTTTTAGTTTTGAATATTGCACCAAATATAGATGCAAAATCATAAGCCTTCTCCATTTTTTTCCACTCAAATACAGATTTCAAATTTATCCAATTAAAAATAGGAGTTCTGCCAAAAGGTTCTTCCCACAAGTCAGCAATTAGAGAATTTCTAAATTAAGTCATATAAACTGTTTGATCATCCATTATTTAGTGTGTTCAGTCCCCTACTTGCTTTTACAGACATAATTTCCAAAGTCTTCTACTTTGCAACCCTTTTTTTGGGGGGGGGTGGAATAGTGAAGTGGAGATAAAAATAAAAACAGAACTTGCCTACAAGGTTTTAAAGGACCCTGGTGGGCAGTAGTGAAAGGTAGGTGGTTTGAACCCACCAGTCATTCTGCAGGAGAATGTTGTAGCAGTCTGCCTCCGTAAAGACTTATAACCTTGGAAACCCTATAGGACAATTCTGCTCTGTCACTATGAGTCAGAGTCAATTAGATAGCAATGAGACTGGGTTTGAAAATTGACTGAGGGGTCAAAAGGGAATTTTCTTGGGTGATGAAAATATTCTGTACCTCATTGAGGTGGTGGTTATACAAATGATTAATTGTATCTGAGCTCATCAAAATGTACTCTTATGATCTCTGTATTTCATTATATGTAATTTTTACTAAGATAAAAATATCAATAAAAGCACAAAGCAAAACAAAGCTAAGCTCTTACAAAAGTTAAAAAAAAAAACAAAAAAACCAAAACAGAATAAGCTATATAGCTCAATGTGTTTATATAAACAAAAAATTCTTGCACACTTATCAACATGTATTTTATAAAACACATACTAAACAAAAAATAATGCTACACTTATGTACTCGGTGTCCAAAATTTAAAGAAAAGATGTTTTTAGAATTGTATGAACAGTCTTTTAAATGAAGTTTTAAGAAATGTATTTACGTTATAAATTTTTCTCTTACTGAGTACAATTCCAGTCTGTTTGACATAAAATTTCATTAAATTTGGACTGTGGAAAATTCTTCTCAGTATAGTAAAAGGGAAAAATGGATCAATTGTATTCAGAAGTTTTAAAACATACCCAGTTAATTTCTTTCTTTCTTTCTTTCTTTTTTAGTAAAAACACAGAATGAGAGAAAATAGGAGATGACAAAGCAATTGAACCCCAATCTCAGTTTTTCACAAATATTGAATAAGCAATTCACACCTTCCATTTATAGAAATGAATTTTTTTTTTACAGAGCTCTGAGAGTGACTATCCAACTTCTTTTTAGTAAATTGTGAAATGCAGTCTTGCAAATAGAATGGTTAGGTTTAACCTATTAAAAATATTCACAAGATATTGATTTAAGATAAAAAGTTTCACAAGGGTTGTAGTGCACATGTCAAGAAAAAACTACAATTCTTTAGGGCAGATATTATATCCAAGGTCAACTTTAGCTTCAGATGATGTCTGGATTCCCCTTAGGCAAATATTTTATTGATTCCAGTGTAATATTAATTACAAATCCTTTTGATAGTGATATAAACTGTGGCTATACACATGGACATTTGCTGATGGAATACACAGGATTCAAATTGACTAAATCTGTGGAAAAAGGCAATGTTGCTGTTGTTGTTAGGTGCCATCAAGTTGGCTCATAGTGACCCTATGTACAACAAAATGAAACATTTTCCAGTCCTACACCATCATTACAATCCTTGCTATGCTTGAACCCATCATTATAGCCACTGTATCAATCCATCTTGTTGAGTGTCTTCCTCTTCTTCATTGATCCTCCACTTTACCACACATGGTATACTTCTCCAAAGAATGGTCCCTTCTGACAAAATGACCAAATGGGTGAGATGAAGTCTGAACATTCTCATTTCAAGGAGAATTTCAGCTGTACTTCTTCTAGGACCTGATTTGTTCATTCTTCTGGCAGTCCATGCTATTTTCAGTGTGCTTTGCCAACATCACAATTCAAAGGCATCAACTTTTCTTAGATATTCCTTATTCATTGTCCTGCTTTCATATGCATATGAGAAGACTGAAAATAACATGTCTTGAGTCAGGTGCACCTTAGTCTTCAAAGTGAAATTTTTGTCACTTTGACAAAGTGAGGACAGAGTGAAGAGTCAGCCACAGGGATCCAGGTAAAGGTAGTTGGAGAGGTTTCCAGAAGCTAAGGGAGACAGACTTCTCTGTCAGTTTGTCCTACTGTGATGACATGATGCTGTGAATGAGGTTATGCCACTGGTGTTTCAAACCCAGAGGGGTGCACAAGGTGCACAGGTATCACCAGGCTTGCAAACTGAGACAGACTAGGAAGAAGGAAGAGGCCATCCACTTCTCAAAGAATTGGCCAGGGAAAACCTTATGAATAACAGAGAAACACTATCTGATACATTACTGCACAACGTTATGAATAGTCCAGAATCATTGTCCAATACAGAGAGGGAGTATGAGTCATTTAGGTTAGAAGGCTCTCAAAATAGGACTGGCAAAGAGCTGCATTATCAGAGTAAAAACAGCCCTTACTCAAATGGATGAGGCAAAGCTTTCAAGACCTCCATTTTCTGACATGGGATGACTCAAATTGAGGAGAAACAGCTGCAAACATCGATTAATAATTGGAAGGTATGAGGTAAGAATCCAAGAAAATTGGAAATTGTCCAAAATGAAATGGAATGCATAAAGATTGATATCCTAGACATTAGTGAGCTGAAATGGACTGGTTTTGGCCATTTTGAATCAGAAATCATATGATCTACTATGCCAGGAATAACAGATTGAAGAGGAGTGACATTGCATTTAGCATCACAAAGGATGTTTCAAGAGCTGTCCTGAAGTACAATGCTGTCAGTGATATGATAATATCCATACATCAACAAGGAAGAGCAGTTAATAAGACTATCATTCAAATTCATGCACCAATCGCCAAAGCCTATGATGAGGAAATTGAGGATTTTTTATCAACTTCTGCAGTCTGAAATTTACTGAACATGCAATCAGAATGTGTTAATTATCACTGGTGACTGAATTGCAAAAGTTGGAAAGAAAGAAGAATCACAGATAGTTGGAAAATTTGGCCTTGGTGACAGAAATAATGCTGGAATTCGCATGGTAGAATTTTGCAAGATCAACGACTTATTAATTGCAGACACCTTTTTTCAACAACACAAACAGTGGCTGTACAAGTGGACTTCACCAGATGGGACACCCAGGAATCAGATTGACTACATCTGTGGCAAGAGGTGATGGGAAAGCTCAAT
This sequence comes from Orycteropus afer afer, assembly GCF_000298275.1. NCBI lineage: Eukaryota > Metazoa > Chordata > Mammalia > Tubulidentata > Orycteropodidae > Orycteropus > Orycteropus afer. The sequence continues at coordinate 5,581,527 of NW_006921772.1, forward strand.
CTCTTCAGCCCAAAATCAGGCCAGGAGCTGATTGTGGAACAGACCATCAACTGCTCATATGTAAGTTCAACCTGAAGTTAAAGACAATTAAAACAAGTCCACGAGAGCCAAAACATGATCTTGAATATATCCCTCCTGAATTTAGAGATCATCTAAAGAATAGATTTGACCCATTGTACACCAATGACCGAAAACCAGAAGAATTGTGGGATGACATCAAGAACATTGTTCATGAAGAAACCAAGAGGTCTCTAAAAAGATGAGAAAAGAAGAGAAGACCAAAATGGATGACAGAAGAGACTCTGAAACTTGCTCTTGAGTGGAGAATAGCTAAAGCAAATGGAAGAAATGACAAGATAAAAGAGCTAAACCTAAGATTTCAAAGAGCAGCTTGAGAACACAAAGCCAATTACTACAATGAAATATGCAAAGAGCTGGAGTTAGAAGACCAAAATGGAAGAACGTGCTCAGCATTTCTCAAGCCGGAAGAATTGAGGGAAAAAATTAAGCCTCGAGTTCCAATATTGAGAGATTCTATGGGCAAAATATTGAATGATACAGGAAACATCAAAAGAAGATGGCAGGAATACACAGAGTCACTGTACCCAAAAGAACTGGTTGATCTTCATCCATTTCAGGAGGCGACATATGATCTAGAACCAATGGTATTGAAGGAGGAAGTCAAAGCTGCAAGGAAAGAACTGACGTGAACAAGGCTCCAGGAATTAACGGAATACCCATTGAGATATTTCAACAAATGGATGCTCCACTGGAGGCACTCACTCAGTTATACCAAGAGATTTGAAAGACAGCTACCTGGTCAACTGACTGCAAGAGATCCATATTTGTACCCATTCCAAAGAAAGGTGATTCCACAAAATGTGGAAATTATTGAACAATATCATTATTATCTCATGCATGTAAGAATTGCTTGTAAGGTGGAGGGTAGATGAAAGAGGGGAAGGCCTTCAATGAGATGGATTGACACAGTGGCTGCAACAATGGGCTCAAGTATAGCAAGGATTATGGAGCTGGTGTGGAATCGCGCAGTGTTTCATTCTGCTGTGCATGGGGTCGCTATGAGTAGGAGACCACTCGACAGCATCTAACAACAACAAAGCAGCAGATTTTCCTAACGCAATATGACAACTGATTTCCTGACTGCTGCTTCCACTGGTGTTATCCTGTGGATCCATATAAAAAGAAATGACTGACAATCTCAATCTTTTCTCCACTTATCATGATGTTGTTTATTGGTCCAATTTTGAGGATCTTTGTTTTCTTTATGTTGTGGTGTAATCCATACTGAAGACTGTAGTCTTTGGTCTTCATGTGTAAGTGCTTTAAGTCATTTTCACTTTCAGCAAGTAAGGGTGTGTTGTCGGCATATCACAGATGGTGAATGGTACTTCCTCCAATCCTGATGCCACATTCTTGTTCACATAGTCCAAGTTCTCAGATTATTTCCTCAGCATATAATTTGAATACATATGGTTAAAAGATACAACTCTGAAGGACTTCTGATAAGATGGGAGAATAGGCAGACAAGCGACACAGACCCTTTCAATAAAGAAAAGAAAAACCAATTGACAGAGATACAGAAGATAATCCTGGAGCCCTAAGCTTTGAAAGGAGCTATTAAGTAGTGGATTACACACCAACTAAAGGAAAAACCTGAATGAAAACAGTGAGTACAGAGATGGTTGGAGCTGTGAACCATCAGCTACTCTGATGGGACCAACAGCCTGAATATTTCCAAGTGGTGTTGGGACCTGAGAATTGACCTAAAGATCAGCCCCAAGGGGTGCAGGGATGACTATACTGGTGGCCTATGACTAGGAAGGGAAACAGCCAGGAGAGGGACAACCTGAGCTGTTGACTTTCTTCTATCCAGAGGGTGTAGCCATTTTGATTGTTTACATGTGGCAGCCATTTTGGATATTTAGAGTGACTGAGGGTGCAGCCTTTTTGAATGTTTACAAGTGGCAACCATTTTAGATATTTAAAATGATAGCATTCTCGTTCAGATTCCAGGGAACTAAGAATAAGCTCTATTTGCCAAGGTCTGCAGGGACATACCAGAGACTGACAACAGGAAAGGAGACAGGTGGCAAGTGTGTAAGTGCTGTCAATTAGTGAATAGAGGAGCACAATACCCTGCTTGCATAGATAAAATACAAAGAAAATAAAAATCATGGGCAAATCACTACAACATACAATCATAAATAAACACAAAAATGTCACAATGCCTTGGAGAAAACAGAGCATCACAGTCCACACAAAGAAGCAAGATAAAGCAGGAGAAACAGGGGGCTAGGATAGAGACTCAAAACACATCCCTGAGGAAAATGCAGCATTGGAACTCCCTGATAAGGAATTCAAAAAATAATTATATTTAGGTATCTTCAACAAATTAAGAGACAGATCAATGAAAACACAGAGAAAACCCTAGAACAATTTTGAAAGATAATATAAAAACAAAATGACAAAATAAATGAAAAATTAGAAGTGATACAAACTCTACACATTGAAATCCAGAAGATTAATACTAAATTTTCAGAAATAGATAATACATTGAATAGGCAAAGGTGCAGAATTGAATCAATGGAAGACAGAATTAGGGAGATTGAAGACAAATACTCGAACACTTCTTTGGAAAGGGATCAATCAGAAAAAAAATCAAAACAAAATGAAGAAAGTCTAAGGTTCATATGGGATACCATCAAAAAGGAATAACCTATGTGTAATCAGAATTCCAGAACAGGAAGAGAAAAATAAAACCACAGAGAAAATTGTTGAAGATTTGCTGGAAGAGAATTTTCCTGGTATGATGAAAGATG
>NW_006921772.1:5584466-5596391 GCF_000298275.1 Orycteropus afer afer
ATTCAGGAAATCCAATGAACCCCAAACAGGATAGACCCCAAAAGAAAATCACCAAGACACATTGTCATCAAACAACCAAAACCAAAGACAAAGAAAGAATCATGAGAGCAGCATGGGAAAAACAAAAAGTTACCTACAAGGGGCAACCAATAAGACTAAGCTTGGATTTCTCAACAGAACCATGCAGGTGAGAAGACAATGGGATGGTATATATAAAACCCTGAAAGAGAAAAATTTCCAACCAAGAATTATGTACCCAGCAAAGTTGTCCTGCAAATATGATGGTGAAATTAGGATATTTCCAGATAAGCAGAAATTAAGGGAATTTGTTAAAACCAGACCAACATTATAAGAGATTCTAAAGGGAGCTCTTTGAACAGAGAAGCAATAACAGCCAACAACAAATGACCTTTAACACACATGATGATACAACCCATAAACCAACCCAACTATGGAAGTATCCAAAGTAAATAAGCCTACAAGATTGTAAACAGTGAACCAGAGAAATCAATTGACAAATGAGAACAACTACAAACCAAAAAGAGGGAAAAAACTGTGTCATTATAGAACTTTTAGATGATAGGGAAGTCAAGACCACTACAAGATAGAACAGACTGTTCTAAACTTGGGACGAAAACTATAAACCACTGGGTAACCTCAAAGAAAAATTATAAATCTTCATCTCAAAAAAAGAGGACTAACATAAATATTCAGCAAATACTAAAACAATAGCAATGAAGGAAGTGATAACACAATTCATAAACAAAACAAGCTCGCATAGAAAATTATATGCAACAAAGAAATCCACACCATGAAAAAACACATTAAAAAAGGACAGCGACAAATTCATATTTGCCAATAATTACACATCTGGCAAGGGACTTATCTCTAAGATTTATAGCAGAAGAGTGGATGACCAAACTATGGTACATACACATAATGGAATGCTATGCAGTACTAAAGAATAATGTACAGTCTGCAAAACAGCACATAATATGGATGAACCTGAAGGACATTATGCTGAGTGACATACGTCAATCACAGAAGGACAAATAAAGTATTAGTTCGTTGTTGTGGAGGGTCAAGGAAAAGTTTATATATGGAAGGAAACTTTCTTTGTTGGTTGCTAGGGATGGGAGAGGAGGGGAGGGAACACTGCAAAAAAAAAAAAAAAATGCATCGACTCACCCATGTCACTTTAATTTGTGTATTTCACTGTATATAAATTATATTTCAATAAAATGTATATTAAAAAAAAGATACAACTCTGACCCACACCCTTCTTTAAACCATGCTGAATGCCCTTGTTCCATTCAAACAACAACCTCTTGGTCTATGTACAGGTTCCTCATGTGAACAATTAAGTGTTCTGGAAACTCCATTCTTCACAATATTATCCATAGCTTACTTTGATCCACACAATTGAATTCTTTGCTTAGTCAACAAAACACAGGTAGACATATTTCTTGTTTTTGTTGCTTTCAGCCAAGATCTAACTGTCACTGCAGTGATATCCTTCATTCCACATCCTCTTCTGAATCTAGCTTCATTTCTGGACATTCCCTGTCAATATAGTGCTGCAACATTTTTTGAATTATCTTCAGCAAAATTTTAATAACATGCAATATTAATGATGGTGTTTGATAATTTCCACATTCTGTAGGATCGCCTTTCTTTGGAATGGATACAAATATGGATCTTTTCCAGGCAGTTGGCCAGGTAGCTGTCTTCCAGATTTGTTGGCATAAACAAGTGCCTTAGCACTGCATCCTTTAGTTGAAACATCTCAATAAGTATTATGACAATTACTGGAAGCTTGTTTCTCACCAATTCCTTTAGTGCAGCTTGGACTTACTCCCTCAATACTGTTGGTTCTTGATCATATGCTACCTCCTGAAATAATTGGACATTGGCCAATTCTTTTTGATGCAGTAACTGTATTCGTTCCATCTTATTTTCATGCTTCCTGCATTGTTCAATATTTTGCCCATGGAATTCTACAGTATTGTAACTTGAGCTTTGATTTTTTTTATTTCCAGTTCTTTCAGTTTGAGAAATGCCTAACATGTTCTCCCCTTTTAGTTTTCTAATTTAAGGTCTTTGCACATTTCATTAAGATATTTGGAAACAGACAATGGAAAAGCTCAATATCATCAGTCAGAACAAGACCAGCATCTGACTGTGGAACAGATCATCAATTGTTCATATACAAATTCAAGTTGGAGCTGAAGAAAACTAAAAGAAGTCAGTGAGAGCCAAAATACAACCTTGAGGATATTCCAACTGAATTTAGAGATCATCTAAAGAAATGGATTTGATGCACTGAATACAAATGACTGAAGACCAGACAAGTTGTGGTAGGGCATAACACATGAAGGAAAAAAAAAAGTATCATTAAAAAGACAGGAGATAAAAATGAATGTAAATAGAGACTATGAACGTTGCTCTTAAATGTGTAATAGCTAAACTGAATGCAAGAAATAATGAAGTAAAAGAACTGAAAACAGAATATTTCAAAGGACAGCGTGAAAGACAAAGTAAAGTATTATAATGAAATGTGCAAGTACCTGGAGTTAGAACACCAAAAGCAAATAACACACTCCCCATTTCTCAAGCTGAAAGAACTGAAGAGAAAAATTTGGGCTTCAGGTTGCAGTACTGAAGGATTTTATGACAAAATAAGGAGCTCTGATTGTGCAGTTGTTAAAGCATTTGGCTGCTAACCAACCAATCAACAGTTTGAACCCAACCCTGGTGAAAAACAAAGCTCCAGGAATTGATGGAATACCAATTGAGATGTTTCAACAAACAGACACAATGCTAGAAATGCTCAATCATCAATGCCAAGAAATTTGAAAGAAAGCTACCTGGCCAACTCACTGGAAGAGATCCATATTTGTGGCCATGATAAAGCAATGTCCTTAATACACACAAGTAAAATTTTGCTGAAAATAATTCAAAAATAGTTGCAGAAGTGCATTGACAAGGAACTGCCTGAAATTCAAGCTATACTCAGGAGAGGTCATGGAACAAATGATGTTAGATAGATGTTGGCCCAAAGCAGAGAATACCAGAAAGATGTTTATCTGTGTTTTATTGGCTGTGGATCATAATACTTTATGGATAATGTTGTGAAAAATGAGAATTCCAGAACAGTTAATTGTGTTCATGTGCAACCTGTATAAGATTCACTTGTTTGAAAAGAATAAGGGTATACTGCACAGTTTAAAATCAGGAGAGGTATGTATCAGAGTATTCTTTCACCATACTTATTCAACCTGTATGCTTAGCAAGTAATCCAAGAAAATGAACTATATGAAGAAAAATAGAGCATCAGGATTAGAGGAAGACTTGTTAACAACCTACAAAATCCAAATGAGACAACTTTTCTTGCTAAATCAAAGAGGACTTAAAGCACTTACTGATGAATATCACAGACTACAGTCTCAGTATGGATTACTTCTCAACATAATGAATACCAAAATCCTTATAATGAAATCAATAAGTAACATCATGATAAATGAAAAAAAGTTGGAAGTTGTCAAGAATTTCATTTTACTTGGAGCCACAATCAATGTGCATGGAAGCAGCAATCAAGAAATAAAACAACATATTATTGCACTGGGCAAATCTTCTGCAAAAGACTTCTATGAAGTGTTAAAATGAAAAGATGTCACTTTGAGGACTGACCCAAGCCATGGTATTTTCAATTGCTTCATATGCCTACAAAAGCTGGACAATGAATAAAAAAGACCGGAGAAGAATTGATGTCTGTGAGTTATGATATTAGCAAAGAATATTGAATATACCATGGATGGCCAGGATAAAAAGCTTACTTAGAAGAAATATAACTGAATGCTCCTTAGAAGTGAGGATTGTGAGACTTTGTCTTATGTACTTTGGATGTGTTATTAAGGGATCCAGTCCCTGGAGAAGGACATCATGCTTGATAAAGTAGAGATGGAGCAAAAGAGAGAAGGCCCCCAGCAAGATGAATTGGCACAGTGGCTACAACAATAAGCTCAAACATAGCAATGATTGTGCAGATGGCACAGGATTAGGCAGTGTTTCATTCTGTTGTATGTAGTGTGTCTGTGAGTCAGAATTGACACAATGGCACCTAACAACAATATAATCTGCTTTATTTAAAGTCAACTGATCTAGTCACATGTAAGTACTTTATAACAGCATATAAACTAGTGTTTGTTCAAGCAACTAGTCACCATAGCCTAGCCAATTTGACACATAAAATAAAGCATCATAGGTAATATTTGTGAAAATTTAATTATAGCTTCTATACATTATGGGGCAATCTACTTCCATAGTGATACTGCCTCGGAAACCCAAGGAAGGGTCGCTATGAGTCGGGTCCAACTTGATGGCACATAACAACAACAACAACAACATTACTCTTGAGAATGGGTGCTAGTACCACATAGATGATTCAAAGTGTCATTAATTTAACTTCTTCTAATGTGCTTAATATCACTTCCTTAAAATAAAAAATGTTTTCCCCTATGTATTTGAAAGTATTTAAGCGACTGCAATGTAATAAATTACTTAGTGTGATTTTTCTAGCCATAAGTCTTTGTAAACTTTGTGGTAGAATTTGCCATGAGCAGCTCAGCAGCTCCTGATTGTTAAAATTATCCACCTGGGGTATTTCTGTTGGGAGCTGGATGAAGTAGTTGCCGGGGAAGTTCTCTCTGTCTCAGGTATATAGAATTCTGATGTTGGGACTGCTTAGTTTGGCCACTCTGCCAAGTTCAAAAGCAGCCATCCTGGAGGCAGAAGGAATCTCTCACTGTTGGGAGAGATATGAGAGACACATTCTACTGGGAGAGATATGCACTGCTGTGAGAGACACAAGAGACACACACTGCTGGAGAGAGACTGAGAGAGACTGTCAGCTGAGAGACAGGTGGCTGAGAGAGACTGAGTGTGTTCCTGAACTTGAATTGCAGCCTATTGCTTCCCTAATAAACCCATAATCTGAGAGTTCTGCATGACCACTGCAGCAAATTATTGAACCCAGCAGAAAGGTGGTGGATGCTGTGGAGGAATGGTTGGTGTCAAGGCTGGAGGCAGGTGGCATGTCTGGCCTCATAGGGATAAGCCTTGTGCTACTGATAGTGATTCTGTCTTCCTTTTGTGGGGTTAGAGGAGGTCAGATGTGGCTTCCTTGCCTCTTTGGCAGTGATAGAGTTGAGTAATTTTTTTCTGTATAATTTTATTTTAACTTATATGTACTATCGCTAAAAATATTTTTTGTTGTTTAATTTGGATAATAATTTTAAAGGAACAACATTAAAATGTTATTATTGTTTATTTTGTTTCTTATCCAAGGATTTTTTTTTAATATGATATAATGGAATTTGTACTTTTATTTTTAGAAATAGTTCTTAAGAAATTTAGAAATAGTATTTTTCCTTCAGTGTTTGTAAAGCTATTGCAAGTCCCATAGGGATATATTAAAGTATGTTGCTGTTTTTAGGTGTCATTGAGTCAGCTCTGACTCAAAGAGATGCTATGTACAACAGAATGAAACACTGTCCAGTCCTGGGCCATCCTTACAATCCTTGCTATGCTTGAGCCATCCTTACAGTTCCTACTATGTCAATCCATCTTGTTGAGGTCTTCCCCTTTCTCACTGACCCTCTACTTTACAAAGCATGACATCCTTCTCCAGGGACTAGTCCCTTCTGACAACATGAATGAAATAGGTAAGATGAAGTCTGACAATTCTTGCTTCTAAGGAGCATTCTACTGTACTTTCCCTAAGACAGATTTGTTTGTTCTATTGGCAGTTCATGGTATTTTCAGGATTCTTCACCAGCACCACAAATCAAAGACATCAACTCTTCTTCAATCTTCCTTACTCATTGTCCAGCTTTCACATGCACAAGAGGTGAATGAAAAGACTGTGGCTTTAGTAAAGCATACCTTAGCCTTTGAAGTCAAACCTTTGCTTCTTGGGAAAGGAAGATGGCATCATACCAATAACCTGAATGTTTAATCTCTCTTCCAATTTAAACCCTGAATAACTAGGTAAAGCAGATACACATAATGATACTGGAGTGATGAGTAACTAAAGAGAAGATAAAATATTAGTTTCAGTGAAGGTGGAGAACAAGAGCAAATTAAATAACTGGGAAAAATAAATGAACCCACTTAGCCAGCAGAGACAGAGGCAGAGTAGACTCATCAGAAATACAAAAGATGTTGGCAGAGGGAAAGAGAAAAAAAATCTTGAAAACCGTTGGCAATGTGGACTCAAGATAGCCACACCAGGGGTTTTTCGTAGTGACCGTGGGCTCTGAGTAAGTATGAGAATCTTACTGGGAAATGTATCCAGATCCCCCTTGACTTGGGCTGTGGCAGAGTCCAGAAAGAAGTGGGGGAAAGGGAGAAACTCCCTTCAAGTAGACAGAGCCCCAGAGTGCATGAATGACAGTGGGTTGGGGTTCAACTCTTCTATGATCTCTTCTAGCACAGAGTGGAGTGGGATACTGGGATTCTGTGGCTTGTCAATCCAATCAGAAAGTGGTGGCCCTTCAACCATTGCAGACTCTGTTGGTTTTGAACCCCTGGGTCTTTGACTGACAATAGGATGTCATCATTAGTAGATGTCTCAAAAGGACACAGACTACATTCCCTATGCCTGCATCATTGACTGAATTATCTCACCTGAAACACAGAAAACTCCTTCTACCTTTCTATCTGGGGGTCTCACTTCTGGTGCTTTTTTCTTTTCTTTTTCTTTTTCTTTCTTCCTTTTCTCCCCTGCCTCATCCAATAGAAGGAACACATTAAACCTCCACCAGGCCACAGGAGCTATTACACTGAAAACCTCACCCAATAGACAAGTAACACCAATAGCTCCTACATCACAGAATCAACAACAGATGGTGGATAACACTTGCCCTCCCCAACTTCAAATTCTCTTCATGACAAACAGAGACCTGCACCCACATCCCAACCAATGATTCCACCAACATAGAAAGAGCTGGAGAGCGACCCAGTACAGCCAAGTTAATAACCAAGAAGTACACCTGCTCCACATGTTCAGATATAGTAAAACATAAAATCAGGGTGAAGCAAATAAATACATAGCTAACAATTAAAGACAACAACTTCAAAATGTCTAAGAAACAACAGACATCCTCAAAAAAAGAAAAAAGCAAGACAATAGAAATAAAATCTCAAGCTAAAGAATTATCTACCATGGAAGAAGAACAAGAAATAGAACTATCTGAGAAGGAATGGAGAAGGTATATATATATACAGGACTCTCCAAGAGCTCAAGGAACCACAAACAGAATCAACAAGAAGACATACAGTACCCTGGAAGAATTCAGAAAAAAAAATTCAAGAACAAAATAACAAGATAAATACACAATTAGATCTCACACAAAACAGCAATTCGAAATCCAGAAGATGAACACTAAAATTATGGAGACAGATAATACAGTGGAAGAACAAAAGAGTAGACTAGACCTGGCTGAAGAATGCATTTCCCATCTAGAAGACAAATCCCTTGATGCCAGTGTGTATAAAGAAAAATCAGAACAAAAATTTAAGAGAAATGAAGAGAACTTAAGAGTTATATGGATGACATGAAAAGAAACAACATATACCTCATTGGAATACCTGAACAAGAAGAGCAAAAAACAAAACAAAACAAAAAAGCACTGAGAAAATTGCTGAAGACTTGCTAACAGAAAATTTTCCCTGAATCATGAAGAAAGAAATGATATCTGTCCAAGAAGCTCAAAAAACCCCTTACAAGATAGATCCCAAGAGACAGTCACCAAGACATATCATAATCAAACTCTCCAAATCCAAAGGAAAAGAAAGAATCTTGGGAGCAGCTTGGGAAAACAAAATATTACCTACAATGGACAATAAGACTAAGCTCTGATTTCTCAGAAGAAACCATGCAGGCAAGAAGGCAATGGGATGCATATACAAAACCTTGAAGGAAAAGAACTTCCAGTGAAGAATTATATATCCAGCCAAATTGTCCCTCAAATATGAGGGTGAAATCAAGACATTCTTACACAAAGAGAAATTATAGACATTTTCAAAAACCAGCCCAGCCCTACAAGAAATGCTAAAGGGATTCCTTCCAATAGAGAACCTACAATAGAGAACAACAAATTAAAATCAAGATACTTGACAGTACCACCTAGAAACCAAATCAGAAAAAGATTCTCAAAATAAGCACATAAGAAATGTACATAGAGAAATAAAGGAGTCAATCAACTGATGACAACAACAAGAAAGCAAATAGAGGTAATAAAAGTTTTAATTACAAAACTTCCAAATGGTGAGGAAGACAGGACTATGTCTTTATAAAATAGACTGTTCCAAACTTAGGGAGATGAGAAATTACTTCAGGATAACCACAAAGATAATTAACAATCTTTTTAAACAACCTTGAAAAAAAGAAAAATATAAGGGTTTAGTAAGCACAAAACCAACAACAATGAAGAGAAGAGAAAAGAAATAGAACACTTGATAACAAAATGAGCTCAGCACAGAAAAAAAAAAATTTTGAAGAAGGAAATCAACAACACAACAAAAACACAATAGAATGACAGCAATAAATTAACACCTATCGCTAAATACACCCAATGTGAATGGACTAAATTCACCAGTCAAGAGAAAGAGAGTGCCAGATTAAATAAAAAAAGAAGAAGAAGAACTATCGATATGCTGCTTACAAGGGACCCATCTTAAACATAAAAATAAAAGCAAATTAAAAACTAAGGAGTGGAAAAAAATATATACTAAGCTAATGGTGACCAAAAAAGAGCAAGAGTGGAAATATTAATTTCCAATAAAATAGAATTCAAGGTGAAAAACAGCATAAGGGACAAAGAAGGACAGTATATGATGTTAAAAGGGTCAATTGACCAAGGAGACATTACCATAATAAATATCTATGCACATGATGAAAATGCTCCAAAATATGTAAAGTAAGTATTAACTAGGAGCTCTGGTAGTGTAGTGCCTATGGCACTTGACTGCTAACCAGAAGGCTGGCAGTTCAAACCCACCAAACACTCCTCAGAAAGAAGATGGGGCAATCTACTTCCATAGTGATACTGCCTTGGAAACCCAAGGAGGCGTCTCTATGAGTCGGGTCTGACTTGATAGCACATAACAACAACAACAAGTATTAACTGAATTGAAAGGAAAAATAGACAACTCTAAAATAGTAGTAGGAGACTTTAATACACCACTTTCAAAGAGGGAGAAAACAGCTAGGAAAAAAAAAAAAAAAAACCAACTCAACATTCATACATAAGAACTCATCAACACAATCAACCAGCTTGGTCTCACAGACACATATAGAGTGTTCCATGCAACTAAAGCAAAATACACATTCTTCTCCAGTGCACATGGATCATTCTCCAGAATAGACCATATGTTAGGCCACAAAACAACCCTCAATAAATTCAAAAACATTGGAATACTAAAAAACATCTTTTTGGATCACAATGCTATAAAATTAGAAATCAATAATAGGAAGATCAAGGGAAAAAAAATGGAAACTGAATAATACACTGCTCAAAAACTACTGGGTAATAGAATAAATAAATTATGAACTAAAACAAATTCCTAGAAACAAATGAGAATGAAGATACAACTTAACAAAACCTTTGGAACACAGGGAAAGCAATACTCAGAGGCCAATTTATAGCAATAAATGCACACATCAAAAAAAGAGGAAAGAAACAAAATCTATATTTTAACACAACTCCAACAATTAGAAAAAGAGCAACAAAAGAAACCTACAGTATCCAGAAATAAGGAAATAATAAAGATCAGAGCACAAATAATGAAAGCAGAAAACAAACAAAAAGAGAGAGAGAAAGAGAAAATCACAAAACAAAAAACTTTTTCTTCTAAAAGATTAACAAAATTGACAAACCACTGGCAGATTTAACAAAGGAAAAGGAAGAGAAGGTGCAAATAACACAAATAATAAATGAAAAGGGTGACATCACAACAGGACCAACTGAAATTAAAAGGATAATAACAGAATATTATGAGGAACTGTAGTCCAACAGATTCAAGAACCTAGAAGAGATGGACAAGTTTCTAGAAACTCAAGCCCTACATAAACTATCTCAGGCAGAAACAGAATACATGAACAGACCAATAACAAAGAGGAAATTGAGCAGGTCATAAAAAAATTCCCCACAAAAAAGTCCTAGCTGAGAAAGCTTCACTGGAGAATTTTACCAAGCATTAGGGAAGACCTGACACTTATACTACTCAAACTATTCCAGAAAAAGATAGAATACTTCCAAATTAATTCTATGAAGCAAGCATAACACTGATGCCAAAACTAGAGAATGAAGCCACTAAAAAGGAAAATTACAGACCAACATCCCTCAAGATATAGACACAAAAATCTTCAACAAATTCCTAGCCAACAGAATCCCACAACATGTCAAAAAAATAATACATCATGACCAAATGGGATTCATACCAGGTATGCAAGGATGGTTCAACATCAGAAAAACAATCTGTAATCCACCACATAAACAAAAAAAAAGAACCATATGATCACATCAATTAACGCGAAAAAGCATTCAAGGGATTCAAAATGGAATTTCATCAGTAATCACCATGCTATTTCTCTCTAGCATCTTAGTGCTTGAAAAACTAGGTACAACATTTTGAATTAGGGATTCTGGTGCTCTGAACAGCTCACTGAGTCAGAGTGCACCAAACTGAGAGGAGTAAAATGAGAAAGGAGAAAAAGATGGGAAAAAATAACAAGATCAGAAGCTCTATCCTGTGGAGCACCAACAGAAAGCTGAGAAAGGCCATTGGAGACTTCTCAGGGGGAATGCCAACTGGTAGATGAGAAAGGCCATCTGAGACCTCCTGGTTAAGGAAGAAGACACACCATACCAGCATACCAGTGACCACACCAACACACCTGCAGTCACCCCAAGGATCTACCTTCAGCACCTGATTTTATCAGTAACTTGGATCAGCAAGGTGCAAATGGGCACATCCAGTGCCACTGAAACCCAAGCAGAGAGTCCATTGGTGCTGCAGGAGGGAAGCCCCAGGTAGGGAACCCTGCAGAGGGTCACCGATCAGGCTTGGGTCAGCATACTGGCACTGAGAGGCCTGCACTTGACTTTATCAGTAATATTGGGACCACAGATTACTAGCAGGTACTCTCCTGACTACAGTACCACTGAAACCGAGCGAATCTTTGGTGCCACAGGTGGGCGGACCCACAGAGGAACTCCCAAGGAGGGGCGCAGTCTGGGCTGTTTGGACCAGTGCTGTGGGCAGAAGGGCCCAGAGAGAGGAACCCCTGCGGCAGATCATAGAGCTGGGCAGTTTCCCTGGGTCAGCTTTTTGGTGCTGAGGGGCCTCGGAAGCAGGGTTTTTGCATGTGGCTGACCTGGAGGAAAGTGGTGACCCCATAACAACTGGAGTCTTTGCTGAAATTGAGCTGTGGGCCTGTGAATAACAGCACAACATCATCATTAGCAGTCCACTCAAAGCCCTAGAAACTGCCCCTAGCAACAGGAAGCTTTCCTTCTGCTGCTCTTCTGCTCCCACCTTCTCTGCCAATAACTTCACTCACCCAATAGAAGAAACTACATTCACCACTATAAAACCTCCCAGTTTGAACTCTAAACCCTCTTTACAACAAACAGAAACCCATATCCACATTCCACACAGTGACTCCACCATTACAAAGAAAACTTCAGAGCAACCCAGCATACCTGAATTAATAACTAAAAAAAATAAAATACACCAGCTTCACCCTTTCAAAATACCAAACCATAAAATCAGGACACAACAAATCAATACATAACCAACAGTTAAAGATAACCTCAAAATGTCTAGGAAAGAACAGGCAACCTCAAATCAAACAAACAA
>NW_006921772.1:5598087-5599330 GCF_000298275.1 Orycteropus afer afer
AGAGTGGCAGACTGGATAAGAAAAGAATACCCATCAATATGCTGCTTACAAGAGACCCACCTTAGACACAAAGATAAAAACAAATTAAGAGTTAAGGGATGGAAAAAAATATACCAAGTCAATGGTAACCAAAAAAGAGCAGGAATGGCAATATTAATTTCTGATAAAATAGACATAAAGGTGAAAAACATCAGAAGAGACAAAGAAGGACATTATATGATGCTGAAAGGGTCAATTGACAAAGACGATGTTACAACAATAAATATTTATGCACCCAATAAAAGTGCTCCAGAATACATGAAGCAAATATTAATTGAATTAAAAGGGATGATAGAAAATTCTACAATTGTAGCAGGAGACTTTAAAACACCACTTTCAAAGAGGGACATGTCAACTAGAAAAAACTCAACAAAGATACTGAAGAACTCAACAATACAATCAACCAACTTGACCTCATAGACATATACAGAGCATTTCACCCAACAAAAGCACAATTCACATTCTTCTCTAGTGCACCTGGATCCTTCTCCGGAATAGACCATATGCTAGGACATAAAACAAGCCTCAATAAATTCAAAAGCATTTAAATACTACAAAGCATCTTCTCAGACCACAATGCTATAAAATTAGAATTTAATAGTAGGAAGATCAAGGAAAAAACATCAAACATATGGAATCTGAAGAGCTCACTGCTCACAAACTACTGGGTAATAGAACATATAAAAAGTGAAATAAAAAAAATTCCTAGAAACAAATGAGAATGAAGGTACATCATATCCAAATCTATGGGACACAGCAAAAGAAGTACCCAGAGAACAGTTTATAGCAATAAATGCATACATCAAAAAAGAAGAAAAAAACAAAATCAACACTCTAACTCATCAACTCCAAAAACTAGAAATAGAACACAAGAAATCATTTTGTTTCCAGTATCTGTTGTTGTTGTTATGTGCCATCAAGTCAGCCCCAACTCATAGCAACCCCTCTTTGGGTTTCTGAGGCAGTATCATTATGGAAGTAGATTGCCCCATATTCCTTCTGAGGAGTGGCTGGTGGGTTTGAACCGCCAGCCTTCTGGTTAGCAGTCAAATGCCTTAGGCGCTATGCCACCAGAGTTCCCTTATTCCTGGAAGCAAGGAAATAATAAAAATCAGCAGAAATAAATGAAACAAACAAAAAACAACAACAACAACAAAAAAAAAAAAACAGAGAAAATCAACAAAACACAAAGCTGGTTCTTTGA
>NW_006921772.1:5609995-5623015 GCF_000298275.1 Orycteropus afer afer
TCTTTAAATATCCAAAATAGTCAACCCTGTTTTAAGCATTCAAAATGGCAGTGTCCTCCGGACTGGCAAAACTTCACAGCTCAGCACGCCTTTCTCTTCACCTTCTCCGTTTATTCCCCAGCCACCAGAGCAGTCCTCTGTACAGTCCCTGGCTAGCAGGGCTGATTTTTAGGTTAATTCTTAGGTCTTACCACCACTCGGGAATCTCCAAGCTGTCTGTGCCGTGCCATCAGGTTCGCTCAGGATCGCTACCAGACCGCAGCTCCGTCTGTCTCCTTTTTTGGTATTTTCATGCAAATTCTTCTTCTAGTTGGGGTTTAGTCCAATTCTATATCCTTCCCTTCAAGGCTTAGGAGTCCAGGATTATCTTCTGTCTCTGTGTTAATTGATTTCCTTTTTCTTTGTTGAAGAAGGTCTGTGCAGTCTTTCTGCCTAGTCTGCCATCTTACTGGAATTCCCTCAGTCTCCCCAAGACTTCTTATATACAGGAAGCAGACTCCATACCTAAAACAGCTACTCAGCTGCTCACAGTAGATTTCACCATGAAGTTGATTACTAGTCTCATAATGGGGAAAGCAAGAGGTCACCAAAATCACTAAAAAGGTCACTAAAAAGAAGAGAAGACCAAAATGGGTAACCGAAGAGACTCTGAAACTTGCCCTTGAGCAGAGAGTAGCTAAAGCAAATGCAAGAAATGACAAGATAATAGAGCTGAACAGAAGATTTCAAAGAGCAGCTTGAGAAGACAAAGGCAATTACTATAATGAAATGTTCAAGGACCTGGAGTTAGAAAACCAAAAGGGAAGAACACACTCGGCATTTCTCAAGCTGAAAGAACTGAGGGAAAAAATTAAGTTGAAATGTTGAAAGACTATATGTGCAAAATATTGAATGATGCAGGAAACATCAAAAGAAGATGGAAGGAATACACAGAGTCACTGTACCAAAAAGAACTGGTTGATCATCATCCATTTCAGGAAGTGGCATATAATCTAACACCAATAGTATTGAAGGAGAAAGTCAAAGCTGCAATAAAGGAATTGGCAAAGAACAAGGCTCTGGGAATTGTCAGAATACCCATTGAGATATTTCAACAAATGGATGCCCCACTGGAGGCACTCACTGGGTTATCTCAAGAGTTTGGAAGACAGCTACCTGGCCAACTGACTGGAAGAGATCCATATTTGTACCCATTCTAAAGAAAGGTGATCTCACAGAATGTGGAAATTATTGAACAGTATCATTAATATCATACACAAGTAAGATCTTACTAAAGATAATTCAACAATGGTTGCAGCAGTATATTGACAGAGAACTTCCAGAGGTGCAAGCTGGATTCAGAAGAGGATGTAGAACAAGGGATATTATAGCTGCCGTCAGATGGATCTTGGCTCAAGGCAAAGAATATCAGAAAGATGTTCACTTGTGTTTTATTGCCTATGCAAAGGCATTTGATTGTGTGGATCATGACAAATTATGGATAACATTGAGAAGAATGGGATTCTTGAACACTTGATTGTATTCATAAGGAACCAGGAGGCTGTCATTCGAACAGAACAAGATAACACTACATGGTTTAAAATGAAGAAGGGAGTGTGTCAGGGTTGTATCCTTTCCCCATACATATTCAATCTATATGCTGAGCAAATAATCCAAGAAATTGGACTATATGAAGAAAAACATGGCATCAGGATTGGAGAAAGAATCATTAACAACCTGAGATACACAGATGATACAACTTTGCTTGCTGAAAGTGAGGATGACTTGAGACACTTCCTGATGAAGATTGAAGAATACAGTCTGCAGTATGGATTACATCTCCATATAAAGAAAACAAAAGTCCTCACAACTGGACCAATAAGCAGCATCACAATAAATGGCGAAAAGATTGAGGTTGTCAAAGAATTCACATTGCTTGGTTCTACAATAGATGCCAACGGAAGCAGCAGTCAGGACATTAGACAATGTGTAGCACTGTGAAGGTGGGCTGCGAAGGAACTGTTTCAAGTGCTGAGGAGCAAGGATGTCTCCTTGAGGACTAAGGTGTGCCTGACACAAGCCATGATATTTTCAGTCACCTTGTATACATGTGAGAGCTGGACAAAGAATAAGGAAGACCAAAGAAGAGTTGATGCTTTTGAGTTGTGGTGCTGGCGAAGAATGCTGAAAATACCATGGACTGGTAAAAGAACTAACAGATCTGTCCTGGAGGAAGTGCAGCCAAAATGCTCCTTAGAAGCGAGAATGTCCAGACTTCGTCTCACCTACTTTGGTCATGTTGTCAGAAGGGAGCATTCCCTGGAGAAGGATGTCAGGCTTGGTAGGGTGGAGGGTTGACGAAAGAGGGGGAGGCTTTCAATGAGATGGATTGACACAGTGGCTGCCATGGTGGGCTCAAGTATAGCAAGGATCGTGGAGCTGACGCAGGATTGGGCAGTGTTTCCTTCTGCTATGCATGGGGTCGCTATGAGTCAGAAATGACTCAACAGCACCTAACAACAACAACAATGGGTAATACTACATCCAGCTGTCCTGCCACTCAACCAGGCCCAGCCAAGTTGACACACAAACGTAAACACCACAGGAGCTATATGACAATTTTCTTTAAGCTTTCAGAGCACTATAGAAGCACATTTCAACCTTACAGGACAATCCAGGCAGAAACCTTTGAAGTAAATTGTTTACATTGATTTGCAATCCCATAAGCTTTTGTAGTAAACAATATCATTTGAATTTCCAAACCTGCTTAATTCAATAGAAAATTGCTTTCTGTCTTTTTCAGAGATCCACTTAGATGACTTGAGCAGAATGAAAAAGAGTAGGAGAGTAGGCTTGTAATGTTGATGAAAGAAGATCTTAGAATCCCTTTGATGACTACTCACTGTTATTGAATCAATTCCAACACAGCTGCCACCATAGGGTTTCCAAAGCTGTAAGTTTTTCTGGAAGGATAGTATCTCATCTTTCTTCCATGGAGTGGATGGTGAATTCAAACCACCAACCTTTTGGTCAGCAGCCCAATGGCTTAACCACAGCACCACCAGAGCTCCTTCTTTGATGTCTAGACAGATAGAATTGACTACACAGAACTGCCCTTGCCTATGGAGAACTGATCATCACACCTCTGACTAAAGAAGGTAATGGATGCATATGTACTTAACACAGTGCCTGGTTCAGGGTAAAGCAGTAGTAAAGAATTTACCTCCTCAAAAATTCTCATCTCCAATGAATGAGTACGGAGCTTAGATTCGTCCTGTGTTTAAGGAATTCTTAAGTTGCATTTATATATTTCCAAAAGATCAATTATATCAGAATTGTTAAGGCATGCACTCACCATTCTAAAAAAAATTGTATTGAGGTTTTACTATGTACTTGATACAAGGCAGCATGTGGCGAGGTGAAAACCACACACTATAGAGATAGGACACCTGAGGCTGTATTCCAGTTCCACCATTTACTAATCTTGAGGCTTCAGCACATATTTTTTATCCTCTCTGTGCCTTATTTTTCTCATCTCTAAAATGAAATATTAGTAATAGTTATTTCATACTACTGTGAAAATTAAATAAATATATGTAAAGCACTAAGAATAGAGTCTGGCGAATAAGGTATAGTGTACAATTGTTGACCATTATTAATATTTTATAATTATTTTAAAACACTAATATCTTGCATTCTCACTGGGTTTTTCCAAGACAGAATTTTTTGGTCTTCTGGCAGTCTGTGGTATATTCAATATTCTTTATTCATACTCAAATTCATCTCATTTACTTTAGATATGTTATCAGGAGGGATCAATCCCTGGAGAAAGATAACAGGTTTGGTAAATCAGAGAGTCAATGAACGAGATGGATTGACACAATGTCTGCAACAATGGGCTCAAACATACCCACAACTACAAAAATGGCATAGAACTGAGCAATGTTTCCTTCTGTTATACATGGGGTTGCTATAAGTTGGAACCAACCCAATGGTACCTATAAAAACAACTAAAACAACATTCTGTAATCAGAAAATGGAAAAACAAAGCAAAGAATCCTTTATGCTCTATGAAAGTAGATAACTCAAGCTTATCTTCATGGAATTTCTATTAAATGTGAAAGGTTAGAGTGTAGATTATCTTTTTTACTTTATGCCAAATGGAGTTTAGGCTTGAAGGAGATAACTGGCTCACATCAAATGATGTCATTCATTGATTCAGTCACTTTCAGAGCTGAAAGCATGAATATTTACAGTTTTATCGGCTGAAGATCATCTCCACCTATTTCTGCTAAGTGCATAGAACTTTTTTTGTAAATTGCCCCACCCCCACCCCTGACTGGCCTGTCAGCCATAGTCCACCAAATCTGATGATGGTAACGTGATCTGGGCCTGGACAGATAACCGTATTATGGGCTGAAGGGTCACAATTACACAAGAAGAGACTGTCAATTTTTTATGTGGAATTCAATGCATAATACTGGGCAACAGAAGCATATTTTACTCTGGGACCAGTAAATTGAGATCATGTAAACCTGAATCCAGCTACAAATATGTCTTTGTTCTCTTGTCTTCCAGAGTAGGGAAGGAAGCTTACATGCAGTGGACAGTCTAAGGCCAACACATAGAGGGGAGCAGCACCAATGGATAAAGAAATAATTCTAATGACATGATTTGAGTCCCTTGAGTGTTGAGGCTTTCTCTACCTCTGAATTCCAAGGTGTGAAAGGCAATGAATTATTTTTTTGCTTAGTATGGGTCTGCTTGAATTTCTATCCCTTGCAATGAAAAGGCTGCTGACTGAAAAATATTGCAAATGAAAGATTCAAAAATGAAGATTTGGCTAAATTAGAAAAAAAAAAAAGGAAGGAGAATGTGGATCTCATATTCTGGCCATTAAGCGAGCTAAACTTATTATACAATGATAGCAATAATACAACAGCAAAGCAGCTGGTGGATCTATTTTATCTTGGGTCTTGGAGCATGTGACAAATCAAAGTGGGAGCTTTGAGCTGTTGGTAGAGAAACATCAGATTGTTGATGGGTTTATTATGTCTTATGACTTCCAGTAACATCTAATTGGAAATAGATAAGGTTCAGTCTAAGCTAGCTATCTAAAAGATAGAGAAAATATGCATTTTTAACAAAAGCACCTTTAGCTTGTAGCTTTTTAGGATTACACAAAGTTAAAATTTATCTTCTTGCCTTATGTTAGTGCAAGCAAGCAAACATGAAATGAGAAAGTGTGAGTAATGTTGGAAGTAAGGAAGATACAGGGTAGTGAGGTAGGGGTGGGGAACACTTTATCTTCCAGTCTTCTTCCAAACCCCTGGTGGAATGCAATTCCCTGTGGGATACAAGTAATAAGTTTCTAGATTAAAATGTGTTTTTTCCTGGATGCAGCCTGGGGGCACAGAGCAGATGAGCTGTCCTTCAACATCCCAGTCTTTAGTTTTATACTGCTATTAGACAATAAATCTTTTAAACGGAGAGTTAGGAACAAGGACAAAACCCACATACCAATGCAAAAGGACAGAAAAATAAATGTACATTGTCTGGATATAAAGGTCTGACTAATAAAATTTTATAGCTTTGATTGCTATCTAATGGAATCCATAAGAACAAAATGTATAGGTAACCAAATAAATATTTAAGAGATTGAATTGTCAGAGAAATCTAAGCTGGTTGCTTAACACCTTTGTTAATTTTCAGGACCTGAACCTGGTACCAACAGCAACTGGGTTGCTGAACTGGTACAGTCACCAGTAGTTGATTTTTTTCTCAGTGTACTTTTCAGGTGTTGCATTGGAGGTAAAGAGGAAGAGAAATGCCCATGGCACCCCAACAGGCACAGAAAGAAGCTTGCATTAAGTAAGTTTAAGGTAGAAAAACTTTTCTTCTTTTGCCCATCTGGATATTTAAGCTCTGGACCAAGGATCAGTATTACCACTATTTTTTTCTTCATTTCTAAATGGGAAGTATTCAGTCTTTTTCCCAACACTGTATTTTGGATAAGTTAGTTATACATTTTAGGATCCTGAGTAACCATTTCTATATCTAATAAATCAGAGACGCTAAATTTGGAATTGAATGCCATAAGTAGGTATTATTGGATAGTAACAAGATGTTCTTGGATAGAGAACTAGATATCCTTTTGTGATAGAGTAATTACACTACAATTTATAAAATGAAAAGTTAATTGGGATTATTTTGAAATCACAGATATGAAAATCAGGTTCCAGACTAAATACAAGAAGAAAGTGAAAAGCTTCACTCTTAGAAACTTCAACAGACATTCAAAGGAGTAAATAGGTCACATCCATGCACATGCACATACACAAACACACATAGGAAAATAGAGAAAATTATAAATATATCAGTTCTTTTCATAATATTCTATAAATCAGTGGAATCCAAATTTAAATTTCAATAGAAATTTCAATAAAAACTTAACAATCTGATTCTAAAACTTTTACTAAAAATATAAATGTGCAAGAATTGCCAAAATAATTTTTCTTCATCTACAATTTTTAATAGCTTTACTGAAATAAAATTGACATACAATCAACTGCCCATATCATAAGTGTACAGTTTGATGCAGCATAACGTATGCACACACCTGTCAAATCATCACTACAATCAAGACAGTGAACATATTAATCACCCCCCAAAATCTCCTTCTAACCTCTTTAATCTCTCCCTTTTGGCCCTCTCTCCTCCTTGTTGGAGGGAGCTCTGGTAGCATAGTGGCTAAGACACTTGCCTGCTAACCAGACGGCTGGCGGTTCAAACCCACCAGCCACTCCTCGGAAGGAAGGTTGGGCAATCCTACTTCCGTAGTGATACTGCCTCGGAAACCCAAGGAGGGGTCGCTATGAGTCGGGGTCGACTCGACGGCACATAACAACAACAACAACAACCTCCTTGTTGGATATAAATTTATAAAATAATACTCTTTTTCTTTCCATACTTTAAAAATGTTGCTTCACTCTCTTCAAGTTCACATTGTTTCTGTTGAGAAAACTGCTGTCATTCTTATATTTAATCTGTTATATGTAATGTGTCTTTTTATTTCTAAATGTTGTTATAATTTTATCTTTATTCCTGGTCTTGAGCAGGTTGATGGTATTTTTGGTGCAAATTTTGTTTTAAATATATTTATTTTGTGCTTTGCATTTGTTGGGATTTTTCAATATGTGCCCTTATACTTTCATCAAATTTAAAAATTTTTCAGTCATTATTATTTATTTATTTATTTATTTTTGTGATTTAGGTGCAAGTTTACAGAGCAGTTTGTTTTACATCCAACATTTCATGTACATTTAGTTTCATTCCCCATTTACCATCCCCAGCCCTAGCCCAATCTCCTCCCCTCCCTGCCCAGTAACATCTCCACCTCCATTCCCCTCATAGCTATGCACTCCTGTGTGTCCTGCATTTCCTTGGGTGAATGTTGCCCCTTTGGTGCCCCGTGGTCAATTGTTCCAAGGGATGCATCTCCAAAGAGCATGTGGGTCCATCACCCTGGCTTGAGTGATCTGCATGTACATCTTGTTTATTATTGGTCTGAGAGCCAGTCCAGGGAGTAAGTTTTATTCCAGTTCCAAATGTATCCCAGGGCCCTAGTATTGGGGGTCTCAACCAGACTCCATCTGACCAGTAATTCTGGTCATTATTGTGTTTTTGGATTTTGTTCCACATTTTTCCTCCCACTCTATCCAGGATCTCCAGTTTTGATACTTTCCTGAGGAGTTGACATTGGTAGCCAGGTACCATCTAGTTCTTCTGGTCTCAAGGACCATCATGTCCTATTGGCGAATGCTTCCAAATGTCCTGGGTTTTTTGCACTCTTCTTTGCTTCTGTCGATAGGAGACCATTAGCTACATTTTAGATGGCTGCTGGAAAGCTTTTAAGACCCTGGTTGCTACTCACCAATGAGTAACAATTAGTAACACCAAAGAGGAACAAGACTTTTATGTATTTTGTTGTGCCAGTTGAGTCTGATGTCCCCCAGTATTATGGTCCTGAGTTGGTATATCTGTTGGATCTCTCTCCCACAGTGTCTGGTTGTGGGATTATTCTATGTCTGTCTTCTGTTGTTTCTGTAAGGATTGCAGGTATTTTGTATCACTGGTATCTATCTGTGCAAGATTAGTCTCAGCTGAATCTATCCTTGGTCTAGAGTATAATCCTGATCTTCTCAGATGTTTATGTGTTTATCTGTAGCTTGGTATTTGGTGTTAATGGTAATGCAGTATTGTGGACATACTGGTTGTTATTAGCGTCATTCGTTTTTTAATTTTTTTTTTTTTTTTTTTTTCTGTACTGTCTCTCCTTTCCTTCTTGGACTCCAATTTTACATATGATAGACTGCTTGAAGTTGTCTTATAGCTCACTGATTCTCTGATCCCTCCTTTGGAGTCTTTTTATTCTCTGTGTTTCATATTGCTATATATTTAAATCCATCAGTCATTTGTGCTACAATATATTATCAGGTGTTAATCTAATCTTGAGTATTTCTTACTTGTGACATTATAATTTTCATTTCTGAAATTTTGATATAGATCTTATTTATATGTCCCATGACTCTCCTTAACATACTCAGGTTTTGGCTTTTTGACCATATGATATACAGTTACAATCACAGTTTTAATGTCCTTTTATGTTAATACTGATGTCTATATTAGCTCTGCTTCATTTTTGATTGATTTATCTTTTCATTAATTTGAAGGAGCTCTGGTGATGTAGAAGGCTGGTGGTTCAAACCCACCAGCCACTCCTTGAAAGGGAGGTTGGGTAATTTACTTCCATAGTGATACTGCCTGGGAAACCCAAGGAGGGATTGTTATGAATCAGATCTGACTCAATGGCAGTGTGTTGCATTTTTGCATTGTATTAATTTAAGGTAGCCTTTCCTGTTTCTCTGCATGTCTGGTGATTTTTTATAAAATGTTAGTGATATCATGAATTTTACTTTCTTAGGTGCTGGACATTTTTGAAATGCTATAAATATTTTGAGCTTTGTTATGAGATGTTGTTAAATAATTTAGAACAATTCCTGCTTTTGAGATTTTCTAGACGGTAATAGAGCAGCATTTAGTCTATGATAATTATAGCCATTTGTCTTCCTTGGATTCTCATTCCATCATTTCAAGTCAAGAAGTCTACCAGGCTCTGCCTGGTTTTCTACTCCCTGAAAAGTCTCTCAAGCTTGGCAATTATAAGGCCAATCTTGTTTGTTTTCTGTCTTTTAATGATCACTGTCCCTTGTTACCTAATGCGTAAAATTTTGAAAACCATAGTTCCATATGTTTTGTCTAGTGGTTTTCGTTGTTTCTAGTGGCAGGGTAAATCTGGTCACTATTTTTCATCCCAGTTGAAAACAGAAATCAACCAAGACAATTTAGAGACAAAAGAATAAGAAGAAAGACAAAGAGAGAGAGAAAGAATTTCTCTACTGGAAAATAAGTATGCACTAATTGTTTGGTGTGGAATTTAAAAAACTGAGCAATCTCATAGGAAATGAACTATTCGTAACAAGGAAATTTAGTAACAAATATATATATATTTTTAAATCAGCTGAGAACCTATATAGAGTACTTTGAAATGACATTGGGAATATTAACTAGTATTTGGCAAAATTGGAGTTGTGTATCTTTTTCACATCAGTCACAAAAAATAAATTATAGTTAGATTAAATATCTAAATTGAATAAACAAAAGTGTACCAATCTTAAAAGAAAATATGTACAAATAATTTTGACTGTGCAATATAGAAGCTCTCTATAACTTAATCTCACAGGTCATAAGGTGACTTTACAGGAGGAAGACCTGATGATTAGCTTTCATAAAGATTACAGCCTAAAAAACCCTATGGGACAGTTCTACTATGTCACATAGGGTCATTATGAGTCAAAATCAACTAAAAGGCATGTAACAACAGCAAAGCTAGATAGATAAATCTGACTATATTAAAAAATAAAGGCTCTGCCACTGAAAAACATTAGGTTAGTACTAAAATATGAAAAGATCTTACCAAATAATAAAAATGACAGACCAGTGGAGAATAGGGCAGAGAATATAAAAGACTATGAACTCAAAAGGAAGTAGATATACTCATGAAACTTATGAAACACAGTCATAGTTGTTTTTTTTTTTTTTAACATTAAAAACAAAAAAAACAAACCCACTGCCATCATGTCAGATTTTACTCATAGCAATCCCTCCTTCAGTTTCCAAGGTAGTATTACTACAGGAGTAGATTGTCCAATTTTCCTTCCTAGGAGTAGCTGGTGGGTTTGAACTGCCAGCCTTCTAGTTAGCAGTCAAATGTCTTGGAACTATGCCACCAGAGCCATATTACATTGGCAAAATTAGATTATCAGTATCAAATATGATAGAGTTCCAAGAAATAGGTTACCTCATAAAATTAAAAAAATTGTGTCTTATGCCAGTAGTTTTATATCTGCCCAGGTTTAACTCCATTGCTTTGTTGTTTATTATTGCAAGAAAAAAAAAATAGAAACCATATATTTCTATTCGGGGGAAAAGAATTAAACTACAAATATATCATAGTATATAATATATCATAATATATATATATATATATATATATATATTACACTCAGGTGGTGCAGTGGCTAAAGCATATGGCTACTAATCAAAAGTTTGGTGGTAAGAACCCACCAGCTACTCTGAGGAAGAAAGATAAGGTGTCTGCTTCCATGAAGGTTTACTACCATGGGAATCCTACGGGCCAGTTATATTCTGTCTTATAGGGTCACTATGACTAGAAATTGACTCCATGGCAGTAGGTTTGGTTTTGGTATACTGTATACAGTTTAAAAACTAGTAAAGGGGAAGGACGTCAGCAAGATGGATTGGCACAGTAGCTACAATGATGGGTACGGGTATAGCAAGGATTGTGAGACTGGCACAGACCAGGCAGTGTTTTTCTCTTGTACATAAACTCCCTATGAGTCAGAGACAACATGGCACTAACAACAACAGCAGTTTAAAAAGTGCATATAAAAGTCTTCAAGGAAATTATCGTATGTACAGGAGAATGGATGTGATACAAGTTTCATAATACTACATGCAGTATGATGTCTTTTCTGTCAAAAACACAAACATACACACACACAACATTGTATTTCTCTAGAAATTTCACTGTGCATGTGTATTTAAAACATTCAAAGATCTGAAAACATATTCATTAATCTGATGATCTGGGAAGCTCTGGTAGCATAGTGGCTAAGACACTTGACTGCTAACCAGAAGGCTGGTGGTTCAAACCTACCAGCCACTCCTCGGAAGGAAGACGAGACAATCTACTTCCGTAGTAATACTGCCTCAGAAACCCAAGAAGGGATCACTATGAGTCATGTCCAACTTGACAGCACATAACAACATGATAATCAAAGGATATAGTTTTGAAATTTATAATATCTCAATTTTTGATGGTATGAATGTATTTTATACTTATTGTATAATTGTATAAAAAAAACCAAACAAGCAAACACTGAAAAGTCAATTGTACATTTGAGAAGTATGTGTACAGGTTTTGTGTTTGCATGCTGGGAGACCAAGTGATAGAATGTGGTAGATAGCTGTCATTTTTGAAGCATAGCATCCCTTTCTCCTTTTCCAGTTAATAGAGACACTAAGTTTCTATCTGTGGTTTCCCTTTGCTTTGCCAAAACTATTTCAAATTGAGTTTGCATCACTTCTAGTTGGACAAGTCCTTTTCTTAACAGAATATTTTCTATTCTATTATCTATTATAGTAATAATAATAGTAGTAAAAGCAGCATGTGACTATCTACCCTTCTGCTTCTCTTCAATAAATAAGTCACTACCCAAGTATTAAATATGAGTTTATTATCATGGGAGTAGAAAGGCAGACTGGGAAAGGAATGGCACTTTGGAAGTTCTCTTTGAGAAAGATTTGTATTTTCAGTTAAGCTAAAAATCTAGACCAGATAGGGTTGAAATTGTAAATCAATAAATTAAGGGGTAAGAAATAGATGATTAAATAATAAATATTGGATTCAAACAATAAAGATTTTGAGAATGGCTTCATGTTGGCGATTGACTTATTTCACTCAACATAATGTCCTCCAGGCTCATCCACTTTGTGCAATGATTCACATATTCTTCATGTTCTTTAATGTAGCATAGTATTTTATTGTGTGAATGTACCATAATTTGTTTATCCATTCATCTGTTAATGGGCATTTAGTTGTTTCTATCTCTTTGCAATAGTGAATTATGCTACAATGAACATGGGTGTGCATAGGTCTGTTCGTGTCATGTCTCTCACATCTTTAAGATATATTCCTACTAATGGAATTGCTGGTTCAAATGGTATTTCCATTTTCATATTTTTAAGGAAACACCATACCATTCAAATGGTGTTCTCAATGGCTCCTTTCTGTCAACAGTCAAGATCTGGAAACCTAGGACCTAAGGAAGCGCTTTTGATAAACCATTCTGCTCTCTTGCATGCTGTTGTAGACTGCAGGCTTTGAAAAATGATAGCTTAATATATTCGTCTTGCCCAGATACTTGAGGATCTGAGAAATGTGATAACTTACTGATCAGCATTACGTGTTATTGAGTATTTATAATAGTTTTAATTTACTGGTGGAACTATGAAATACTTTTTTTTTTTTTTAATTGTGATTTGGGTGAAGATTTACTTAGCAAATTCACTTTCCATACAGCAGTTCACATATATTTTGTCTCACATCACTGACCACAGTTTACCACAATGCAAAAGCTCCCCTCCCTCTTCCTCCTCATAGTTACTTCTTCCCAGTGTCCATCCCTCCATACACTCCTGCCCACTGAGCTGTTTTCTTGTGCGTAAGCAGTCCTTCTTTCTCCCATGATTGTTCTCTCCAAGGAGTGTATCTACTTGAGGTAGGTGTTCAACTCATATGCCTGCATTTTGTTTGGCTGGAAACCACAGGTGTGGGTTCAATTCCAGACCTGAAGGGCACCTAGGGGCCATAGTCTCAGTGGTTCCACCAGGCTCTAT
>NW_006921772.1:5623454-5624067 GCF_000298275.1 Orycteropus afer afer
AGGACCATTGTCTGCCAACCCTATATATGTTCTTGGATACACTCCCCATTTCATAGACATACCTAATCTTTAGCCTGTCCACACATCTATCCATCCATATGCCATGTTTGCCTTCACTGACAACGCAGTACTGTACGTGCAAAAGGGTTCATATTTGTTGTCTGTACCTCCCATGTACCTCTCTATGTCTTTCTCATCCTCAATGCTGGTGTCCTTCTTTGTCCCTTATTCTATTTTTCATCTTTAAGTCAATTTTATCAGAAATTATTATTTCCACTCCTGCTCTATTTTGATTACCACTAGTTTGATTTTTTTTTTCCACACCTTAACTTTTCATTTGTTTTTATCTTTGTGTCTAATGTGGGTCTCTTATAGGCAACATATTGATGGGTCTTCTTTTTTTATCCAATCTGCCACTCCCTTTCTTTTGACTGCTGCATTTAGTCCATTCACACTGAGTGTAATTAGTGATAGGCATGAGTTGATCGCTGTCATTCTGTTGTGTTTCTTTGTCATGTTGTTGGAGATTTCTTTGGTCCAAATATTTTTCTGTGCTGAGTTGATTTTTTTATCAAGTGTTTATTTATTATTTTTTTTCATTTTTACTGTGGCA
>NW_006921772.1:5624167-5630259 GCF_000298275.1 Orycteropus afer afer
TATATATATATATAATTTTAAGAGTTTGTTTTATATTCAATGTTACGTGTACATTTAGTTTCACTCCCCGTTTATCAAACCTAACAACCTAACACAGTCTCCTCCTCTCTTGTCCAGTAACCCTCCCTCTGTACCCCTCTTAGTTTTGCACTCCTGTCTGTCCTGTATTATCTCCATGAGACTATTGTCCCTCTGGTGCCCCATGGTCTATTGCTCCAAGGAATGTATTTCCATAGAGTATGTGGGTGTGTCCCCCTGGGTTGAGTTGTCTGCTGCATGTACATCTTGTTAACTATTGGGCTGAGAGCCAGTTCTTGGGAGTGAATTTTATTTCAGGTGCAGAATGTATTCCAGGGTCATAGTATTGGGGGTCTCATCAGACTCCATCCAACCAGTAATTCTGGTCATTATTGAGTTTTTGGATTTTGTTCCACTTTTTTCCTCCCACTCTATCCAGAATCTCCAGATTGGATCCTTTCCTAAGTGGTTGGCATTGGTAGCCAGGCACCATCTAGTTCTTCTGGTCTTGAGGGTCATCATGTCCTAAGGCCGATTGCTTCCAAATGCCCTTGTATTTACTATTATTATTATTATTTATTGCAGTCTTTGATTCCGATGGTAGGAGACCATTAGGTGTATCCTAGAGTGCCACTTGAAATCTTTTAAAATCCCAGTCGCTACTCACCAATGTAGGATGAGGAACAAGGCTTTTATGTATTTTGTTCTGCCAATTGAGTCTGGTGTCCCCCAGTACTATGGTCCTGAGACAGAACATCCATTGGATTCTCTCCCATAGTGTCTGGGTGTCTGTGAGGGATTGCTCTGTAAGGATTTCAGGTATTTGTATCACTGGTATCTGTGCAAGATTAGCCTGTGCTGAATCTATCTTTGGTCTAGAATGTACTCCAGTTCACTGACCCCCATCTGGTCCTCTCTGGTGTTTATGTGTTAATCTGTAGCCTGGTGTTTGGTGTTAATGGTAATGCAGTATCGTGGACACACTGCTTGGTATTAGCATCTGTCGTCTATCTCCTATGTGCACAATTCAGTGTCCTCCCTTTGGCTAATGTTATCATGGTGGTCTCAAACTCTTTCCATATATCCCTCCCATTACTCACATCAGCATGTGGGCCCCAACTAGCCTGAAATTAATCCCTCCCCTTCAGTCCCCACCCCAGTAACCTGGAACTTGAGTCTCCTTTTGCAAGCAAACCCTTCTTTGTCTTTTACAGTAATGGGCTCATACAGTACTTGTCCTTCCGTGATTGACTTATTTCATACAGCATAATGTCCTCCAAGCTCATCCACCTTGTGAGGTGGTTTGCATATCCCTCTTTGTTCTTTAATGTAGCATAGAACTCCATTGTGTGTGTGTATCATAATTTGGTTATCCACTCATCCGTTGATGGGCATTTAGGTTGTTTCCATCTCTTTGCTATAGTGAATTGTGCTGTGATGCACATAGGTGTACACATGTCTGTTTGTGTGCTGTCTCTCATCTCTTTAGGATATATTCCTAGTAATGGAATTGCTGGATCAAATAATATTTCTATTTTCAGTTTTTTAAGGAAGTGCCATACTGTATGCCACAATGGTTGTACCATTTTACAATCCCACCAGCAATGCACAAGAGTTCCAATCTCTCCGCAACCTTGCCAGTATTTGTTATTTTTCTGACCTGTTGAACTTTGCTATTATTGCTGGGATGAGATGACATCTCATTGTTTTGATTTGCATCTCTCTAATGACTAATGATCACAAGCAGTTTCTCATGTGTTTGTTGGCTGCCAGTATATCTTCTTTGGTGAAGTGTCTGTTCCAGTCTTTTGCCCATTTGTGAATTGGGTTATTTGGTTTTTTCGGTGTTGAGGTATTGAAGTTTTCTATAGATTTTGGAGATAAGTCCTTTATCAGATATGTCATAGGCAAATATTTTCTCCAAATCTCTAGGTTCTCTTTTTACACTTTTGACAAAGCCTTTTGATGCACATAAGAATTTAATTTTTAAAAAGTCCCAGTCATCTAGCTTCTCTTCTACCTCTTGTGCATTCTGGGTTATGCTTGATAGACTATTTACGCCATAAATTTGGGCCCCCAGATTTGCCCCTATTTTATCTTTGATGAATTTTATAGTTTTGGGTTTTACGTTTAAGTCTTTGATCCAGGTTGAGTTTGTTTTTGTGTATGGGGTTAGGTATGGGTCTTGTTTCATTTTTCTCCAAGTGGATATCCAGTTTTGCAAGCACCATTTGTTAAAGAGCCTGTCTCTTCCCCCATTTAATGGGTTTTAGACCTTTGTCAAAGATCAGCTGTCCATAGATGGATGGGTCTGTATCTGGACTTTTGATTCTGTTCCATTGGTCTATCTGTCTATCATTGTACGAGTTTCATGGTGTTTTGACTACTGTGGCTGTATAGTAGTTCTTAAGATTTGGGAGTGTGAGACCTCTCACTTTGCTCTTCTTCTTCAGAAGTGTTCTGCTTATCCGAGGTCTTTTTCCTTTCCATATGAAGTTAGTAATTGGTTTTTCCATGTCCTTAAAAAATTTTGTTGGAATCTGGATCAGGATTGCGTTAAATGTGTAGATTGCTTTAGGTAGTATCGACATTTTCACAATATTCAGTCTATCTATCCATGAACAAGATAGGTTCTTCCATTTATGTAGTACCCTTGCTGTCTCTTGTAGGTGTGTTTTATAGTTTTCTTTGTATGGGTCTTTTGTGTCTCTGATAAGGTTTATCCCTAGATATTTTATCTTTTTAGTAGTTATTGTAAAAGATATTTTTTCCCTTATTTCTTTATCAGAGGACTCTTTGTTGGTGTAGAGGAATCTAACTGATTTTTGTATGTTGACCTTGTATCCCGCCACTTTGTTGAACCTCTCTATTAGTTCCAGTAGTTTTCTTTAAAACAATTATTTTAATTTTTTTTTTTTTTTTATTGAGTCCCTTGGGTTTTCTATGTACAGGAGCATATCATCTGCAAATAGAGATAGATTTACTTCCTCTTTGTATGTTGACCTTGTATCCTGCCGCTTTGCTGAACCTCTCTATTAGTTACAATTATTTTAATTTTTTTTTTTTTTTATTTGAGTCCCTTGGGTTTTCTATGTACAGGAGCATATCATCTGCAAATAGAGATAGATTTACTTCCTCTTTGCCAATTGGTATGCCTTTTATCGCTTCTTCTTGCCCTGGCCAGGACTTCCAATACACTGTTAAATAGAAGTGGTGATAAAGGGCATTCCTGTCTGGTTCCCGTTTGTAAGGGGAATGCCTTGAGTCTTTCTCCATTAATAATGATGTTGGCCGTTGGGTTTGCATCTATGCCTTTTATTATGTTGAGGAACTTCCCTTCTATCTCTACTTTGCTGAGAGTTCTGAACAAGAACAGGTGTTGCATTTTATCAAATGCATTTTCTGCATTGATTGATATAATCATGTGGTTCTTTTGTTTTCTTTGTGTGGTGGATTACATTGATT
The DNA here is from genome assembly GCF_000298275.1 of Orycteropus afer afer. Lineage (NCBI taxonomy): Eukaryota > Metazoa > Chordata > Mammalia > Tubulidentata > Orycteropodidae > Orycteropus > Orycteropus afer. The sequence goes on from NW_006921772.1 coordinate 5,627,651, forward strand.
GTTTTTCTATGTTGAACCACCTTGTAAACCTGGTATGAATCCCACTTAGTCAGGGTGTATTAGTTTTTCGATATATTGTTGGATTGTGTTGGCTAAGATTTTGTTAAAAATTTTTGCATCTATGTTTATGAGAGATATTGGTCTGTAGTTTTCCTTTTTAGTGATGTCTTTCCCTTTTTTTAGTATTAGTGTTATGCTTACTTCATAAAATGAGTTTGAGAGTATTCCATCTTTTTCTATGTTCTGGAATATCTTGAGTAGCTTAAGTGTCAACTCTTCTCTGAATATTTGGTAAAATTCTCCAGTGAAGCCACCAGGGCCAGGACTTTTGTTTGTGGGAAGTGTTTTGATGACTTGTTTTATTTCTTCTTTTGTTATAGGTCTGTTCAAGTATTCTGTCTCGGAGTGGGATGGTTTAGAGAGGTCTGGTAGTTCTAGAAACTTGTCCATCTCTTCTAGTTTCTCAAATCTGTTGGAGTACAGTTTTTCAGAATATTCTGTCAGTATGTTTTTAATTTCAGTTTGTTCTGTTGTGATGACTCCCTTTTCATTTACAATTCTTGTGATTTGGGTCTTCTCTTTCTTTTCTTTTGTTAGATTTGCCAGTGGTTTATTGATTTTATTAATCTTTTTGAATAGCCAGCTTTTTGTTTTGTTGATTTTTTCTATGTTTTTGTTACTATTATTATTATTTTCTGTTTCTTTTATTTCTGCTCTGATCTTTATTTCCTTAATTCTAGATACTGTAGGGTTCTTTTGCTGTTCTTTTTCTGGTTGTTGGACTTGATGAGTTAGAGTGTTGATTTTTTTTCTTTCTTCTTTTTTGATGTATGCATTTATTGCTATAAACTGACCTCTGAGTACTGCTTTTGCTGTGTCCCATAAGTTTTGGTATGATGTATCTGCATTCTCTTTTGTTTCTAGAATTTTTTTTTTTCCAGTTTTTATTTCTTCTATTACTCAGTAGTTTTTAAGCAATGAATTGTTCAGCTTTCATGTTTGATGCTTTCTCCTTGATCTTCCTATTATTAATTTCTAATTTTATAGCATTGTGATCCAAGAAGATGCTTTGTAGTATTTCAATGCTTTTGAATTTATTGAGGCTTGTTTTATGTCCTAACATATGATCTATTCTGGAGAAGGATCCGTGTGCACTAGCAAAGAATGTGAATTGTGCTTTTGTTGGGTGGAATGCTCTGTATATGTCTATCAGTTCAAGTTGGTTGATACATGACATCAACACTAAAACCAAATCTGCAATAGAAACTCAAAATAAGGCCATAAAATATTGTATCTTTGTTGAGTTTTTTTCCAGTTGACTTGTCCCTCTTTGAAAGTGGTGTGTTTAAGTCTCCTACCACTATTGTAGAATTGTCTATTGTCCCTTTTAATTCAGATAATATTTGTTTCATGTATTTTGGAGTAATATTATTGGGTGCATAAATATTTATCATCATAACATCTTTGTCAATTGACCCTTTCAGCATCATATAATGTCCTTCTTTGTCTCTTATGATGTTTTTCATCTTAATGTCTATTTTATCAGAAATTAATATTTCCACTCCTGCTCTTTTTTGGTTTCCATTGGCTTTGTATAATTTTTTCCATCCCTTAACTCTTAATTTGTTTTTATCTTTGTGTCTAAGTTGGGTCTCTTGTAGGCAGCATATCGATGGGTCTTCTTTTCTTATCTTGTCTTCCAATACCTTTCTCTGGATTCGTGCATTTGGTCCACTCACATTGTGTGTAATTAGTGATAGATATGAATTGACTGCTGTCATTCTATTGTATTGTGATTTTTTTGTCATGTTGTTGGTATTTCCTTGGTCCATATACTTTTCTCTGCTAAGTTCAATTTGTTGTCTAATGCTTCCTCTTTTTTCTTCTTCATTGTTGGCTTTGTGCTTGTTAAACTCATATGCTTTCCTTCCTTCTGGCTTTGCTTAGGGGGATTGTCAATTTTCTCTGTGGTGAACTTGGAATGGATTCTTGTCTCTACATCTTTAGAACTGTGCATTCTATGAAGACATTGTCCTGTTTTTCTCTCCATTTAGAAGTTTGTACCCAGAAGTTTTATGCCCTCTAATAGGTCAGTTGCTGTTGCCATGTGCAGATTGTCTGCTTTGATTTTTAATGTACACTATTTTATGGCCTTATTTTGAGTTTCTATTGCAGATTTGGTTTTAGTGTTGATGTCACGTATCCTGATTTTGTTGCCCTCTGTTGTGGGTTCTCTATTGGAAGGACTTCGTTAAGCATTTCTTGTAGGGTTGGTCTGGTTTTCAAAAAAATCCCTTAATTTCTGTTTGTCTGAGAAAGTCTTGATTTCACCCTCATATTTGATGGAGAATTTGTCTGGATACAGAATACTTGGTTGGACATTCTTTTCCTTCAGTGTTTATATATGTTCTCCCATTGCCTTCTTGCCTGCATGGTTTCTGCTGAGTAATCAAACTCAGCCTAACTGCTTGTCAATTGTATGTGACATTTCTTTTTTTTCCCTGGCTCCTCACAAGATTCTTTCCTTGGACAATTGTCTTTTTTTCATTCACGCTATGGGAAAATTTTTCTGTTAGCAAGTCTTCCACAATTTTCTTTTTTTTTTTTTA
>NW_006921772.1:5630359-5653669 GCF_000298275.1 Orycteropus afer afer
CAAGACTGGTGTCAAGAGATTTATCTTCTAGTTGGGAAATGCATTCTTCAGCCAATTCTAGTCTATTCTTCTGTGCTTCCACTCTGCTGTATAATTCTGTAATTTTAGTATTCATCTTCTGGATTTCTAACTTCTGTTTTTGTATAAGTTCTGATTGTGTATTAATCTTGTTATTTTGTTCTTGATTGGTTTTCCTGAATTCTTTCAGTGTACTGTCTGTGTTTGCCTTGGTTCTGTTTGTGGTTTCCTTGAGCTCTTGTAGAGTTCTATAAACATGTCTTCTAAATTCCTTCTCGGATAATTCTATTGCCTCTTCTTCTTCTATGTTTAATGACATGTTTTGTCTGGAGTTTTATTTCTATTGTCTTGTATTGGTTTTTTTTTTGTTTGTTTGACTTGAAGTTGTCTGTTTTTTCCTAGACATTTTGAAGTTGCTGTCTTTAATTGTTATTTATGTTTTGATTTGTTTTGCCTTGATTTTATGTTTAAATATTTTTTACAAGGGTAGCACTTGTGCATTTTATTTTTTTTGGTTATTAATTCAGGTGTGCTGGGTTGCTCTGCAGTTTTCTTTGTTTTGATGGAATCACTGTAGGGAACATGGATGCAGCTCTCTGTTCATCAAGAAGGGGATTTAGAGTTAGTATGAGCAGATATTTTGGTGGCTTAATGTACTTCTCCTATTTGGTGAAGCAGGGAGGAAGGAGAAAAAGAGGAAAAAAAGACAAAGACAAAAAAAAAAAAAAAAAGAAGAAGAAGAAGAAGAACCAAGGTGCCAGTAGCAAGTGCCCACTTTATGTGTTTCCATAATTCCTACTGGTTCTGGTGCTTTATTTTGAATTTGCTTGGGATAGCTACCAATGATGACATTTTGTTGTCACTCACAGACCCATGGTTCAAAATCTGCAAAGACCCCAATGTTACTTTCCACTTGGGTCAGATAGCTGCCAAAACCCTGCAATTTGGACCACTGTGTGCTAAAAAGCTGTCATGGAAGAGCTGGATCCTAGCCTTGTGCTGTGAGCTCATCCCAGGGTCCACCCACCTGTGACATGTTTCCTTGCTTCCCCCTTTCTTCTCTCAACTCAGCCTGAGCAACAAGGACTTTTGCTCTGTGTCTCACAAATAGTGTCCACTTATTCAGCTCATTTCCCCAAGGTTACCATCAGAAGCTGCTGTTGTGGGTAGTCCGAGTCCCCAAAGCCACCATTGGTTCCCTGGTGTCCCTTTTTTTCTTTTTTTCTCCTCAGCTTTCTCCAGTATTGTTTTCTACTCCCCTGACTCACCACCTCACCTATCAGCAGGTTCATTTATTTTTATTTTTCCCAGCTGCTGTTTACCATGCTTTTTTCTTTTTCTTCTTCTTTTTCTTTTAGCTCCTTCTCCACTAAATCTGGCCTTCTCTAACTTAGAGCTGTTGACAACCCCAGAATCCCTGCTTCAGATTGCTGCACCTAGTTTTTCAGGCATTAAGATGCTAGAGGGAACAAATGTGTGGGCTACAGGTACTACACCATGTTTCAATCGCTCATACTGTTGGACCCAAATTTGGAAAGGAGTGTCAGCGCGAGGAACATGACACTGACTCTACAATGCAAAAGCAAAGGAAAAGTTTATTTCCAAGCTTGAGCTGGGGTCTCCGCTTACACCTATGCAACAGCTTGGGCAAAAGACCCCCACTCCTTTTGTTCTACATATTTATAGGATTTTCAAGGGGCAGTTACACAAGGTGGGGCTGAACATCAATGATTGGTGTAGGGGACAAGTTCTGCTATTTGGCGGCGACTGATAGGTGCAAGCTCAGGACTTTCCAGTTTCCTGTCAAGGCCCTGGCTTTTCTGATTGGTTTCTACACAACAGTGATTTCCCGTAAATTGGGTTTGTTACATTAAACTGAAACTTAAGCAATAACTGAAACTTAGGCCTACAAAGATTAAGTAAAAACTTAAGCCTACTTGGTCTTTTAGCTTTGTCAAGGTTACTATACTTTAATTCTATTCCCTTACAATACATGTACTGTTATGTCATTGGAATGTTTCTGAAGGATTTTTTTTTTCAGTATGTTCTATTCTTTCTTTTTCTCCCAACATCTTCAGTAGTCTTTTTAGTTACATTTTATACTTAGTAAATTAAAAAATGTTGATACTTTCAAATGACTTCTCCATAGACCATAATATTTTTAAATGAGAAAATATTCTCTACACAGGTATAGTGGTACCTGGTAAGCCAGAGCAAATTCTTCTAAGTGGAGAATATAATTAAAGCCAACCTGTGTCCATAGAGTTGATTCCAATCCATAGAAACCCTATACGATAGAGTAGTACTACACCATAGGGATTCTAATGCTGTAATGTTTGTAGAAGCAGAGTGTCACATCTTTCTCCCACAGAGCAATAGGTGGATTTGAATCATGCACTTTTTGGCTAGCAGCTAAGTGCTAAACCACTATGCCATCAAGGGTCTTTAATGGAGGATACAGAATATTATAATTATTTTTCACAATCAAATATGTAAATATTTCAATGTGTACTATCTTTTTGTCTCTATGTAAACTATCATTTTTAACAAATATTTTTACAAGATATTAAATAATATGCTACAATTTGTGAATTTTTTTTTAGTTTTTAGTCAGATGTAAATGCTGCAATAATTCCAGTGGAGAATATCATGCATTCACACACACCCCCCAAAAAATATAATCATTTTTTCACAAATCAAGATATTCCAATATTTATTTAAATTTCAACAAAAAATTATACATTCTTTAAGATTTCAATAGTTTGTTTTGTTTGTACATGGCTTTTTAAACTTATTTGTACATACTGAATGAGCAAATCGTCACTCGTACAACTTGATGAAATTTTAATAAGTGATTTACACCAATGTAGCTTCCACCCAGATGAAAAACTAAAATATAATCAGGTCCTCATAAATGTCTGTCATATAGCCTCCCATTTTTAACTATTAGAAGTCTCTATTTTTTTTTTCAGTAAAATAATTTTACCCAATTTAATTTTTTTAAATTGTCCTTGTATACTGTCAGTCTCATTAAGTATTATGATACTCAAATTGCTCATTCATCCTGTAAACTTTTTTGCCTTGGGAGAATCAGAACACATATATATATATGTATGTGTGCATGTATATATGTGTGTGTGTGTGTGTGTGTAAAACCAAAACCAAACTTACAGCCTCTAGTCAATTCCAACTCACAGCGACCCCCTTTGGTTTTCTGAAATGGTAAATCTTTATGGAAGTAGATTGCTTAGTCTTCCTTCCATAGAGTGGTGGTTTGAACCACCAACCTTCTGGTTAACAGTCAAATGCCTTAGGTAGTATACCACCAGGGCTCCTATGTCTATGTCTATGTCTATGAGTATATACATATGTGTGTGTGTGTGTGTGTGTTTGAGTGGTATAGTGATAAAGCATTTGGCTGTTAACCAAAAGGTAAGTGGTTCGAACCCACCAGCTATTCCATGGAAAAAAGATGAGGCAGTCTGCTTCCATCAAGATTTACAGCCTTGTAGACTGTATGAGGTTGCTATAAGTCAAAAAAGAATTGATGGCAGTGTGTTTGTATATAGATACACGTGTGTAAAATATGCATGAGAAATATATGTATGAACATGGTGCATTCAATTCATATTTGATTACATTTTGCTATGTCATTCACAGAATGAAACTTCAGCAATAAACAAGATTGCCTGTTGGTGTGTAACACTTGATTCATTCTGTTATGATTTGAAGATGATAAATTATGTGACCTATTCTTGGCATGTTCATTTATTAAGGTGGCTGGTGTAAGAATTGGATGTGAGTATATATGTAGCCACTTCATTTAGAGCCCAGAACAACCATTTTGAGAATTCAGTGCCTTTTCTCAAAGAATAATATAGTGAAGTGAGTTCCCCTGACTGTAGGGCTGCAGAATGGCAAGTGCCTGTAAATTTCAAGAGAATAAGAAGAGTGCCAGGAAGTGAAGACATTCATATGGAGTAACTGTACAGTGCTAGTGTGTGGGAAAACTGATAAATTACACCTTATGCCCTCCTGAGTTCAGAATCAATTTAGAAATAAGGCATGGGAGAGAATCTGATGGAGGTCAGGTATCAGCTTTAATACTGATCAAGCTAATTAGAGAATATGGTTTTAGTTTTCAGACAAAATTCACTCAAGGGAAACTTTGGGTATGCAAAGAAGATACACTGACCTGTGGTAATGACCTTCAAACTGAATGGACTGAAGAAGAAATAAAATAAAATTAATCCCAAGTGCATGCATATTTTTAGTAGATGAACTTTACTAATTAAAAAACACAGATCAATGACTCTGAGATCCTTGCCAACCCACAAACGCACTCCTTCTGTATGAGCAAGAATTAAAAAAGGAAGATGGAGAGAGGCCTGGGTATTGCAGGATCATTGTCATTCTGCACAGAAAGATGAAACCAGAGCCATGGAGTTTCCACTCAAACATTGCACATTATTAGCCAACAAATTTAATCTCTTTACAGAGATTGTGTGTATATTTGAATATTGTCTTCTGCTATGATCAAGATAAATTTAATGAATGATTAAATACCTTATTATAATCATATATGCCTATATGTAAAATGGTATAATCATTCTCAAAATAAAAAATATATACTATTTGAACAAATTAATCAGCATAATTATTGGTGGTCTATGTATCACTGAAGTACTAATCATTCCAGACTTTCAAATAAATAGATTTTGATCAATAATATGACCTGAGAGAAATTGTACATTTCTCCCATTGATAATGCTAAATAAAGCTAAAAGACTATGCAGAAACAAAAGATGCATGAAAAAGTAGCTCTAATATGCACATGCTGTAAACCAGAAAACTTGACCTTTATTCTAGACTAAAGTTTAAAATGCATTACTAAAAGGTTAGCTTGTGTGCAGTTGGGAAAGGAAGCAGTGATCATTACAGTCAACATGGCCTCATTAAAAACAAGTTATGTCAGAATAACTACATTGTTTTCTGACAAGGTTATGATATTGGGCGTTTATGGAAGTGCTGAGGCAATAATAATAGAAATAATTGTTGCAAGGAAAACAACAACAATGCCCATAATGGTCACTTTCATCTATTCAGCTCTTACAATGTGAATTAATAAACTCAAAGCTATGGGAAAGAGTCTCTGGGAGGTGCAAATTGCTACACTCTTGACTACTAGGTAAAAGGCTAGTGTTTTGAACCCACGCAGAGGTCCGTCAGGAGAGGTCTGGTGATCTGCTTCTGAGAAAGATGACAGCCTTAAAAACCCTATGGAACAGTTCTACTTTGCACACATGGGGTCACCTTAGTTGGAATAAATTTGAAAACAACTGTCTTATGTTAGGTTCTCTAGAGAAGCAAAACCAGTAAAGCTTATATATAGTTTATTACATATACATATATATATATAGAGAGAGAGAGAGATTTATCTCAGGAAAATGGCTCCCACAGTTGTAGATGCTGGCAAGTCCCAGGTTCATGAGTCAAACATCAAGTTGGATGTTTGCCCTGACTCATTCAGCTTCAGGGGCTGATGAACCTAAGATAGACAGGCAATATAGCAGTCTAGTGACTCTGGTGGATGATGAATCCAAGATCAGCAGGACAAATGGCAGATTGTTGGCTCACAGTCTGAGAAGGCTACAATTCCAAGATTATCAGACAAGATGGCAGAATATAAATCTAACAGAAATTTCCAGAATTTTCTCAAGACATCTGTATATATATTGGAACAGGCCACACCTCTGAGGAAACTTCCTTTTAACTGACTGACTGTTTAAAGCATATCCCACCATGGAGGAGAGTACATTACATCAGATCTCATCATGAGATGACCACATCACAGCTGCTTAAACTGCTCAGAATCATGGTCCAGTGACACACAACCTTAACTATCACAACTAATAACAACAACAAAGCTCTGGGCACAGGTGTCTGATACATGGTAAGAGTTAAAAAAAAAAAGTTCTTTTTGTGACTGTTTTTGTTGTTGTTATCATTTTTAAGAAGCTTTATGCAAAATAAATATTACTGACATTCCTCTGAAAATTTGGAAAAGTTCTTAACATTGTCTCTTGGATAGAATGGAACAGATTTTATCATAATTCAGTGAATTTGCAGCTAAGTGGTAATATCAAAATAATTTAAAATAAAGAAATGTCTCTAGTGGTATGATAAAGGTCTTTGATCTAGACACATTCTATTGAACCCTTTCATAATGACTTCAAAAAGACACACTTATTTATAACTAGATGAAATAAAGCTGAGAAGAGCAGAAAATCAAGACCCCAAAGATTTTGTCATTGTGTAACAATAGACTGACTGGAATAAAATCAATTATGATAAGGAATATTGAAGAACATTACAGTTAAGTAAAACAAACACATAAAGAAAACTGCGTGCATTAAGGAGGAGATAATAATTAGCAGCAATATTAATTGGAGAAAAGGCTTAAGTGCTAGCTGAAAAGTAAGCTTATCATGAATCAAAGTGTGAAATGACTTCTCAATAAAATAAAAGAATTCAAATTGTAGTTTGTCATATGTGTCAGTGGTATAGAACGAGGTTCAATGGGAGGAAGGAAGGAGAAACAAATGTTTGCTCTATCACTTAAGTTAAATGTGCTAATGATTAATCGAAGTGATTGCCTTGGGAAGCAATCCCAAGAGTTCAATCCCTAGAGTATTTTAAGCAGTATCTGGAGATCTTGTAGTACCAGCATTTCATAATCTAAGGTCTGAAACAAGTGGGGGAGGTTGTTAAGAATGACCTAACTCAGATCCTCTATATTTAGATACAAGAAAGCTGGAGTGGATCCAGGCATCTCATCTGTTTCACCTTTTCTTTTTCAAAAATATTTCTGCTGACTAACCAGGATTAGGGACCTGACTTTGACTGAGGCTCCCGTAAGGTGAAAACGCCAAACACTTGACTGAGATATTATAAGTGAGGAAGGATTGGAGATGTCCTAGTCAGATGGAACAGCATGTGCAAAGCTTCAGTGGTAGGCAAAAAAACAGAATAGATAGAGTAATTAAAAGAGAGCCAGAGTAGCCAAAAGAGGGAGTTCAGGAAGAGAATGGTGAAATGAAACTGGAGAAATTGGAGAAAGAGGCAAAGCCTACACACAGGGTCTTGTAGTTCATATTAAATAGTTTCAATATTATTCTATGCCCCTGGGTGGATTCAAACTGCCTAACTTTTGGTTAGCTGCTTAGCGTGTTAACTATTTCCACCACCTGGATATGAAGAATCTGTAAATTCCAGTTTTCTATTTAAGTTTTATTAAATAAATAGCTTAACTATGGGAAGAAAGGAGCTCTGGTAGCATAATGGCTAAAGCATTTGACTGCCAACCAGAAGGCTGGCGGTTCAAACCCACCAGCCGCTCCTCAGAAGGAAGGTTGGGCAATCCTACTTCCGTAGTGATACTGCCTGGGAAACCCAAGGAGGGGTCGCTATGAGTCGGGGCCGACTCGACGGCACATAACAACAACAACAACATGGGAAGAAAGAGTTACTTCCTCAACTGTAAAATGTGAGGCCTCAAGAAATTGCCAGAATAGAGCGTACAGATTGAAAAGAAACTGTAACGTTTGAGAACATACAAGAGAACAAATACCTAATTGCGGAGTCTTTTGAGGTGGAATTTTAATTCAAGAATCTGCTAAATCAAGTGAAAAGTCTAGTGGCAGTGTAATTCAACAATGACACCTTAGCCAATAACATGCTTAAAATGAAGCAGCAGAAAATTGATTTCTAGCTGCACCTTCCCTGGATTTCTCTTTTATTGGTTTAATGATGCAGGTACAACAGAATCAAACAAATAATTGCTGACAGCCTCTATCAGCTCGTTCATGTACTTTCAAGCTGCCAGAAGTAGAAATAAGTTGCCCTGATGGGTAATGGTATATAAGGGGCCATTTGTCTATTTTGAAAGCTTTATGAATCATCTTCAAATGATTTCCCTTGGTATGTTGTAACATCAGCTATTATAGCTATCCTCTGCTTCTCCTTGTTAATAGCCTCTGTGCTCCATGGTCTGACTCATTTTTGATACAACTAACTGTATCATACTAAGTCACTTTTCATAATTAGCTAGGTTAAGGGAACAGGTTTTATTTTAGTGGTTTTATCCATAATTTATTCTCTGAATAATATAAAGGTAAAGAGATTGAATTTGCTACAAACATTTTTGATGCTAAAACTCAGTTTAGTTGACTCATGAGATTAGATGAATATTGGGCTAAGATCTAATGTAATAGGTTTTTTTTTTTTTTAAAAAAATATATATTTTTCCTACACTATGATTTCCAAAGCCAAAAATGCTATGTTGAACTATTATCTACAGCATAATATCTTGTGGGCTTAAAAGCAATTAGACTAGAGCTAAAAGAAATGAACTGGAAACAATGAATAAAATATTTTTTTTTTAGAAATAACTTGCCTATAGCTTGAGTTTATAAAAATTTGGAGTTATATCCTGCAAAAAATACAAACAACATATTTGGAAGTGAAAAATTTAGTCAATTCACTATGCAGGAGATACTGACAAAAAATAATTATTTAATTCAATGTGTTTAACTCAATTTAGAGTATTCTACTATCCAAACAGTATTTGTGTCTGAAGATATTCAAGTGCAAAATTCTCATAAATGCACAGTTCCAAAGTCCTAAAAGATAAAATGTCAAAAAATAGAATTTTATTTATTTTACAATTAAGCCTCCAGGTTACCTTATTGCAGGCAATAAAATCTATAAATTCTCAAGAATTTCAGTCCAATTCAGTGATTTCTGGCTAGATTTTAATTCTATTATTCTCTCCCACTCCATATTGTTGTTGTTGTTATGTGTCATCTCTGACGCATAATGACCTAATGTACAACAGAATGAAACACTGCCCAGTCCAGTGCCAGCCTCATTATCCCTACTATACCTGAGCCCATAGCTCAACTACTGTGTCATTCCATCCTGATAAGGGTCTTCTCTGATTTGTTCATCCTCCACTTTACCAAGCATGACATCTTTCTCCAGAGAATGGTCCCTTCTGACAACATGACCAAAGTAGGTGAGACGAATTATGGTCATTCTTGCTTCCAAGGAGCATTCCGGCTGCACTTCTTCCAGGACAGATTTGTTAGTTCTTTTAGCAATGCATAGTACATTCAGCATTCTTCACCAACACCACAACTCAAAAGCATCAACTCTTCTTTGGTCTTCCTTATTCAGTGTCAAGTTCTCACATGCATATGAGGCAATTGAAAATACCATGGCTTGGATTACGTGCACTGTAGTCTTCAAGGAGATATCTTTGCTCTTCAGCACTTGAAAGAGGTCTTCTGCAACAGATTTCCTAAGGCAATACATCTTTTGTTGTCTTGGCTGCTGCTTCCATTGACATTGATTGTAGATCCAAGTAATGAGAAGTTTTTAACAGTGTCAATCTTTTCTCCATCTGTCATGATGCTGCTTATTGGTCCAGTTGTGAAGACTTTTGTTTTCTTTATATTGAGGCATAATCCATACTGCAGACTGTAGTCTTTAATCTTCATCAATACATGCTCCAAGTCATCCTCATTTTCAGCAAGCTATGTTGTGTCATCTGCATATCGCAGGTTGTTAATAACCTTCTTCCAAGCCTGATGCCACATTCTTCTTCATATAGTACAGCTTCTCAGATTATTTGCTCAGCATACAGATTGAATTAGTATGGTGAAAGGATACAACACTGACACACTCCCTTCTTGATTTTAAGCCATGCAGTATCCCCTTGTTCTGTTCAAAGGACAGTCTTTTGTTCTATGTACAGGTTCCTCATGAGTACAATTAGGTGTTCTGGAATATCCATTCTTCTCAAAGTTATCCACAATGTGTTATGATCTGTACAGTTGAATGCCTTTGCATAGTCAATAAAACACAAGTAAACATCTTTCTGGTATTCTTTGCTTTGAGCCAAGATCCATCTGACATCAGTTATGATGTTCCTCTTTCCATGTCCCTTTCTGAATCCAGCTTGCATTTCTGGAAGTTCTCTGTCAATATACTGCTGAAACTGTTTTTGAATTAGCTTCAGTAAGATTTTACTTGTGTGTGATATTAATGATATTGTTCAATAATTTCCACATTTTGTGACATCACCTTTCTTTGTAATGGGTACAAATATAGATCTCTTCCATTCAGTTAGCCAGGTGACTGACTGCCTTCCAAATCTCTTGGCATAACCAAGTGTGTGTCTGTAGTGCAGCCTCCATTTGTTGAAACATTTCAATGAGATTCTGTCAATTCCCAGAGCTTTGTTTTTCACCAATTCCTTTAGTGCAGCTTTGATTTCTTCCTCCAATACCATTGGTTCTTGATGATATGCCACCTCCTGAAATACGTGATCATCTACCAATTCTTTTTGGTATAGTGACTCTGTGTATTCCATCCATCTTCTTTTGATGTTTCCTGTATCATTCAACATAGTGTCCATGAAAACTTTCAATATTGCAATTTGAGGCTTAAGTTTTTTCCTCAGCTCTTTCAGCTTGAGAAATGCTGAGCATGTTCTTCCCTTTCGGTTTTCTAACTCCAACTCTAGGTGCATTTCATTATAATAATTGACTTTGTCTTCTCAAGCTGTTCTTTGAAATCCTCTGTTCAGCTCTTTGATCCTGTTGATTCTCTCATTTGCTTTAGCTACTCTCCATTCAAGGGCAATTTTCAGAGTCTCTTCTGACCTCCATTTTGGTCTTTTCTTCCTTTCCTGTCTTTTTAATGACCCTTTGCTTTCTTCATGGATGATGTTCTTGATGTCATTCCACAATACTTCTGGTTTTCGGTCATTGGTGTTCAATGCATCAAATCTATTCTTTAGATGGTCTCTAAATTCAGGAAAAATATAATCAATGTCATATTTTGGCTCTCATGGAGTTGTTTTAATTCTCTTCAACTTCAAGTTGAACTTGCATATAAGCAGTTGATGGTTTGTTCCACAGTCAGCTCCTGGCCTTGTTTTGGCTGAAGATATTGAACTTCTCCATTGCCTCTTGCTACAGATGTAGTCAATCTGATTCCTGTGTACTCCATCCATCTGGTGATGTCCATGTGTATAGCACCATTTATGTTGTTGAAAAAAGGTATTTGCAATGAATAAGCCATTGGTCTTGCAAAATTCTATCACATGATCTCCAGTGTTATTTCTGTCACCAAGGCCAAATTTTCCAACTGCCAGTGATTCTTCTTTGTTTCCAACTTTTGCATTCCAGTCACCAGTGATAATTAAAACATCTTGAGTGCATGTTCAGCTGACTTCAAACTGTAGAAGTTGGTAAAAATCTTCAATTTCCTCACCTTTGGCTTTGGTGGTTTGGTGCATATATTTGAATAATAGTAATATGAAGTGGTCTTTCCTTGTAGGTGTATGGATATTACCCTGTCACTGACACCTTTGTGCTTCAAGATAGATCTTGAAATATTCTTTGTGATGATGAATGCCATGCCATTCCTCCTCAATTTGTTATTCCAGGCATAGTAGATTATATGATTGTCTGATTCAAAATGACCAAAACCAGTCCAATTCAGCTCACTAATGCCTAGAATATCAATCTTTATGCATTCCATTTCATTTTTGGCAACTTCCAATTTTCCTAGATTCATATTTCATCATTCCATGTTCCAATTATTAATGGATGTTTGCAGCTGTTTCCTCTTGAGTCATGTCACATCAGCAAAAGGAAGTTCTGAAAGCTTCACTCCATCCACATCATTAACATCAGCTCTATTCCGAGAAGGCAGCTCTTTCCTAGTCATATTTTGAGTGCCTTCTGACCTGAGGGGCTCATCTTCTGGCACTATATCGGATAATGTTTCTGGGTTATTCATAAGATTTTCACTGGCCAATTCTTTGAGAAGTGGATGGCTTCTTCCTTTTTCTAAGTCTGTCTTAGTCTGGAAGCTCTGCTGAAACCTGTCCACCATGAGTTACCCTGTTGGCACTTGAAACACCAGTGACATTGTCTTCAGCCTCACAGCAACACACAAGCCACCACAGGATGACAAACTGACAGATGAGTTCATCTCCCTTGATTGTTCCAAACTGCTCTGCTTCCCAGCCTTCCCCTACAAGTTCCAGCCCTCCAAAAGAACCCTATACCCCCACACAAATAGAATAATCCTTCAGCTACCATGCTGGAATGGAGGGGAGGTTTGCTGATGTGATTGAAGTCCAAATTTGAAGGCTTCCATGTCTCTGGTTTCCATATCTTCCCCACTGTGGGTCCTATAGCTGAAGCCATAGGAGAGGCAGCAGCCAGACACCCTGTACTGCAAAGGCTCTTGCTGAATTACCTACCACAGACCCAAAGACACCCTACCTGCATCCACCATTGAATGCAAAGTGATATATGCCTTTTTAGCAGTAAGAGGTGAACTGGATGATAAATTTTTTAGTGGATGCAAGGTACTAAGTTGTTTACTATACACCACATTTTCTACAATAAATTACATTCCAGATATTCTACAACAACAACAACAAATGAGCTAGTGAACTTAGTTGTTTCAATGATCACTGTAAAATTCTGTTGACCTCCCACAATGAAAAATTTACTTTCACCAATTTTGCTTTAATATGGTTCACACTTCAATTTTGATACTTGTGTCATAATAAATGTTATAATTATAAATGAACAAACAAAAGAATGCCATAAAAATTTAATGATCAGAAAAAAATATTACAACAACTTACTATATATTATTTTTAGATAGATCTTTCACCTGTAACATGTTATAATTTAAAACTTTTATTTCTTTTCTTTGCTTTTACAAATTCTTCAATTATTTCATCACAATTAAGCTGCTGAACAATATCTACTTCCCCACATAATAATGATAATGAATCAAGGCCTTCTTGAAACATTATTGTACACTGAAGGCTTTTAAGCCTCTCTTGGGATGAAAATGAGTGATCTGTTATGCAGTTTGTGATCATTAAAGTTAGAAGTATGTGTAAAGTAATTCTAACATCAGGAAATATGCATTGTATTTAGTTTCTATTATGGAATCATATAAATACCTATTTGAGTAAAATTTGTCTTCCCTGAATCTATAAACTTAGGTTGTCACGTAATTTTAACACTTTTTCTTAAAGATTTGTATTTAAATCATTAGGATAAGCCTACACTATCTTGGATGACTTTATGATTTTTTCATCAGCTATATCCACACTGTTTAAGAAGTCTTCTTTTATGTAAGATTCAAGTGCATCAAAGGTAGAATAGTATATGATGTTGTTTTTGTTGTTATGTGCTGTCGAGTCATCTCTGACTCATAGTGACCTTATGTACAACAGAAAAAAACACTCCTTTCTCAGCTTTCAGCCTCATGATCCCTACTATACCTGAGCCCATCAGTGCAGCCACCATGTCAATCCATCTTGTTGAGGGCCTTCTCCTTTTTTGTTGACCCTTCATTTTACCAAGCATGACAGCCTTCTCCAGAGAATGGTTCCTTCTAACAATATGACCAAAGTAAGTGAGACAAAGTCTGGCCATTCTTACTTCCAAGGATCATTCTGGCTGCACTTCTTCCAGGACAGATTTGCTAGTTCTTTTAGAAGTCCACAGTACTTTTCAGCATTCTTCACCAACACCACATTGTTCTGGTGACCTAGTGCTGCTCTGACAAAAATATACCACAAATGGGATGGACTTAACAAACACTTTATTCTCTTACAGTTTGGAGGCTTTAAGTCCAAGTTCGAAGTGTCAGGCTCTAGGGGCTGGGTGAAATCCCCTCAACCTTGGGGTCTAGCTCTGCCTCCTACTCCTGGCCTACTGGACCTAGAGGTGTTTCTTCGCTCAGACAGCTGCTGACTGTTGAGGCTGAGAATCCCAAGGTTGACAAGTAAAAAGGCACAGTTCTGATGTTACCAAACCACATGGCAGGCCATTAATTTAAGTCCATTGTAAGTCCCAGGATCAGCAGAGCATGGCAGGCTGTAGAAAAAAGACACAGCTACATGCAGGATCCAAGCATGCCAAAACCTATAGACTATCTCCAACGCTTCTCCTTATACACAGGAAGCAGACCACATTCCAAAGGCAGCTACTCAGCTGCTCACAGTAGATTCCACCATGGAATTGATTGCCAGTCTCATCATGGGGAATATTACATTCAGCTGCCCAGCCACTCAACCAGGCCCTACCAAGTTGACACACAAACTGAACTACCACACACATGAAATTGATCTCTGCCACTTAATGATATTTCTGCAACATTGCTGTCATTTACATGCTTCTTTCTGCTTCTGTGACAGTGAACTGTCTGATAATCAGTATTTGGAAGTACAAGTATTTGTCTCTTAACATCCGTTTGGATGTCATACTACACATACATCTATGGTTTCATAAGGCTTTATTTATTTATTTATTTTAAAAAATGTCTTAGGTAATTTCCCTAAGGAAGCAAAAACAGTGAAATGTATGTATGTATAGATATACATAGAGAAATCTTCTCTTAAATGATGTAAATACCATAGTAATGACTGATAGAGTTCTGTGCATGTCTTTAAATTTACTTCTGAATCTAGAGAAATTGATTCATCTCATGAAAATACTGCAATATAAGATTTCATATTACCACCAAAAATACATACTCTAATGTCTACAGTTTGTTTGTGATTTGTTCAGCTTTTTTGATATCTCCCTTTTTTGTGTCTTCAACACATGGTCTTCAACATATGATCTTCAACAATATTTTGTAAGACTTCTAGAAGCTGAACATACGATTCCATGATTGCACATGTTGCTATAACATGCACTTCCCAATGTGTATTAGAAAGACATTTTAAAACTCACTCATTGCCTAAATAAGTTTCAAGCACTGCTAATTGGTGAGTAGAGGAAGCAAAAGATGTTTAGATTAACCAAAGAGTAGGAGTGAAAAATTAACTTCTAGCCAACAATCTACCATGTTACATCCCATGAGATTAAGTCTATGAATAGTGCATGGTATATAAATGGCATGTTCGTTACATTCAAAAATTTTCTGTTGCATGGCTTTATAATCCCCTGACATATTAGCAGCATTTTCTTAAGGCTGGCCTCTGCACTTAGAAAAATTAATTTTGCAAACTTCAGATAAATAGTGAAGTACTTGATTTGGAATTCCTTCACCAGTATGACTTTTTAAGGTGGTCGGTGTGATAAATTGCTCACCAGGTTTTCTATGTGTTGGAAATGCATATCTTAAAACACTACTTAGCTGATCAGTATGAGAAAGATCAGGAATGGAGTTTATAGACAAACTGAAATAGTTGTACTTGTTTCACTGAATAGAATTGACCTAACTTAATCAATTATTAAGTTTATTAATTCTTCACATGTGGTTTTTGTTGTTGTTATATGCTGTTGAGTCAGACCTGACTCACAGCAACTCCTCCTTGGGTTTCCGAGGCAGTATCCCTACAGAAGTAGATTGCCCAACCTTCCTTCCGATGAGTGGCTGGTGGGTTTGAACTGCCAGCCTTCTGGTTAGCAGTCAAGTGCTTTAGGCACTATGCTACCAGAGCTCCCATGTAGTTTTAGACATATACAATGGGTTGCTCTATTCTGTATTACCATATTGTGAGATGTATCCTGATAAAAAATGGATCAAACTGAGAACAAGTTCAAGTAAAACCCAATTTTTCCATTTTTGGAGACCTAAACACTTCATTTCTTCCTAAAAGATAGCTTACATTCAGCAGTTGTCATAATGAGAGCAACAACAGGTTGCAAAACAGTTTTCCAATACTGATGTTGTTCATTAATTTGCATTGCCAGTTCATGAGGTAAGCCAAAACCATGTTTTCACTTTAATTATTACAACTTGCAAACTCTGTGAATTGAACTATTATGTTTATCAATCATTGGTAGTTGGAAAATATGGCCATGGTGATAGAAATGATGCTGGGGATCTCATGATAGAATGTTGTGAGACCAATGACATTATTTGCAAATGCCTTTTTTCAACAACATAAATGGTAGCTATACAAGTTTATTTCACCCGATGAAATGCACAGGAACCAGATCGGCTAGATCTGTGGAAAGAGGTGATAGAGAATCTCAATATCGTCAGCCAAAACAAGATCAGGAGCTGATTGTGGAACAGAATATCAATTGCTCACATGCAAGTTCAAGTTGAAGGTGAACAAAAGTAAAACAAGTCCACAAAAACCATAATAAGACTTTGATTATATCTCACCTGAATTTAGAGGCTATCTAAAGAATAGATTTGAAGAGGAAGGAAGATGGCATTGCACTGACAGTCCAAACACTCAGTCCCTCTACCAACTGAGATTTTGAGTAACTAGGTAAAGCAGATGCAAATAATGATACTGTAGTTATGAGCAACTAAGGAGAAGATAAAGTATTAGATCCAGTGAAGGTGGAGAAAGAGAGCAGATCAAGCAAACTGGAAAAAATAAACCTGCTCAGCTGGAGGAGACAAAGAGGAATCATTAGAAATAAAAAGGAGGTCAAGGAGTAAATTGACAGGATACAAGATCAATATACAAAAATGAGTTGGATTCCTCTACATCAACAAAGAGACCTCTGAAAAGGAAGTAATGAAAACAATACCATTTACAATAGCTACCAAACATAAAATACTTAGGACTAAATCTCATCAGAGACATAAAAGATTTATACAAAGAAAACTACAATACATTGCAACAAGAAACTACAAGAGATCTACATAAATGAAAGAACATACTATGTTCATGGATAAGAAGACTGAATGTTATGAAAATGTCAGTAGTACCCAGAGCAATCTACACATTCAATACAATCCCTATTCATATTCCATCAATATTCATTAAGGACATTGAAAAACCACTCACTAATTTCATATGGAAAGGAAAGAAAACTTGGATAAGCAAAGTACTGCTAAAGAAGAAAAACAAAATAGGAGGTCTCACACTCCTGGATCTCAAAACCTACTACTATACAGCCACAGTAGTGAAAACAACGTGATATTGATACAATGATGACAGACAGGTCAATGGAACAAAATTGAAAACCCATAAATTGACCAATCCATCTATGAACAGCTGTTCTTTGACAAAGGACCAAAACTCATTAAATGAAGGATAGATAGCCTCTTTAACAAATGTTGTTGTTTGTTGTTGTTATATGCCGTCGAGTCAGACCCGACTCATATCGACCCCTCCTTGGGTTTCGAGGCAGTATCACTACGGAAGTAGATTGCCCCATCTTCCTTCTGAGGAGTGGCTAGTGGGTTTGAACTGCCAGCCTTCTGGTTAGCAGTCAAGTGCCTTGGACACTACACTACCAGAACTCCTCTTTATCAAATGGAGCTGGCAAAATTGGATATCTACTTGCAGAAATATGAAACACCCATACCTCGTCCCATATGCAAAACCAAACTCAAGTTGGATCAAAGACTTAAATGTAAAACCCCAAACTATAAAGTTCATCAAAGATAAAATAAGGGAAAATCTAAGAGCCCTAATCTCCAACATAAATAGACTATCAAGTGTAACCCAAAATGCACAGTCAGCAGAAGAGAAAGTAGATGACTGGAACCTTTTAAAAATTAAATTCTTATGTGCATCAAAAATGACTCCAAAAGGGTAAAGAGAACCTACAGATTGGGAAAAAAATATTTGGCTATGATATATCTGACAAGGGATTTATCTCCAAAATTTATGGAAAACTTCAACATCTCAACACCAAAATGACAAAGAGTCCAATTAAAAAATCGGCAAAGAATATGAACACACACTTCACTAAAGAAGATGTACAGGTGGCGAACAAACACATGAAGAAATGCTCATGACCATTAGCTATTAGAGAGATGCACATCAAAACAACAGTGAGATATCATTTCACCCCAGCAATATTAACAAAGTTCAACAAGACAGAAAATAACGAATGCTGGCAAGGTTGCAGAGAGATTGAAACTCTCATACACTGCTTATGGGATTACAAAATGGTACAGCCATTGTTGAAAATGCTATGGCATTTCTTTAAAAACCTGAAAATAGAAATATCATTTGATCCAGCAGTTCCATCACTAGGAATATACCCTAAAGAAGGACATCAATAGACATATGCACATCCATGTTCATTGCAGTGCAATTCACTATAGCAAAGAGATGGAAACAACCTAAAAGCCCATCATCAGGTCAATGGATAACCAAACTATGGTATATCCACACAATGGAATACTATCCAATATTAAAGAATAATGAAGAATATATGAATCATCTTAGAACATGGATGAATTTGGGGGACATTTTACTCTGAGTGAAATAAGTCAATCACAGAAAGACAAATACTGTATGAGTCTATTATCGTAAAAAGTCAAGGAAAGATTTTCTCAGAGAAGGAAATTAACTTTGTTGATTACCAAGGATGGGAAGGAAGGGAATTGAAAATCTTGGACTAGCTGGGGGTCACATGGTCATTTGAGTGAGGTGTAAGGTGGTATGGGATGAATCTGTGACCAGCATGATGACAATGAGGAAAGGAAAGACACAGAAACATGCACAAAAGATATAGACAACAGAGGCAAATATTATTACATGCACAATACTGCATCACCACTGGCATCAAACACTAGGCTGTGGGTAAATAATAGAGAGATGAGAAGATCAGGTGGGAGTAGATCAATAGGAATATACCCAAGACCAAGGATTGATTTGGCTGAAGATAATCTTACATATGCACTTGTTCTACAAAATCAGTCACATACATTACACAGGACAGGGTGGAGTAGCTTCTCAGAGTCAACCAAACATCAGAGTCACCGGGCCTGTGGGCTTGGGACCATAGTCTCGTGTCACATCGTGCTTAATTGGCACAAGATGGCACATAAAGATCTTATTCAAGCGGCCATGTAAGATACAACTATTGGTCTCCTCTCATCTGGAGCAAAGAAGAGTGAAGAAAATCAAAGGCATCCAGAAACAATTAGTCCAAAGATAAGAAGGACCATGAGGACCTCAGCCTCCAAGACCCTGAGACCAGAAGAACTAGATGGTGCCCAGCTGCCAATGCCAACCTCTCAGAAAGGGATCAAATCTGGAGATCCTGGATAGAGTGGGAGGAAAAATGTGGAACAAAATTCAAAAACACAAAAATGACCATAATTACTGATCAGAAAGAGACTGGGGGAACCCCCAAAACTATGGCCCTGAGTTACCCTTCAGGCCTAGAAATGAACTCACTTACATGGATTGGCTCTCAGCCTGACAGTAGAAATACCTATATGCAGAACACCTACCCCAGGGAGAAGTATCCGTTAGATCAATCAGCCATGAGACATGAGAGGGGCAGCATTCACATAGAGTGGAAGCTGGACAGACAGGAATGCATCGATAAGGGCACAGGGAGGGAGAAGTCACAGGGAGGAGAGGAAAGGAGAGTTTTTTTGTGGTTAGGGATGGTAAGTGGCGCCTTGAAATCAAATGTGCATGAACTGTTGAATGTAAAAATCTGCTTTCTAAATTATTAAAAAAAAAAAAAAAAAAGAGTGGATTGTCTCTCTGGGTACTTATTTGGCCAAGCAAAAAGAGGTTTTTAATGCTGGCCTGAGCAGAGCAAAGACTGAGGCCAGAGAGGAATGTGCCTGTGGCTCAGGTGAATAGAAGCTGTCCTGATTGAAGAACTGTATCCTGATTTCTTCTGCTCCTCGATTGTAATCTGTTACTTCCCTAATTAACCCCACAATTGTGAGTACTACCTGAGAGTTTTGTGTGGTCATTTCAATGAATTATCAAACCCAGGAGAGAAGTAATGTGTGTCAGAACTGACAAAGGCTTAGAAGGGGTAGCTTGTCTGACTTCAGACTCTTAAGAATCAGACATGGGCTGATATGCTAATTGTGATTGTCCTCTTTTCTTGGGAACTTAGAGGAGGAAACAGGACACCTTGCCATTGTTAACAGTGGAATGTATTGGCTAATGAAAGATAATGGTGGCAAAAATGATAAATGTAATTAATGTCAATGAATTGTGTATGTGGAAATTATGTGGGTAGATATTTTGGTATGCATGTTTTTGCTTAAAAAAAGGGGGGTGGGGTGGATAAAAATAACAGATTTCATTAATTGAACACCAGTGACTGAAGTCCAGAAGAGTTGTAGGATGCCATCAAGAACATAACAAAGGAAAAAAGCAAAATCATTAAAAAGACAGGAAAGGAAGAAAAGACCAAAATGGATGTCAGAACAGACTCTGAAACTTGTTCATGATTGGAGAGGAGGTAAAGCGAATGGAAGAAACAACGAGATAAAAGAGCTGACCTGAAGATTTCAAAGGGTAGTTCAAAAAGATAAAGTGTAACAAAATGTGCAAACACTTGGAGATAGTAAACCAAAGGGGAAAAATACACTCAGCATTTCTCAATCTGAAAGAACTGAAGAAAAAAAAAGAAATAAAAAAAGCCTTGAGTTACAATATTGAAGGATTCTATGAGCAAAATACTGAGTGATGCAGAAAGCATCAAAAGAAGATGGAAAGAATTCACAGTCACTGTACCAAAAAAGCATTAGTTGATGTTTAACTATTTCAGGAGTTAGCATATAATCAAGTAGCAATGGTACTAAAGGGAGATGTCCAACCTTCACTGAAGGAATTGGCAAAAATCAAGGCTCCAGGAAGTGGCAGAATACCCACTGAGGTGTTTCAACAAATGGACCCAGTGTTGGAAGTGTTTTTCATTTACGCCAGGAAACTTGGAAGACAGCTACCTAACCAACTGACAGGAAGAGATTCATATCTGTGCCCTTTTGAAAGAAAGGTGATCCAAACAGAATGTGGAAATTATCAAACAATATCATTAATATCATTCAAAAGTAAATTTTTTTGTGGAAGAAATTTAAAAAAAAAAAAATGGTTACAGCAATATATTGACATGGAATTTTCAAAAATGCAAACTGGATTCAGATGAGGATGTGGAACAAAGGATTTCATTGCTGATGTCAGAAGGATCTTGGCTGAAAGCAAAAATTACCAGAAAGATGTTTCCCTGTGTTTTCTTGACTATGCAAAGGCATCTAATTCTACGGATCATAAGAAACTATGGATAACATTGCAGAGAATGGGAATTCCAGATCACTTGATTGTGTACATGAGGAACATAGACCAAGAAGCAAGCATTCGAAGAGAACAAGAGGACATTGCATTGTTTCAAATCAGGAAGGGTGGATGTCAGGGTTGTATCTATTCTCCATACTTATTCAATCTGTATGCTGAGCAAATAATCTGAGAAAATGGACAATGTAAAGAAGAACTTGACATCAGGATTGGAGGAAGACTCACTCACAACTGGCAATATCCAGATGACCCAACCTTGCTTGCTGAAAGTGAAAAGGATTTGAAACACTCACTGATGACGATCAAAGACTACAGTATTCAGTGTGGATTACATCTCAACATAAAGGAAACAAAAGTCTTCACAACTGGACCAATAAGCAACATCACAATAAGTGGAGAAAATATTGAAGTTGTCAGGGATTTCATTTTACTTGCATCCACAATCACCATCCATGGAAGCAAAAAACCAAAAAAATAAAAAATAAAAAATAAAACCATTGCCGTGGAGTTGGAGCCAACTCATAGCGATCCCTCCTTAGGTTTCTGAGGCAGCATCACTACAGAAGTAGATTGCCTATAACCTTCCTTCCGAAAAGTGGCTGGTGGGTTTAAACCGCTAGCCTTCTGGTTAGCAGCCAATGGCCTCAGGCACGACTCCACCAGCGCTCCCAGACGTTCTATTACATCGGGAAATAACTCTTCAAGATGTTAAGAAGCAAAGATGTCTCTTTGCAGACTGTTGTTGTTGTTGTTATGTGTCTTCGAGTTGGCCCCAACTCGTAGCGGCCCCTTCTTGTGTTTCTGAGTCAGTACCACTACGGAAATAGATTGCCCAACCTTCCTTCCAAGGAGTGGCTGGTGGGTTTGAACCGCCAGCACCATAACCTGAGCCACGGTATTTTCAATAGCCTCATATGCATGTGAATGCTGGACAATGAATAAGAGTTGATGTTTTTGAGTTGTTGTGCTGGTGAAGAATACCGAATGTGCCATAGATTTCAAGAAGAACAAACAAATCTGTCTTGGAAGAAGTAAATCAGAAATATTCCTTAGAAGTGAGAATGGCCAAACTTCATCTCATTTACTTTGGTCACGTGGTCAGAAGACTATCATGCCTGGTAAAGGTGAGAGTCAGCAAAAAAGGGGAAGACCCTAAACAAGATGGATTGACACAGTGGCTGCAACAATGGGCTCAAGTATAGGAATGACTGTGAGGATGGCACATGACTGGGCAGTGTTTCGTTCAAACCCACCAGCCACTCCTTGGAAGGAAGGTTGGGCAATCTACTTCTGTAGTGATACCACCTTGGAAACCCAAGCAGGGGTTGCTGAGTCAGGGCCAACTTGACAGTGCATAACAACAACAACAACCCTCTTTATTTTCACTGTTTGCAATGCACTCTAAAATATATTCTGGCTACAGAACCTTGTTTGTTTTTCACCAAGAAATTTTCCACATGAATTTTCAAAAATGTCAACACTGTATGTTGACAATCACTTGGCCCTCTTTCAATACAATAAATTACATTCACTGGAAGGAAAAATATTCCACAAAGCAGGAACTGTATTCCTGTATATATGGGATCTGCAGATGGGACACTTTAAGATTCTAAAATAGTTTCACTTTCTATACCATTATTAATTGTTTTGCCATGGGAAGGAACAGATGCAGAATTTGAGAGTTCTGTTATATTCATATTCATATTTCTAGTAGTAATTTCAATATTAAAAATACTAGTACAATGATTTGCACCCATTATACCCATAATGGGTGCTCATACTCATTAAAAGTATTCAATAAAAGAAGACTCTTCTAATTCATTATGTTTTAAAGTTTGAATTTGTCTTCAGAGAGTTACAAATCCTTTTTAGTATCTGCAAGCTTTTATTTTGTGCTCCACTTAACTGTTGTCATTCATTTTACTTAGATATAAAATTATATCACTTTTTATATGTGGTTCTATTGTAACAAATATATTTGAATAATTGAAAATAAAATGTATAAAACTGTAAAATTTATAAAATAGAATTTACATTCAAATTTGTATTTGGAAATTAATAAATAAAAACATGATTTGGAACATGTAATTTTCTTTGGAAAAAAATTAAAATTGTGAAGTATTTCATTTTACTTAGATCTATAATCAATGCCCATGGAAACAGTTGTTGTTGTTGTTGTTGTTATGTGCCGTCGAGTCGGCCCC
>NW_006921772.1:5654257-5671667 GCF_000298275.1 Orycteropus afer afer
AAAAAAAAAAAAAAAGAAGGAATCAAATGACACATTGCATCTGTTTTCACATCTATTGCAAAAGACTTTTTTAAAGTGTTAAAGAGCAAAGATGTCACTTTGAAGACTAAGGTGCTCATGACCCAGGCCATGGTATTTTCAATTGCCTCGTATGCATATCAAAGTTGGACGGTGAGTAAGGAAGACCATAGAAGAATGGATGCATTTGAATTACAGTGTTGGTGACAAATATTGAATATACTATGGACTGCCAGAAGAACAAGCAAACCTGTCTTGGATGAAGTATGGTCAGGATGCTTCTTAGAAGCGAGGATGGCAAAACTTTGCCTCTCGTACTTTGGCGATGTTGTCAAGAAGGCCAGTCCCTGGAGAAGTGTATCATGCTTGGTAAAATAGAGGGTCCATTAAAAAGAGGAAAACCCCCAATGAGGCAAACTGACATGTGCCTGCAATAATGGGATTAAGCATACCAATGATTGTGAGGATGAAACAGGACCATGAAGTGTTTCACTCTTTTGTACATAGGGTCGCTAGAGTCTGAACCAACTCAATGGCATCTAACAACGACAAATTTTGTTATTCAGTTCTGAGATGGTCAAAGAAATAGTACTTATGAGACAGTAGAGATAAATCATTTGTTTGTTACACATTGTTTGTTGGTGAGCCCTTCATAGATCTCCACAAGGGCTTTTCATTTTGAAATAATACTTAAAAACTTGAGCACTCACTTTCCATCCTTTGATGCTGAGTCTTCACAATTCATTGGTCTATTACTGATACATGACAGAGGGGACAGTAATCACAAATACAAAGCTATGCTCAATCTGAAGAGGCATTTTGGTTTACTTTGTGCAAGTTTAGATACATCTTGAGTCATGTGATTATAGTGCTGATGGCACATTCTTGTGTGGTCAATAAGAAAGAACTCAATGTGAGGTTATACCTGATTGGTACTAAATGAAAAGGAAAATACAATTGTTATCATATACAATGTTTTTTTTTTAAATGGATCAATTTTTTTTTAGTTCCCTGCCAATTCCTTGCACTGTGGTGTTTGCTTTTCCTTGTATTCTGCCTGCTTGGTATTTATGGATCTTTGCTTTGAAAAATTGGTGCCTCTATTTTGTTGATGCCCTAACCACATGCTCACCTTGCTTATTGGGTAATCCATCTCCGGAAAAAGGGAGAAAATTGAAAATACATCTAAATGACCAGTAAAGAAACTAACCAAGAGATATTTGCATATAAAGAAGAAACAACTAGAAGAAACTAAAAACAAGAAGCCAACTCCCAATTCTTATGAAGCATAAGAGAGCAATACCAATTCTGTTTGCATGCAAAACAGTACTAGAAGTGGGCCTTGATATTCTGTTTTGTAAAATCCAATGGAGTATTTGTATCAATTTTTTAAAAAGTGAAAGCTTTTTAGTACCTCTAGAAACACATCTTCAAGAAATAAGGAATTCTGTCTTATCCCTCAAATCTTGTGCATATCTGTTATTAGGTACTGTGGAGTCGTCTCCGACTCATTGTGACCCTATAAACAGCAGGATGAAACACTACCCAGCCCCACACCAGTCCCACGATCCTTGATATACTTGAGCCCATCACCACAACCACTTTGTGAATCCATCTCATTGAGAGTCCTCTCCTCTTTCGTCTACCCTCAACCTTACCAAGCATGACATCCTTCTTCAGGGAATGGTCACTTCTGGTAACATGACCAAAGTAGGTGAGATGAAGTCTGTCCATTCTCACTTCCAAGGAGCATTCTGGCTGGACTTCCTACAGGGAAGATTTGTTAGTTCTTTTAGCTGTCCATAGTCCTTTCAGCATTCTTTGCCAGCACCACAACTCAAAAGCATCAACTCTTCTTCAGTCTTCCTTATTCATCGTCCGGCTCCCACACGTGTATCAGGCTATTGAAAATATCATGGCTTGTGTCAGGCACACGTTAGTCTTCAAGGAGACATCTTTGCTCCTCAGCACTTGAAAGAGGTCCTTTGTAGCCGACTTGCTGGTGCTATACATTGTCTGATGTCTTGATTGCTGCTTCCATTGGCATCAGCTGTAAAACCAAGCAATGTGAAATCTTTGACAACTTCAATCTTTTCTCCATTTATCATGATGTTGCTTATAGGTCCAGTTGTGAGGATTTTTGTTTTCTTTATATTGAGATGTAATCCATACTGCAGACTGTATTCTTCAGTCCTCATCAGTAAGTGCTATAAGTCTTCCTCAATTTCAGCAAGTAAAGTTGTGTCATCAGCGTATCACAGGTTGTTAATGATTTTTCCTCCAATCTTGATGCCACATTCTTTTCCATATAGTCCAGCTTCTTGGATTATTTGCTCAGCATATAAATTGAATAAGTATGGTGAAAAGATACAACCATTCTTGATTTTAAACCATGCAATGTCCCCTTGTTCTGTTAGAATGACAGCCTCCTGGTCTATATGGAGGTTCCTCATGGGTACAATCAGGTGTTCTGGAATTCCATTCTTCTCAATATTATCCACAATTGGTTATGATCCACCCAATCAAATACCTCTGCATAGTCAATAAAACACAAACAAACATTTTTCTGGTGTTCTTTGCTTTGAGCCAAGATCCGTCTGACATCAGCAATGATATATCTTGTTCCACGTCCTCTTCTGAATCCAGCTTGCCCTTCTGGAAGTTCTCTGTCTCTTCCAAATCTCTTGGTATAGAAGAATGAGTGCCTCCAGTGCAGCATCCGTTTGTTGAAATATCTCAGTGGGTATTCTGACAATTACTGGAGGGTAGTTCTTTGTCAGTTCCTTCAGTGCAGCTTCAACTTCTTCCTTCAATACCATTGGTTCTTGATTATATGCCACCTCCTGAAAGGCATGAAGATCTACCAATTCTTTCTGGTACAATGACCGTGTATTTCTTCTTTCCATCTTCTGTTGATGTTTCCTGCAACATTCAATATTTTGCCCGTAGACTCTTTCAATATTGCAATTCAGAGCTTAATTTTTTTCCTCAGTTTTTTCAGTTTTAGAAATACTGAGCATCTTCTTCCCTTTGGTTTTCTAACTCCAAGTTTTTGCACATTTCATTATAGTAATTGGCTTTGTCTGCTCGAGCTGCTCTTTGAAACCTTCTGTTCAGCTCTTTTATCTGTCATTTCTTCCATTTGTTTTAGCTACTCTCTGCTCAAGGGCAAGTTTCAGTGTGTTCTGTCATCCATTTTAGTCTTTTCTTCTTTTCTCATCTTTTTAGTGACTGCTTCTTTCTTCATGGATGGTGTTCTTGATGTCATCCCACAATTATTCTGTTTTTCTGTCATTGGTGTTCAGTGCATCAAATCTATTCTTTAGATGATCTCTAAATTCAGGAGGGATATATTCAAGATTATGCTTTGGCTCTCACGGACTTGTTTTAATTGTCTTTAACTTCAAGTTGAACTTGAATATGAGCAGTTGATGGTCTGTTCCACAATCAGCTCCTGGTCTTGTTTTGGCTGAAGGTATTGAGCTTTTCCATTGGCTCTTGCCATAGATATAGTCAATCTGATTGCTGTGTATTGCATCTGGCAAAGTCCACTTGTGTAGCTGCTGTTTGTGTTGTTGAAAACAGGTATTTGCAATGAATAAGTCATTGGTCTTGCAAAATCCTATCATGCAATCTCCATTGTTATTTCTATCAGCAAGGCCAAATTTTCCAGTTACCAGTGATTTTTCTTTGTTTCCAACTTTTGCATTCCAATCACCAATGATAATGAACACATCTTGATTGTACATTCAGTCAATTTCAGACTGCAGAAACTGATAAAAATCTTCAATTTCCTCATCTTTGGCTTTGGTGGTTTGTGCATAAATATGAATAATAGTTGCATTAACTGGTCTCCCTTGTAGGCATATGCATATTATCCTATCACTGACAACATTGTATTTCAGGATAGATCTTGAAACATCCTTTGTGATGATGAATGCTTTGCCATTCCTCTTCAAATTGTCATTGCTGGCATAGTCAAACATAGGATTATCTAATTCAAAATGGCCAAAGCAGTCCATTTCAGCTCACTAATGCCTAGGATATCAATCTTTATGCATTCCATTTCATTTTTGACTACTTCTAATTTTCCTAGATTCATACTTTGTACATTCCATGTTCCAATTATTAATGGATATTTGTAGGTGTTTCTCTTCTATTTGAGTTTTGTCACATCACCAAATGGAGTTCTTGAAAGCTTTACTTTGTCCATATCAGTAAGGTTGTTTCTACTCTATTGATGCAGCTCTTTCCCAGTCATATTTTGAGAGCCTTTGGACCTAAGTGACTTGTCCTCCTGCACTGTATCAGACAATGTTTCCAGGCCATTCATAAAGTTGCACAGTAATGTATTAGACAGTGTTTCTCTGCTATTCATAAGTTTTTCCCTGGCCAAGTCTTTGAGAAGTGGATGATCTCTTCCTTATTCCTAGTTTGTCTCAGTCTGCAAGCCATACTAAAACCTGTGCACCTTGTGCAACCCTGTTGGAGTCTGGGTGGCACAGCCTCAGGCCTCACAGCAACACACCACCACAGTAGGACAGACCGACAAATGAATTTGTCTCCCTTAGCTATTTGAAACCTCTCCACCCTCCACTTACCTGGATCCCTACCACTTTCCTGCCACTTGGGGGGTGGGGCCTTGGTCCCTCCCCTTACCTGGATCCCTGCCGCTGCTTCCTCACTCTGTCCTGGTCGCCTGGCTTTTCTCTCCCTTTCCCCACTCTCCGCTGTGCATATTTAGGTAAATGTAAATAGTTTTGCTTTGTTTTGTTTTCCCCAAGAGGTGAAATCATGGGCTGCTTTCTATTTTCTTTCTATACAGCTATAAATTAGTGAAATACTGAATTAAGGAGACCTTTCCCTGACTGTCCTTTATGTCACTTTATATTCCGTATAGCCATTTTTACATTTATAATATGGAGTATCACTAAATGACAATTGGGAATCACAATAATGAATGCAACATGTTTTAGACACTTTAAGGAATCCCCTTGTGATGGAAATGATTAACATGCTTGGCTGCTAAATGTCTATTTTCATGTATAAGTTTTTGTGTGGACACATATTTTCTATGACCGGTTCAATTTTTTATTTTGTTATGGATCTGTTTAAATTTTCCACTTCAGTATGTGTTAGTTTAGGTAAGTACTGTGTTTCTAGAAATCTATCCATTTCTAATACATTTCAAATTTATTGGAGTACAGTTCTTCATAGTATCCTGATATTATCCTTTTTGTTTCAGTTGGTTCTATTGTGATGACACCCTTTCCATTTACTATTCTTATAATTTGCATCTTCTCTTTCTTCTCTTTTGTTAGATTTGCCAATGGTTTGACAATTTTATTAATCTTTCAAAGAACCAGATAGATTTTTGTTTTGTTGATTTTCTCTATTTTTTTTTCTGTTTTGTTTATTTCTGCTCTGATCTTTATTATTTCCTTACTTCTGGATACTGTAGGATTCTTTTGTTGTTCTTTTTCTAATTGTTGGAATTGATGAGTTAGAGTGTTGATTTTGTTTCTTTCCTCTTTTTTGATGTATGCATTTATTGCTATAATTTGACCTCTGAGTACTGCTTTTGCTGTGTCCCATAGGTTTGGGTATGATATATCTTCATTCTCATTTGTTTCTAGAATTTTTTTATTTCACTTTTTTATTTCTTCTGTTACCCAGTAGTTTTTGAACAGTGACTTGTTCACCTTCCATGTTTGATGTTTTTTCCTTGATTTTCCTATCATTAATTTCCAATTTTACATCATTGTGGTCCGAGAAGATGCTTTGTAGTATTTCAATGTTTTTGAATTTATTGAGACTTATTTTATGTCCTAACATGATCTACTCTGGAGAAAGATCTATGTGCACTGGAGAAGAATGTGAATTGTGCTTTTGTTGGGTAGAATGCTCTATATATGTCTATGAGGTCAAGTTGGTTGATTGTATTGTTGAGTTCTTCTGTATCTTTGTTGAATTTTTTTCCTAGTTAATCTGTCCTTCCTTGAAAGTGGTGGGTTAAAGTCTTCCACTACTATTGTAGAGTAGTGCATTGTCCCTTTTAATTCAATTAATATTTGCTTCATGCACTTTGGAGCACTTCTTTTGGGTGCATATATATTTATTATAGTAATGTCTTCTTGGTCAATTGACCCTCTTAACATCATATAGTGTCCTTCTTTGTCAGTTATGCTGTTTTTTCACCTTAAAGTCTATTTTATAAGAAATTAATATTGCCACTTCTGTTCTTTTTTGGTTACCCTTGGTTTGGTATATTTTTTCTACCCCTGAACTCTTAATTTGTGTTTATCTTTGTGTCTAAGATAGGTCTCTTGTAGACAGCATATTGATGGGTCTTCTTTTCTTATCCAGTCTGCCACTATCTTTCTCTTGATGGGTGTATTTAGTCCATTTATATTGAGTGTAATTAGTGATAGGTATGAAGTGATTGCTGTCATTCTATTGTGCTTTATTTATTTATTTATTTTTTTGGTCATGTTGTTTCCTTGGTCCATATACTTGTCTGTGCTGAGTTCATTTTTTTTGTCAAGTCCTTCCTCTCTTTTCTTCTCTATTGCTGGTTTTGTGCTTATTAAACCCATATGTTTTCCTTCCTTCTGTATTTGTTTAGGCGTATTGTTAATTTTCTCTGTGATTACCTTGGAGCTAATTCTTGTCTCTATATTTTTAGAACAGTCTGTTCTATGAAGGCATCTGTCCTGTTTTCCTCTCCATTTGGAAGTTTGTACCTAGAACTTTTATTCTCTCTATTTGGTTAGTTGCTATTGTCATATGCAGATTGGGTTTCTTGATTAAGCATTTCTTGTAGGATTGGTCTGGTTTTCACAAAATCTTAATTTCTGTTTGTCTGGGAATGTCTTAATTTTGGCCTCATATTTGATGAGCAGTTTGGCTGGATATAGGTTTCTTGGTTGGAAGTTCTTTTCCTTCAGTGTTTTATATATGCCATCCCATTGCCTTCTTGTCTGCATGGTTTCTGCTGAATAATCAGAGCTCAGCCTAACTGTTTGATTATTATAAGTAATATTTCTTTTGTCCCAGGCAACTAGCAAAGTTGTTTCTTTGTCTTTGGTTTTTGGAGAGTTTGATTATGATATGTGCCAGTGTTTTTCTCTTGGGATGTATCCTTCATGGGGTTCTATGAGCTTCTTGGAGAAATATCTTTTCTTCCTTCATGATATGGAAGAAGGTTTCTGTTAGTAGGTCTTCCACAATTTTCTCAGGTTTTTTTTTTTTTTTTCCCCGCCTCTTCTTGTTCTGGAATTCCAATGAGGCATATGTTGTTTCTTTTCATGTTATCCCATATAATTCTTAGGTTCTCTTCATTTCTCTTAAATCTTTATTCTGATTTTTCTTCATACAGGCTGGTGTCCAGGGCTTTATCTTCTAGTTGGGAAATGCATTCTTCAGCCAGTTCTATCCTATTCTTTTGTGCTTCCACTGTATTGTGTAATTCTGTAATTTTGGTATTCATCTTCTGGATTTCTAACTCTGTTTTTGTATGAGTTCTGATTGTGCATTAATCTTGTTATTTTGTTCTTGAATTTTTTTTCCAGGGTACTGTCTGTGTTCTCCTTGCTTCTGTTTGGGGTTTCCTTAAGGTCTTGTAGCGCTCTATAATCACACCTTCTAAATTCCTTCTCAGATAGTTCTATTGCCTCCTCTTCCTCCATGTTTAATGAGACTTTTGTTTGGGATTTTACTTCTAATGTTTTATCCTGTTTTGTTGTTGTTGTTGTTTGATTTGAGGTTGCCTGTTGTTTCCTAGACATTTTGAAGTTGTCTTAAACTGTTAGTTATGTATTGATTTGTTTTGTCTTGATTTTATTATTTAATATTTTGAAAAGGTGGAAAGCGAAATGAAACACACTGCCATCAAGTTGGATCCAACTCATAGTGACCCCTCTGTGGGTGTCCGAGGAGATATCACTACAGAAGCCAATTCAAGTCAATTCCCCAACCTTACTTCCAAAGAGTGGCTAGTGGATTTGAGCAGCCAGCCTTCTGATTAGCAGTCAAATGCCTTATGCAGTATTCCACCAGAGCTACCTGAAGAGGTGGAGCTGGTGTACTTTATTTTTTGGCAGTTCATTCAGGTGTGCTGGGTTGCTCTGTAGTTTTCTTTGTGATGATGGAATCACTGTGTGAAATGTGGATGCAGGTCTCTGTTTGTTATAAAGGGAATTTAGGATTGAAGCCAGCAGGTGTTATGGTGGCTGAATGTGGTTTTTCTATTGGTTGATGCAGGGTAGAGGTGGAGGGGAAGAACAGAGAGAATGAGAAAAAGCTCCAAGGTGCTAGCAGTGGTTTCTAGGGCTTTGAGCAGGCTGCTAATGATGACATTATACTGTTACTCACAGGCCTGCAGCTCAAGTTCAGCAAAGACTCCAATTGTTAGGGGACCGCCACTTTCTGCCTGGTTCAGACAGCTGCTAAAACCCTGCTCTACAGGCCCCTCCATGCCAAAAAGCTGAATTAGGATAACTGTCCCTATCCACAACAGGAGTTCATTCCAGGGCCCACCCACTTGCAACTTTATTCTCTTCTCAGCTCCCACACTTCAGCGGAGCCAGAGGAGACTCAGCTCCCTCCCAGTGGTACCAAGTTTACCAATAAAAGCAGGTGCTGAAGGTAGATCTGTGGAGTGGCCACAGTGGTTCTCTGGTGTCTTGGTGATTTTCTTTTGAGGTCTATCCTGTTTGGTGTTCATTGGACTTCTTGAATGGATATATTCTCATCCTTCACCTTATCAGGGAAGTTCTCTTCCAACAAATCTTAGACAATTTTCTCAGTGGTTTTTTTTTTTTTTTTTTTCACTCTTCCTTTTCTGGAATTCTGTTTACATGTAGGTTATTCCTTTTGATGGTATCCCACATGAACCTTATACTTTCTTAATTTGTTTAGATCTTTTTTTCTGATTGATCCCTTTCCAAAGAAGTATTCATGTATTTATCTTCAATCTCATTAATTCTGTCTTCCATTGGTTCTATTCTACTCCTTTGCCCTTTCAATGTGTTATCTATTTCTGAAAATTTAGTATTAATCTTCTGGGTTTCTATCTGTAGACTTTGTATCATTTCTAATTTTTCATTTATTTTGTCATTTTGTTCTTATATTTTCTTCCAAAATTTTTCTAGGATTTTGTCTGTGTTTTCCTTAATTTTGTCAACGTTTTCCTTTATCTGTCTCTAAATCCTTTGAAAATACCTAATTATAATAATTTTTAATTCTGGATCAGGGAGTTCCAATGCTTCTTCTTCCTCAGGAATGTGTTCTGGGACTATATCATCCACCTTTGTTTCTACCACTTTATCTTGCTTCTTTGTGTGGACTATTATGGTCTGTTGTCTCCAAGATATTGTTGTATTTAGGTCTCTGTTAACTGTTTGAAAAGAGCAGTGAAGGGTGAGTCAGGATCTTCTTGGTGGTCATTTATCATTGGTAAGTTGGTGTAGAAGGAAATGGTGGCACTCACTCAGCAAGTGGAGCTGCAGGAGGTGGGGGTGTGGTTGCATCATATAGGCACCATTGCTGTCTCCCACTTTCCAGTTATTTGCATCCAGAATGTCCTTGTGGTTGCCAGAAAGTGAAACCTATTCTTAGGTCCCTGGAATCTGAGAGAACACTGTCACTTGAAATACCCAAAATGGTCAAACTGCTTGCAAACATTCAACATGTCTGTGCCCTCTGGACAGGCAAAGGTCCACAGCTCACCCTGCCTCTCTCTTCACTGCTTCCTCTTTTATTCACCAGCCACCAGTGCAGTCCTCTGTGCAGCCCCTGGCTAGCAGGGCCAATTTTTAGGTTAATTCTTAGGTCTTTACACCACTTGGCAATATCCAAGCTGTTTGTACCATCAAAATTGCTGACAGACTGCAGCTGTGTTTGTCTCCTATTTTGGTGTTTTCATACAGGTTCTTCTACTAGTTGGAGTTTAGTCCACTTCTGTATCCTTCTTTCAAAGCTCAGGGCTCCAGGATTATCTTCTGTATTTGTGTTAGTTGGTTCCCTTTTTCTTTGTTAAAGAGGATCTGTGTAGTTTTTCTGCCTATCTCATCATCTTACTGGTATTCTGGACATATATTTTCAGTTCTCTTGGGTATATTCCTAGGAGTGGAATAGCTGGATTACATAGTAACTCCATGTTTAAATTTTGAGAAACTTGCCAGACTGTTTTTTCAAAGTGACTGCCCCATTTTATATTTCCACCAAAAGTGCATGAGGTATTCAATTCCTTGCCAACAATTGTTACTACAAAATTTATTTATTCCAGCCATCCTATGGATGTAAAGTTGTATTACATTGTGATTTGATGTACATTTCCTTGAAGGCTAATAAAGTTGAGACCGTTTTATGCACTTATTGGCCATTTGTGTGCCTTCATTGGAGAAATACATATTCAGGCCCTGTGCCCATTTATCAAGTTATTTGTCTTTTATTACATAATACAAATTATTTTTAAAATTTATATGCTAGATTATTAATATATGGGCCTATTTCTTGATTCTCAATTCTATTCCACTAATCTACATGTTTCTTCTTATGCCATCACCACACTGTTGTGATTATTATAGTTTTGAGTAAGTTTTGAAGTGGGAAGTGTGAGTCCATCAAATTTCTTCTTTTTTTCCAAGATATTTTGACTATTCTGGATGTCTTGGATTTCCATTTCCATTTTAGAATCAACTTAGCAACAGCTTATCCAAAAAGGTAGTTGGAATTTTGATAATGATTATATTGAATGTGAATATCAATTTGATAAGTAATGCCATCTTAATATTAAGTTTTCTGGTCCATGAATATGGAATGCATTTCCATTTTATTTAAGTCTGTTTCACTTTAAAGTTTTGTAGTTTCTGGAGCATTAATGTTGTACTTATTTGGTTAAATTTATTCCTGAGTATTTTATTCTTTGTGATGGCATTGTAAATGAAATTATTTATTGTTTCAAGGTACTTAAACCTTAGAGGAAGAAAAATAATCAAACATTTTGAGTATTACTAGCTATGAACCCTGGATAACAAATACATTAACCCTGAGAGGAGCAGTATGTCACTCTCGTGTTCAGTTCTGAATGGAGGTCTATGAAAGTTAGGTGATGAATGGAGATTTGACCAAAGTGTCTTCTGGTGGGCTTTATGGTTCCAGTAACTTGTCATCCTCTTACTATTTACCCTTTTTGTGAATATATAGTGGGAAAATTTTACCTGGTAACTAGTGCATCTCCACCAACTTGCACAAAACCATTATGGTAGGAACAACCATGAAATTCAAAACATGTTTTTCCCTCCCAAAATTGTCAAACAAGAAATAGTGCACCCTTGGGATTTGAGGAATTAGTGCCACCACTATAGAGAGGATTCAAGAATGCAGATTCACTTAATGACTATGATTAAAGTTATTATCCAGATTCTGTCTCTTTACGGGAGCAAACTATCACAATTTCTAATATCACCTATTCAGCCAGCACATGATTTTTCTCCATACTAACTCCTCGGAAGGAAGGTTGGGCAATCCTACTTCCGTAGTGATACTGCCTCGGAAACCCAAGGAGGGGTCGCTATGAGTCGGGGCCGACTCGACGGCACATAACAACAACAACAACAACAACAATCTGAGGATACCAGCAGCTTTTTTGTTTGTTTGCTTGTTTGTTTTTGTTTTCTTACCATCAAAGTTAACAGGACACCTGTACTGACTTACTTCAGAGCTGTGTCAATTCTCCAGTACATTGTCATAAACTTAAATAAAAAATGTCTTTGCTTCACCATACCACAGGACATCACAACAATGCTTTCAACACTTACAACACTGTTTTATTTGGACTTTTGGGCCAGAATAGTTAGTTGCTTAAAAATGACATAAATGTGTCAAAATGTGGAAGATTCCCTGTTGAAAATTCAATTGCTAGCTCCTCAGTGAAATATCCCAATGCATATTAGTATATCCACTTCACAGTGAAAGATGATTTGCTGTACTTTCATGGGCCACTGATCTTTGGTGGACATTTCTAGATTTTGGATACAGTATACATACCCCATATTTAAGTGCTTTTACTGGCTTACCCTGAGACCCAAAGCAGATATGCCCTAAAATTTTATGACCAAGCAGATACTATCATCTTTGATATTTCTATGGTAGATAAGGACATTGTATGAAGTACCTGGCAATTATCATCAGAAGAATCACAGAGGAGTGCACCATGACTGTAGAGCCAAATCATGCTGTCTTCAGCAAATAACTACCCTCCTTTTGAAAAATAACTTTTAGCAAGCCAGTTGACTTCAAAAGTAGAAGTGTCTATGATGGATCTATAAGTTTTTATTATTCTGGGAGTCATTCTTGAAGGTCTATCTAAGAACAACTCTTATAGTTCTTTTAATAATATTGCAGGGCCTTACATTAAATGTCTTTCTTATGAAATACCTTGAGTCTTTCCTAGTCCCTGCACTGGGTTCTTATTGATTGAGGATTGTATTGCTGGGTTATAATTCTTGAGCAACATTACATTAACATAAGAGAAATATGTTGACTTTTAGGTATTTTGATTTTGTGGCACATATGACAATGGGAAAATAATAATCCATTAATTTCATACATAATATAGAAGAATTGCCTGAGGGATGAGAAGAAAGGAAATTTAATTCATTGCTTGGAAATAAAATAACAGCACTTTCAATATACAGAATATATCACACTGTATCAAAGCAGTGGTAAAACACATTAAAATGGTCTCAAATAGGCTACATCAGAAAGGTTTAATTATGTAGCATCTGTATATTATTTATTCTTTAGAGAGAGGCTGGGTGCTATAAATTAAAGGCATGTGATATTACAAATAAGATTAAAAGAGCTGACTTTACTTGAAGGAGAGCAGATGTATGTCTATATAAAGTGATTTGGAATTCTCTCCTTCCCAC
This sequence comes from Orycteropus afer afer, assembly GCF_000298275.1. NCBI lineage: Eukaryota > Metazoa > Chordata > Mammalia > Tubulidentata > Orycteropodidae > Orycteropus > Orycteropus afer. Next base: position 5,667,211 of record NW_006921772.1, read on the forward strand.
TATCTTGAAAAAGAGAGAAAGACTATAGTATTAAAGATAAGAAATCTCAAGAGAAATTTTATTCAGTTAAATTTATTTTTGTTGGAAATAATTCCCAGGAAATTAAGCTAATAAACCAGAACATATTGTTTTCAGGAGTCTTTGTAAGTTATCTCATAAGGTAACTTACATCACAAGATGCTGGACTAGGAAGATACATTATCCAGATCCTCTACACAAAGACTAAATAAGCCGAATGGAATGAATGGATGCAGATGGCAATCCTGAAACACAGAACTTCAAAGGAGAGGGTAAAGAAGTAGACCAACTACTGATGAGATGAGGAGACTGAACAAAAACAGAGAAGAAGGAGGCATATGGAGTGCAAAACAGTCAACTGGCACAGTGCAGCCATTTGGAATTATTGCAAGTAGTGTTATGATCAGAGCAGTAATCAGAGCAATAACTCTGCTCACTCAGGACTACACCAGCACACACTGTGGGTGATCAGAGAAGTAAGATCTCTCCCCTTACCTAGCACAACTTCCCCATGACCAGAGACATGGCACCCCTACCCCCACCCACCTGGTAGCTTGCTAAACAACCCCCCTGCCACTGTCACTGCTATGTAGCTTTTTTTTCCTTTCTTTTTTCTTTATCTTTCTTCTTAGTTTTTTTTCCCTCTACCCCCTTTTTGCTGTTTTACTTTTCTTTTTTCTCTCCCTCTTCTCTCATCCTATTTTGAACTTTTACTTCATTTTTAGTTTTTATTTTTTATTTTCATGAAGTGGATTTCTCACTCCCAGATGCCTCCACAATTACCAGTGCCTGCTCATGCCCCTCCCTGGTTCCAGTGTGTGCTCCTATAGAGCAAATACTGTTTTCCCACTGCAGACACATTTGATGGTCAGTACCTTCACCAGTACAGTGTTGTTTATTTATTAATTTTTCTCCTTTTTCTTCTTCTTCCCTCTTCTACCTCCCATTGTTTTTATCTTTTCTTTTCTACTTCCTCCTTCCTCCTTTTTTTTTGATCCCATGGAGCAGGTGCCCACACTCTCCCTGCTTCCATGATCAGCAGGATCCACCCTACCCCTGCAAAGATGATGGTGTGCACTCCTGAAGAATGAGCTCTGTGCTCCTTCTGTAGCCATGTTTGGCACCTAACACTTGCATAAACCATGTACCATTTATTTTCCTTAGTCTTTTGCTTTTTTCCTTTCTTCTTAGTTCTTCACTCTTTCTTCTATCCTTATTTTTATTTCTTTCCATTTTTCTCTTCTGCTTCTACACACACACACACACACACACACACACACATACTACAGAGCAGGTACTCTGCCCCCCACCCTCTCTGAATTCAGAAGTGTTGTCCTTGCCCCTCCACATTCAGCAGTGCATATTCCCAAGGAACGAGTACCACATTCCTGCTGCAGGCATTTTTGGCAGCTAGTGCTTATGGCAATGTTATGCTGCTTCTTTTTCCACCCTTTTTTTCTTTTTTTCTTGCCATTTTTTCTTCTTTTCTTTCTTAGTAGGTATTCCCTCTCCCCTTCCTTTTCCCCCCATATTTCTTTTCCTCTCCCCTCTTTTTCTTTTTTTTCTATTTATTCCTTGCAGTCAGAAGCAAGCATGCCTACCCAACCATATTCACCAAACCTGCTGCCCTACTCACTAGATGAGTGCCACCATGTGATTCAGCACCACCGGATTGACAACAGACACCCATCCAACTTGTCCTCAGATGCTCTGAAGGACCAGTGATCAGAGACTCACATCCACACTCCCTCCCACTTACAAATCCACCTGGAGACAGTTGGTGAGTGTCTATTACTGGCAAACTAGTGACCAGAGTAGCACAGTCACTCTGTGACCTAGATATAATAAAATAAAAACTGAAACCAAACTCGCTGTTGTTGAGTCAATCCTGACTCATAGTAATGCTCATAGGGGTTCCAAGGCTACAGATCTTTACTGGAGCAGACTGCCTTATCTTTCTCCTGCAGAGAAACTGGTGGGTTCAAACACCAACCTTTTACTTAGCAGCCCACTATCTTAACCACAGTGTAACCAGAGCTCTCTAATAAAATAAAACAAAATAAAAAATTAGGACTAAGTAAACTAACATAAAATCAACAGAATAATAAAGTATCATGGTGATGTCTTGGAGACAACAGACAATTTCAGATTCCATGCAAAAAAAAAAAAAAACTCTGGAGGAAGAAAAGCTATTGGAACTGCTTAATAAAGAATTCAGAAGATTTATACTTTTGTTGTTGTTGTTATGTGCCATCGAGTCATACCCGACTTATATCACTACGGAAGTAGGATTGCCCAACCTTCCCTTCTGAGGAGTGGCTGATGGGTTTGAAGGGCCAGCCATCTGGTTAGCAGGCAAGGGTCTTAGCCACTATGCTACCAGAGCTCCCATACTTAGATCCTATCAACAGTTTAAGAAAGGGATTAAGGAAGCCACAGACAAAATCAAAGAAAACATAGACAAAACACTAGAAAATTCAAGAAAACAAAACTAGAACAAATTGACAAAATAAATGGAATGTTAGAAACCATGCACAAAAAAGCAAATCAAAATCCAGAAGATTAATACTAAAATTTCAGAAATAGTTACCACATTAGCAGGGCAAAGGAGTAGAACTGAATAAATGGAAGACAGAATTATCAAAATTGAAAACAAATCTCAATATTAATCTGTTAGAGGAAGAATCAGAAAAAAAAAAGAATGATAAAAAATGAAAAAACTCTAAGAATGATGTGGAACACCATCAGAGGAATAATTTATGTGCTATTAGAATTCTAGGAAAGAAAGAGACAAATGAAAAATGCAAGGAAAATTATTGGAAATTTGTTGAAAGAAAATTTCCCTAATATCATTACAGATAAAAAGATATGCATTCAAGAAGCTCAAGAAACCCCAAATAAGATAAGCCCCAGAATAAAATCAAGACATATCATCAGCAAACTTTCCAAAACCAAAGACAAGGAAAGAATCATGAAAGCAGCTCAGGAAAAAGAAAAAGTCACCTACAAAGGAGAACCAATAAGACTAAGTTCTGATTTCTAGACAGACACTATATGACTGAGAAAGCAATTAAATGACATAAATAAACCTCTAAAAGAAAAAAAAAAAAATTACCAACCAAGCATTATATATTCAGCAAAATAGTCTCTTGAATACTCTGATAATATAAGGACATTTCCAGATAAACAGATATGAAGGGAATTTGTAAAACAAGACCAAACTTACAAGAAATGCTAAAAGGAATCCATTGAACAGAAGATCAAACATCAGTAGACAACAACATGAGATTGAGATGCATGACATCACAGGGGGATCAACCCTAAGATATAAGTATTGAAAGTCAAATGAATGTACAATACTGAAAATACAGAAACATAGATGTCAATGTGTAAATGAGAACTACAAAACAAAATGAGGGAATAAATGATGCTGCTATAGAACTTCCAAAAAAAGATATTAAAATAGAGTGGTCTGCTTTAAACTTGGGAAGATAATAATAAATTACAGGGTAACCTCAAAGAAAACTAAAAATTTATCACCAAAATAAAGAAGAAGAAAATCATAAAATCTCAGTAAATACTAAAAAGCAGCAATGAAGGAAATTAGGAGAAAATCCATAAACAAAAACAAACTCAGCACAAAAATATATGAAACAAAGAAACCATCAAGACCACACACACAAAAATACACTGCAAAATTATAGCAGCAAATTCACACCTACTGCTAATTGCAATGAATGTAAATGTACCAGTCAAGAGACAAAGAGTAGCAAAATGTATAAGAAAATATGACCCATCAATATGCTATCTACAAGACATACTTTTTAGGCAGAAAGATAAAATTATGCAATAAATCAAAGGTTGGAAAAACATATATCAAACAAATGGCAACCAAAAAAGAAAAGCAGGAACAGCAATATTAATTTCAGATAAAATAAACTTTAAAGTGAAAACAAGCAAAAGAGACAAGGAAGGACATCATATAATGATGAAAGGGTAAAACCCAAAGGAGGACATAACTACAATAAATATCTTTGCACTCAGTGAAAAAGACCTGTAATCCACAAAGCAAACTAACAGAATTGAAAAAAGAAGTAGATAACTACCCAATAATTGCCGAGGTCCAGCCTCAGCTGTGGGTCTCTGGAGGGAGAGGTGGAGTCGGCGAGATGATGGAGACACACTCACACAAGATGAAGATGTGCCCTACATAATGAGGTGGCCTTCTATATTTTATGCTATATTGCAGATTACAAATGACAAAGAAAAATGACAAACCTACAATTCTAGGTACATGGCTGTGGGCTATTAACTTTCCAAAACTTATAAAACTATTATTAAACTTATAAACTAAACTTACGTCTTATCTTATCTAACTTATCTATCATTAACATTATAAAAATAAAATGTGCTAGACAATAAGCTTAACTAAAACATGA
>NW_006921772.1:5672402-5672880 GCF_000298275.1 Orycteropus afer afer
GCATGATCACCATAAAGATTATTGTAACAATTAAGGTAACGGACCAGAATACAATCGGAAGTAAAGGTGGAATTGGCTTCCACCCAAGACTCTTGACAGCTAGAGCTTTGTCAAGCAGCAGTCATAGAGGTCTGGACATCGCCAAATAATAATAGTGGAAGACTTTAATACACCCTTTCAATGAAAAACAGAACAGCTAGAAAGAACCTGAACAAAGATAGAGAACATCTAAACAGCACAATCAATCAACTACACCTCATGGACAGATAAAGAACACTCCTCCCAATAAAAGCACCTTATACTCTTTTTCTGCACACATGAAACATTCTTTACAAGAATAGACTCTGTTTTAGGCCACAAAGCAAAGCACAATAAATTTTACAACCTCTACAAAGCTGTTTACAATACAATAAAACATCTTCTCAAATCATAATGCTATAAAATTAGAAATCAACAACAGAAAGATCATGGGGAAAAA
>NW_006921772.1:5673320-5685459 GCF_000298275.1 Orycteropus afer afer
TCTCCAGCAATTAGAAAAACAACAGCAAAAAAAAAAAAAAAGCCTACAATCACCATAAGAAAGGAAATAATAAAGATTTAAGTAGAATAAAAAATGAAATAAAAAACAGAAAAACAATATAAAGAATCAACAAAACTAGATGTGGGTTCTTTGAGAGATTAATAAAATTGACAAGTCACTGGCAAATTTAACAAAGGAAAAGGAAAAAAGAGAAGATGCAAATAACATAAATAAGAAATTAAATATGTGATGTGACAACAGAACTTACTGAAATAAAAAGTATAATGAAAGAATACTATGAAGAACTGTACTACAACAAATTTGAAAACCTAGAAGAAATTGACAGATTTTCTGGAAACATACTACCTGCCCAAACTAACACAATCTGAGATAGAAAATTTGAACAGACCCATTACAAAAGTAGAAATTCAATAGGACACATACACACACACAAAAAAGTAAAAACTTCCAACAGAAAAAAGTCCTGGCTCAGATTGCTTCACTGACAAATTCCACCAAACATTCAGAGAAGAGCTTACCTCAACTCTACTCAAACTATTCCAGAACATAGAAAAGCATGGACTATTCCTGATGTCATTCTCTGAAGCAAGTATAACCCTGATCCCAAAACCAGGCAAAGAAACAACTCTAAAAATAAAATTGTAGACCAACATCCCTCAAAACATATATGTAAAATGCATTGCCGGGGGGCGGGGGACCCTAACCAATGGATTAATACTAGGTATGCAAGGATGGTTCCATGTTACGGGGAAAAAAAGTCAGCATTATTCACCACATACATAAAACAAAATAAAAGAATCATGTGATCATATTAATTGATGCAGAAAAGTCATTTGACAAAATCTAACAGCATTCTTGATAAATATGCTCAGCAAAATAGGAAGACAAGGGACATTACTCACCATAATTAAGGACATATACATAAAACCAACTGCTAACATTATTCTCAATATGTTCTTGTTGTTATGTGCCATCGAGTAGGTCCCAACTCATAACAATCCCTCCTTGGGTTTCTGAGGTGGTATCACTATGGAAGTAGATTGCCTAACCTTCCTTCGGAATTCTCAATATAGGGAGACTAAAAATACTCCCCTTGTGAATGAGAAGCAGATAAGCATGCACTTTATCATCACTCCTATTTAATTTTGTATTGGAAATCCTAACCAGAAAGGAAAATAAAAGTCATCTCTATTATAAGCTTTATTTGGTTAAAATTCTACTTTCTCTTTTGCCTCCTTCCTGGTATGCAAAAATATCCATTGTTGCTCTTCTGGGCCCTGGTTATTCAGCACACTCTCTTAAAAGATAATTTTATTTTGCCATGTAAGGCAAAGTCTAACTTCAATAGATGACAATAATAAGGCTGTTGTTGTTGTTTGCCGTCGAGTCGGCCCCGACTCATAGCGACCCCTCCTTGGGTTTCTGAGGCAGTATCACTACGGAAGTAGGATTGCCCAACCTTCCTTCCGAGGAGTGGCAGAGCAGCATTAATACTGATGCTGGTATAAGTAAAACCTGTTGAGGAATCTAAAAAGGAAGACACAATCTGGCAGAACCAGAAAGGGAAAACCATGGAAATGTTATGAATAAGATTAACCTACTACCTTCAAATTACTTTGACTCATAGCTACTTCATAAGACAGAGGAAGAAAAAAAAAAAAAAAAAAAGAGAGAGAGAGAGAGAGAGAAAGAAAGAAGCCCATAAACTCAACAAGAAAATTACTGGAACTGGTAGAAGTATTCAGCAAAGTGACATGGTCAAAGATCAACATACAAAATCAGTTGAATTCCTATACAGCAACAGAGAGAACTCTGAAAAGGAAACCAGGATAACAATGCCATTTATAATAGCAACCAAAAGATGAAATATTTAGGAATAAATCTAAGTAGAGATAAAAAAGACCTACAAAGGAAACTACAAAACACCACTGCATGAAATAAAAAGAGAGACTGGTAGTGTAGTGCCTAAGACACTTGATTGCTAACCAGAAGGCTGGCAGTTCAAACCCATCAGCCACTCCTCAGAAGGAAGCTTGGGCAATCTACTTCAGTAGTGATACTGCTTCAGAAACCCAAGGAGGAGTCACTATGAGTCGGGTCCGACTCCACAGCCCATAACAAATATAATAATAACATGGATAGGAAGGCTTAATAATTTGAAAATGCCAGTATTACCCAAAGCAATATACAGATACAATGCAATCCCTATCCAGATTCAACCATCATTCTTTAGAGATGGAAAAACTAATCACTAATTTTATACGGAAAGGAAAGTGAACCTAGATAAGCAAAGAACTACTACAGGAGAAGAACAAAGTAGGAAACTTCACACTCCCTGATCTGAAAACCTACTATACAACTATGGTAATCAAAACAGCCTGGTATTGGTATAATGATAGACACATAGACCAATGGAAAAGAATTGACAATGCAGAAGTAAATCTATCCACTTATGGACAGCTGATCTTTGACAAAGGGCCAAAAGTATTAAGTGAAAAACAAAATTCTCTTTAACAATTGGTGCTGACAAAACTAGATATCCATCTGAAGAAAAATGAAACAGGATCCATATTTTTCACCATATACAAAAAGTAATTCAAGATGGATCAAAGACCTAACCGTACAACTTAATACTGTAAAGATCTTAATACTATAAAGAGAAAAAGATAGGGCAAACTTAGAGGCCCTAATACATGGACACATTCAAGAGGCCAACAAACACATGAAGACATATTCGTCATCCTTACCCATTAAAACACACTGACATCAAGTTTATTCTGACTCATGGTGACCCTATAGGACAGAGTAGAATTGCCCTATAGGGTTTCCAAGGCTGTAAATTTTTATAGAAGCTGACTGCCTCATCTTTGAGCTGCTGGTGGTTTTGAACCACTGACCTTTTGGTTAGCAGCTGAATGCCTTAACCACTGTACCACCAGAGCTCCTTATTAGCCATTAGATGCAAGTCAAAGCAATGAGATGTTATCTGATCCCAGCAATAATAGCAAAGTTCAAAATAAAAGAAAGAAAAAAATGCTAACAAGGCTGTAGAGAGACTGAAACTCTCATACACTGCCAGTGGGACAGTAAAATGGTATAATCACTGTGGAAAACAGTGTGGTGCTTCCTTAAAAACCTGGAAATAGAAATACCATATGATCCAGCAATCCCACTACTAAGTATATATCCTAGAGAAATAAGGACTATGACACACACAGATATATGCATACCCATGATCACAGCATTATTCACAATAGCAAACAAGATGAAACAATGGAAGTGCTCATCAATGGATGAATAGATAAAACAACTATGGTACAACTGAATATTATGCAACATTAAAAAATAAAGATGAATATGTGAAACACCTCATAACATGGAATAAACTAGAAGAAGACATTATGCTGAGTGAAATTGTTGTTGTTGTTATGTGCCGTCAAGTCGGACTCGACTCATAGCGACCCCTCCTTGGGTTTCCGAGGCAGTGTCACTACAGAAGTAGATTGCCCCATCTTCCTTCCGAGGAAATTAGTCAATCCCAAAAGGACAAATATTGTATAAAACCACTAGTGTTAAAAAAAAAAAAAAAAAGTCAAGAACAGGTTTAAACACAGAAAAAAAATTCTTTCAAGGTTATCAAGGATGGAATGGGAAAAGAGGTTAAATCACTAATTAGAAGGTGCTGCTGTTGTTGTTATGTGCCATCAAGTACGGCCTGCCTCATAGTGACCCTTCCTTGGGTTTCCAAGGTGGTGTCACTATGGACTAATGGACCATGTGAATCACAGCCTCCATGACACTGAGAATGGAAGAACTAGATATTGCCTGGCTACCACTTTTGACTTCTCTGAAAGAGATCAAAATAATTTGCCCAAAATAGATTGCCCAATCTTCCTTGTAAGGAGTGGCTGGTGGGTTTGAACCGCCAGCCTTCTGGTTAGCAGTCAAGTGCCTTTGGCACTATGCTACAGAGGTCTCAATTAGAAGGTAGACATGTATTAATTAGGGTGAAGGGAAAAGCATTATACATTAAGGGGATGGTCAGCACAAAATGATCAAGGCAAATGAGGACATTGGGAGGAGCACAAGAGTTACAGGCCATAAAAGTAAATATTATTGCATACCCAATCCTGCAATAACAGTAATAACAATAACCTACGAGTGGATACTTAGATACACAAGCCAAGCAGTGATAAGAATATGAATGGGACTAAACCGATGAATGCACAAATAAGTTTGGCAGAGGATATTCCTACATATGTATTTACATATGCTGCAAACATGTCGATGAATAGCAGAGCCTAGAAGGGACAAAGTTTTTAAAACTTCTTAGCCATAAAGAAATACCTTGAAGGAATGAGTTGCTGAGCTTGGGGTTTCTGCACCATAGTCAGGGGACATCCAGGTCAATTGTATAACACAGTCCACAAAGACAATGCTCTACATCCTACTTTGGTGGGTAGTGACTGAGATCTCAAAAGCTTGTGAGCACCCATCTAATGTGCAACTATTGGTCTCTCCCCATCTGGAGCAAGGAAGAGTGAAGAAAATCAAAGACACAAGGAAGAAATTGTCCCAAATGACTAATGGACCATGTGAACCACAGCCTCCAGGACACTGAGAATGGAAGAACTAGATACTGCCTGGCTACCACTTTTGACTTCTCTGAAAGAGATCACAATAAGAAGCCCTGGATAGAGTGGGAGAAAAAAATGTGAAACAAAAATTTGAAATAATAATAATAATAATAAAAAGACCAGGAATATTGGTCTGATAGAGACTGGTGGAACTTCCAAGACCAAAGTCTTTAGAAATTCTTCAACCCTGAAAATTGAGTTCTATGGCTAAATTTTCAGCCAAACAATAGGTGTATAGGGTGAACAATAGCACCAGGGAGGTATCAACTTTTTACAACAATCAAACATATGAGGTCAAAAGGGCACCATTTGCCCAGGGATAAAGATCAGAAGGCAGAAAAGAAAAGGAAAGAAAGTGGAATTGAAATGGTGAATACAGGGAGGAAGTGGGAAGAGTGCTGTTACTTTCTGGGTATGGCAATCAATGTAACAAAGCAAAATGTGTGTGAGTTGTTGAATGGAAAACCAAACTGCTATGTAAACTTTCACCCAAATTATAATGAAAAATTAACAATAAGAGGAAGGGAAGATGATGTCATCCAGATAAGATCCACAATCATTCCCTTTTCTATCTGAAAACTGGAACAATTAGGTAAAGCAGATATAATAAAGATGCTTGAATTATAAGCAGCTAAGGAGAAGGTCCAGTGAAGTCAAAGAAAGAAAATAGGCTAAAGGACTGGGAAAAAAAAGTCAGGCCCACCCAGCCAGCAGGGAGGAAACAGAAGACCTAGTGCAGGAGACAGAGTAGAGGAAAAGTAGAAAAGAAAAGAAAGCCAGAATCAGCATTCACTGGGGACTCAGAATAGCCTCACTGGGAGTTTTGTGAGGTAAGCTGGGACTTTGTGGGGAAGCAAAGATCTTGTGGGCAAATGGATCAGGACTTCCCTTGGCTTGGGCTGCCATGGAGTCTGGAGGAGAGGGGAAGAAAGGAAGAAGTGTCCTCAAAGTTGCTGGAGCCCCAGAATGCACACAAGGCAGTGGGTTTTGGCCCTTCTCCCAGAAAACCTTTCTGGTCTGGATTGAATCTGTACATTGGTTTTTGTGGCTTATTGGTTCTCCTGGAGAGAGGTGGGACATTCTTTCCTTCAGGACTACTTCCAGATTTGAATTTCCCAGGTGCCATGCTCAGCAGAGACCCCCAAAAGCACCTGCCCTGCCTTGCCTACACCTGCATCACTAACTGATTTTTCTCATCCTAAACAGAAAACTCCCTTTAGCATTTCTATTCTGGAGTGCCCTTCTGGTGTGTGGTTTATTTATTTATTTTATTTTCCTTTTCTATTTTCCCTTTTTCCCCAACCTCATGAAAAGGCACTAGCCAACCTCCACTAAGCAACTTCAGCTACTACAGATGGTAGACAACATCTGTTTATCCTAACAACAAAGCCTATTCACAATGAACAGAGACCTGCACCCACATCCCCAATGGTGACTGCATGAACACAGAGAGCACTGGAGAGTGACCCAGTGCAGCCAAGTTAACCAAAGAAGTACACTTGCTACACATGTCCAGATAGAGTAAATCATAAAACCAGGGTGAAACAAATCAATACATAGCTAAAAATTAAAAACAACAACTTAAAAATGTCTTGGAGATGACAGACAACCTCAAATCAAACAAAAAAAACAGAGCAAGATAACAGAAGTAAAAATATAAAGAGTTATGTATCTTAGAGGAAAAACAAGCAATAGAACTATCTGAGAAGGAAATCTGAAGATATACATATACATATACATATACATGCACATACACATACACACACACACATGACCCTCCAAGAGCACAAGAAAACCATAAACTAAAACCACAAATAGAAACAGAATTCAGGAAAACTATTCAAAAACAAAGTAACAAGATAAATACTCAATTAGAACTCATAAAAAAAAAATAAAAGAAGATGAACACTAAACTTACAAAGATAAATAACATGATGGAAAGACAAAAGAGTAGAGTAGAACTGGCTGAAGAACCCATTTCCCAGCTAGAAGACAACTCCCTTGAGGCCAGCCTGTATGAAGAAAAATCTGAACAAAGATTTTAAAAAAATGAAGAGAATGTAAGAGTTGTATGGGACAACATGAAAAGAAACAATATACATCTGACTGGAATACTAGAACAAGTAGGCAAAAAAATAAATAAATAAATAAATAAATTGAGACAAACATCAAAGTCTTGCTAACAGAAAATTTCCCCCATATCATGAAGGAAGAAAATATAATCTGTCCAAGAACCTCAACGAACCCCATACAGGATAGATCCCAAGAGAAAGTCTCCAAGTCATACCATAACTAAACTTTCCATAGCCAAAGATAAAGAAAGAATCTTGGGAGCAGCTCAGGAAAAATGAAATGTCACCTATAATGGATAACCAATAAGACTAAGCTCTGATTTCTCAGCAGAAACCATGCAGGCAAGAAGACAGTGGGATGACATATATAAAACCTTGGAGGAAAAAAAAAAAACTTCTAACCAATAATTATATACCCAGCCAAATTGTCCCTCAAATCTGAGAGTGAAATCAAGGCATTCTCAAACAAACAGAAATTAAGGAAGTTTGCAAAAACCAGACTGACCCTAAAAGAAAGGCTAAAGAGAGTTTTTCCAATAGAGAACCCACAACAGAGAACAACAAATTAAAATCAAGATACTCGACACCACCACCTAGAAACCAAATCAGAAAAAGTTGCACAAAATAATTTCATAAGAAATGTGCATAGATAAATAAAGGGGTCAAACTGCGACTGACACCAGCAACAAAGCAAATAGAGGGAATAAAAGTTTTAATTACAAAAATTCCAAATGGAAAAGAAGACAGGACTATGTCTTTATAGAATAGACTGTTCCAAATTTAGGGAGATGAGAAATTACTTCAGGGTAACAACAAAGATAATTAATGAGACTCCTAAGCAAACTCAGAAAAAAAGGAAAAACATAACAGCTTAGTAAGCACAAAACCAATGATAATGAAGAAAAGAGAAAAAAATATTTGATAACAAAATGAACTCAGCCTAGAAAAATAGTTGGAACAAGGAAGACACTACATCACAACAAAAAAAAACACAATAGAATGACAGCAATAAATTCATATCTATCACTAATTACACTCAATATGAATGGACTAAATGCATCAGTCAAGAGAAAGAAGGTGGCAGACTGGATAAGAAAAGAAGACCCATTGATATGCTGCCTACAATAGACCCATCTTAGACACAAAGATAAAAATAAACTAAAAATTAAAGGGTTAAAAAATATATACAGAGTTAATGGCAAACAAAAAAAGAGCAGGAGTGGCAATATTAATTTCTGATAAAATAGACTTCAAGGTGAAAAACAGCATAAAGAACAAAGAAGGACACTATATAATGCTAAATGAGTCAATGGACCAAGAGGACATTACCATAATAAATAACTCTGCACACAATGAAAAAGCCCCAAAACATGTAAAGCAAATATTAACTGAATTGAAAGGAAAAATAGACAAGTCTACAATAATAGTAGGAGACCGTAACACATCACTTTCAAGGAAGGACAGAACAACTGGAAAAAATTTCACCAAAGGTACATAAGAACTCAACAATATAATCAAACAACTTAACTCCATAGACATATACAGTGCACTCCCCCCAACAAAAACACAATACACATTCTACTCCAGTGCAAATGGATCATTTTCCAGAATAGACTATAAGTTAGGACAAAAAGAACCAAGCCTCAATAAATTAAAAAAAAAAAAAAAAAAAACCATTGAAATACAACAAAGCATCTTCTCAGATCACAATGGTATAAAATCAGAAGTCAATAATAGGAAGACCAAGGGGGGGGGAATATATATATATATGTATTTAGGGAAACTGACTAATACACTGCTCAAAAACTACTGAGTAACAGAAGAAACAAAATGTGAAAAAAAATTGCTGGAAATAAATGAGAATGAAGATACAATTTACCAAAGCCTGTAAGACACAGTGAAAGCACTACTCAGGGGTCAATTTATAGCAATAGATCCACACACCAAAAAAAAAAAAAAAAGAAAAGAATCAAAACCAATACTTTAGGCCAATACCTCCACAATTAGAAAAAGAGCAACAAAAGAAAGCTACAGTACCCAGAAGTAAGGAAATAATAAAGGTCAGAGGAGAAATAAATGAAGCAGAAAACAAAACAAAACAAAAAAAGCAAAGAAAATCAACAAAACAAGAAGCTGGTTCTTAGAAAGGATTAAAAAAATTGACAAACCACTGGCAAATCTAACAAAGGAAAGGAAAGAGAAATGGAAATAACATGAATAATAAATGAAAAAGGTAACATCACAACAGAACCAACTGAAATTAATAATAATAATAACTGAATATTATGAAGAACTGCACTCTAACAGATTTGAGAACTTAAAAGAGATGGACAAGCTTTTAGAAACACAAGACCTACCTAAACTATCCCAATCAGAGATAGAATATTTGAACAGAGCCGTAACAAAAGAAGAAATTGAAGAGGTCATAAAAATTCTCCCCACAAAAAAAAAATGTTCTGGCCCAGATGACTTCACCAGAGAATTCAACCAAGTGTTGAGGGAAGAGTTACTATATTACTCAAACTATTCCAGAACATAGAAATAGATGGAATACTCCCAAATTCATCTATGAAGCAAACATAACACTTATATCAAAACCAGGGAAAGATACCACTGAAAAGGAAAACTACAGACCTGTATTCCTCATTAATATAGATGCAAAAATTTTCAACAAAATCCTAGCCAACAGAGTCCAACACCATATCAAATAATAATAATAACATCATGACCAAGTAGGATTGATAACAGGTATGTAAGGATGGTTCAACATCAGATATACAATCAATGTAATCCAGCACATAAACAAAACAAAACAAAAGAATCGTATGATCATATCAATCGATGAAGAAAACACATTCAACAAAATCCAACACCCATTCCTGTTCAAAACTCTCAGCAAAATATGGATAGAAGGGAAAATCCTCAACATAATAAAGGGCATATATGCAAAACCAACAGCCAACATATTGTTAACAGAGAAAGACTCAAAGCATTCCCCTTGTGAACAGGAACAAGACAAGGATGCCCTCTACCACTACTTCTATTCAACATTTTATTGGAAGTCCTAGCCAGAGCAATAAGTCAAGAAAGAGAAATAAAAGACATCCAAATTGGCAAAGAAGAAGTAAAACTATCCCTATTTGCAGATGACATGATCCTATACATAGAAAATCCAAGAGACTTAGCAAAAACATTGCTAGAACTAATAGAAAGATTCAGCAAAGTGGCAGGATACAAGGTCAACATACAAAAATTAGTTGGATTCCTCTACATCAGTAAAGAGGCCTCTGAAAAGGAATACGGGAAACAATATGATTTACAATAAAAAGGAGCTATGATGCCATAGTGTCTATGACATTGACTGCTAACCAGAAGGCTGGTGGTTCAAACACACCAGCCACTCCGTGGAAGGAAGACTTGGAGAGGAAGCCTGGGAAATCTACTTCTGTAAAGATTTGTTGTTGTTGTTGTTGTTGTTATGTGCCGTTGAGTTAAACCCGACTCATAGCGACCCCTCCTTGGGTTTCCAAGGCAGTATCACTACAGAAGTAGGATTGCCCAACCTTCCTTCCGAGGAGTGGCTGGTGGGTTTGAACCACCAGCCGTCTGGTTAGCAGGCAAGTGTCTTAGCCACTATGCTACCAGAGCTCCCTCTGTAAAGATTTACTGCCTCAGAAACCCAAAGGTGGTCACTATGAGTCAGAATCTATTGTTGTTCTTAGGTGCCATCAAGTCATCTTCAACTCAGCAATCCTATCCACATCAGAACGAAACACCGACCGGTCCCACAACAGCTCCATGATACCTGCTATATCTGAGCCAATCGCCACAGTCACTGTGTCAATCCATCTCATTGAGGGCCTTCCCCTCTTTTGTCAACCCTCCACCTTACCAAACATGACATCCTTCTCCAGGGAATGGTCCCTTGTGACACCATGACCAAAGTAGGCAAGACAAAGTCTGGCCATTCTCGCTTCCAAGGAACATTCCATCTGCACTTTCTCCAGGACACATTTGTTAGTTCTGTTAGCAGCCCATAGTACTTTCAGCATTCTTTATCAGCACCACAACTCAAAATCATCAATTCTTCATTCTTCCCTATTCATTGTCCAGCTCTCACATGCATATGAGGTGATTGAAAATATCATAGCTTGTTGAGGTCACCTTAGTCCTCAAGGAGACATCTTTGCACTTGAAAGAGGTCTTTTGCAGCCAACTTGCCCAGTGCTATATGTCGTCTGATGCCCCAACTGCTGCTTCCATTGATGTAAATTGTAGAACCAAGCAATGTGAAGTCTTTGACAACCTCAATCTTTTCTCCATTTATTATGATGCTGCTTATAGGTCCAGTTGTGAGGATTTTTGTTTTCTTTATATTGAGATGCAATCCATACTGCAGACTGTAGTCTTGAATCTTCGTCACTAAGTGCCTCAAGTAATCCTCACTTTCAGCAAGCAAAGTTGTGTCGTCAGTGTATCACAGGTTGTTAATGATTCTTCCTCCAATCTTGATGCCACATTCTTCTTCATATAATCCAGCTTCTCAGATTATTTGCTCAGCATACAGATTGAATAACTATGGTGAAAGGACAAAACTCTGATGCACTCCCTTCTTGACTCTAAACCATGCAGTGTTCCATTGTTTCATTCAAACGACAGCCTCCTGGTCTATGTACAGGTTACTCATGAGTATAATCAATTGTTCTGGAATTACCATTCTTCTCAAAGTTATCCACAATTTGTTATGAACCACAAAATCAAATGCTTTTGCATAGTCAATAACACAAGTAAACATCTTTGCTTTGAGCCAAGATCCATTTGACATCAAAAATGGTATCCCTTGCTCCATGTCCTCTTCTGAATCTGGCTTGCACCTCTGGAAGTTCTCTGTCAATATACTGCTGCAACTCTTTTTGAATTATCATCAGTAAGATTTTACTTGTGTATGATATTAATGATACTGTTCAATAATTTCCACATTATCGAATGGTAAGATCACCTTTCTTTGGAATGGGTACAAATATGGATCTCTTCCAGTCAGTTGGCCAGGTAGCTGTCTTCCAAATCTCTTGGCATAACTGAGCAAGTGCCTCTAGTCAGCATCTGTTTGTTGAAACATCTCAATGGGTATTCCGTCAATTCCTGGGGCCTTATTCTTTGGCAGTTGTTTCAGTGCAACTTCAATTTCTTCCTTCAGTATTATTGGTTCTTGATCATATGTCACCTCCTGAAATGGATGTAGATCTAACAGTTCTTTTTGGTACAGTGACTCTGTGCATTTCTTTCATCTTCTTTTGATGCTTCCTGCGTCATTCAATATTTTGTGCATAGAATCTTTCAATATTGCAATGTTGTTGTTAAGTGCCACCGAGTCGTTTCCAACTCATAGCGACCCCATGCACAGTAGAA
>NW_006921772.1:5685824-5700531 GCF_000298275.1 Orycteropus afer afer
TGAGACAGACTAGGAAGAAGGAAGAGGCTGTCCACTTCTGAAAGAATTGGCCAGGGAAAACCTTATGAATAGCAAAGAAACACTGTTTGGTACCAATATTGCAATACAAGGTTTAAATTTTTTCCTCAGTTCTTTCAGCTTGAGAAATGCTGAGTGTGTTCTTTCCTTTTGGTTTTCTACAAGTCTTTGCACATTTCATGATAGTAATTGGCTTTGTCTGCTTGAGCTGCTCTTTGAGATCTTCTGTTCAGCTCTTTTATCTTGTCAGTTCTTCCATTTGCTTTGGCTACTCTCTGCTCAAGGGCAACCTTCAGAGTCTCTTTTGTCATCCATTTTGGTCTTTTCTTTTTTCATCTTTTTAATGACCTCTTGCTTTCTTCATGGATGATGTTCTTGATGTTATCTCACAATTCTTCTGTTTTTAAGTCATTGGTATTCAATGCATTGAATCTATTCTTTGGATGTTCTCTAAATTTAGGAGGGATATATTCAAGGTCATATTTTGGCTCTCGTGGACTTGTACTAATTGTCTTCAACTTCAAGTTGAACTTGCATATGAGCAGGTGATGGTCTGTTCCACAATCAGCTCCTGGCCTTTTTTACTGAAGATATAGAGCTTTTCTATCACCTCTTACCACAGATGTAGTCAATCTGATTCTTGTGTATTCCATCTGGTAAAGTCCATGTGTACAGCTGCCATTTGTGTTGTTGAAAAAAAAGGTATTTACAATGAATAAGTTTTTGGTTTTGCAAAATTCTATCATGCAATCTCCAGCATTGTTTCTGTCACCAAAGCCAAATTTTCCAACTACCAGTGATTCTTCTTTGTTTCTAACTTTTGCATTCCAGTCACCAGTGAAAATTAACACATCTTAATTGTACATTCAGTCAATTTCAGACTGCAGGAGTTGATAACAATCTTCAATTTCCTTATCTTTTGCTTTGGTGGTTGGTGCATATTTTGAGTAATAATCATATTAACTTGTCTTCCTTGTAAATGTATGGATATTATCCTATCACTGATAACATTGTACTTCAGGAAAGATCTTGAAATATCTTTTGTGATGATGAGTGTCATGCCATTCTTCTTCAAATTATCATTCTCTGCATAGTATATCGTATGGTTTTCTGACTCAAAATGGCCAAAACCAGTCCACTTCAGCTCACAAATGCCTAAGATATCAATCTATTAGAAAGATAAAAATACTTAGAAATAAATCTCACCAGGAACACAAAAGACCTATACAAAGAAAACTAGAAAACACTACTCCAAGAAACTACAAGGAGTCTACATAGACAGAAGAACTTACCTTGATCTTGGCTAGGGAAACTGAATATTGTGAAAATAACAATACCACCCAAAGCGATCTACACATTCAATGCAATCCTGTTCCAGATTCTATCAACATTTTTCAAGGTCATAGAACAACCAATCATTAATTTCATATGGAAAGGAAAGAGACCTTCACAGCACCTAAAAACAACAACATGATGAATGAAATAAGTCAATCTCAGAAGGACAAATATTGTATGAGTCCACTATTGTAAAAAGTCAAGGAAAGTTTATTAAGGGAAGGAAACTCACTTTGTTGGTTACCAGGGATGGGAGGGAAGAGAAGGTAAAAATCTCATATTATTTGGGATTCACATGTTGATTCAGGTGAGGGGAGCAATGTATCATAAGAGTCTGTGATCAGCATGGTGACATTGGGGAAGGAAAGATACCTAAATGTGCACAAAAGTTATAGACAATAGAGGCAAACACTATTACAGGCACAACACTGCATTCTCACTAGCACCAAATACCAGGCTACGGATTAAAGCATAGACAGGTGAGAAGAACAGGTGGGAGTAGGCTAATGGGAATACACCCAAAACCAAGGATAGATTTGGTTGAAGATAATCTTACATATGCACTTGTGCTACAAATTTAGCCACAAATATTACAGAAGCAACAGAAAACAGGGTTGGAGTAACTTTGCAGAGACAATCAAGCATTTTGTGAGAGAGAATCACTAGGCTTGGGGTGGTCAGGACCACAATCTCTGGGGACAACATGCTCAATTGGCACACATAATTTATGAACATTTTGTTCTAGAACCTAATTTGATGAGTAGCAACTTTGGTCTTAAAAGCTTTTGAGCAGCCATTTAAGATGCAACTATTGGTCTCCTCTCAGGTGGAGCAAAGAAGAATGAAGAAAATCAAGATCATTTGGAAAAAATTAGTCCAAAGATAAGATGGACCACAAGAATCTTAGCCTCCACCACCCTAGACCAGAAAAATTAGATGGTGTGCAGCTACTAATAGAAATGGATCAAATCTGGAGATCCTAAATAGAGTGGGAGGAAAAGCATGGAACAAAAGTCAAAAACACAAAGATGACCAGAATTGCTGGTCAGATGGAGACTGGTGGCCCCAAGTTACCCTTTGGGCATGGAAATGGATTCATTTATGTGACTGGTTCTCAGCCCAACAATAGGAAGACCCACATACAGAACACCTACCCCAGGTCAATGCACTGACCTACTATAGGGAGATGCACTCCTTGAATAAAGCAGCCATGGGACACCAGAGTGGTACCATTCACATAGATGGAAGGCTGGACAGATAGGAATGCATGAATGAGAGTGGCACAGGAAGGGAGTGGTCATAGGGAGAAGAGGGGAGGAGAGTGTTTTATGGTTGGGAATGGTAATTGGGGCCATGAGACCAGATGTGGACAAACTGTTGAAAGTAAAACAAGTTTGGTATATAAATTTGCACCCAAAGCACAATAAATTAACAAATAAAAGGGAAAATTAACAATAAGTAAGTAAAAGTAATATAGACATAAATAGCAACTCAAGTTTTCATTAAGTGGTAAGGAAAGCTAATTATTTTATCATTTGTCTTATCTTCTTTTCATTTTAAAAAAGTTGATGAAGTTATGATCTAAGTTGCATACTAAAAGTTTTATTAAAATACTTTTTAAAGCAATAATACAAGAATACTCATATCAGTTTTGAAATGTAAGCTGTTGCTCAAAGGAAAAGCATATATATTAATCTTATAACAAATTAAGGAGCTCTGGTAGCATAGTGCCTAAGACACTTGACTGCTAATCAGAAGGCTGGAGGATCAAACCCACCAGCCACTCCTTGGAAGGAAGGTTGGACAATCTACTTCCATAGTGACACTGCCTCAGAAACCAAAGGAAGGGTCGCTATGAGTTGTGTCCAACTCAAGGGCATATAACAACAATAATAGCAACAATAACAAATTTAAAAAAAAAAAAATACTAACTAAAGAGATGTGGATATTAAGCTTAATAATTATACCCAATATAACTCATTGAATATTTGGCTAATCTGCCTGTTTTAACATGAATCAGAAAAGCAAATGAAGCTCGAAGAATTCATTATATTCAGTAAATCCAAGAGATGTATTGTCTTCTTGACCAATCCACAATGCAAGTAGAAATTTAAGCTGGGGTTTAATCTTCATCTCAACACTGCTGTATTTTAGATGACTTTATTTTTACTGATTGCTTTATAGATTTTTGTCATTCGTTTACATACATGATGAAAATCATGCAATTAGAGAGTCTTTACACATGAATCAATTGATCAGAAAACAGACTTTTAATACATTCAAACTACTTGCAAGGAAAGAACTCAAATTTTTTTCAAATTAAGCTGTAAAAATTCTAGTAGAGTTACATCCCTCACATGCTGCTTTCCCCCCACATTCATTAATATTGGATGGAAAAGCAACATTTATTCCCAACCCAATTTTTCTGATTTGTATTACTCCTCCATTAATAAGAAAATATACTTCCAAAAAAGAGTCATTTTTTAACCTCTCTTTTGCCTTTAAACAAATAACTACATCTTATTATCTTATTATTAATATCATGTTTTCTTTTAGATATATATTTTAAAGATTTTTATTTCAAGATTTATATTTACCTTCTTCCTGCTTCCTTCTATTTATTCAATTCAAAATATTTATTGAGTATCTGTTATTCTTCATCTACTGATCTAGGTTCAAAGATATAATAAAAGGAAAAATAATATGTTTTTCATGTACTTCAAAGAATTGGATATACAATAAATATATAAATATAATAATAGGATTTAGAATAAAGTTGGTGATTCTCCTTTAAAAGTCTTTCTCTAATCCTGCACCCTGGACCTTCAACTAGTTTTAAAATTTAATGTGCAGCCTTCCAAACTTTTCTATGTATTTATGCAAACATACAATTTACAGATACCAAAATAGAACATTTTTCACTAAAATATAGTCATGCTATATATGCTTCTTAAACTTCTTTTTACTCTTGGCAGTGTTACTTAGAAGTTTTTCCATTCAGAGCAAATAGATCATATTTAACTACTGTGTAAATTTTTATGGAGATACCTTAGTTTATTTAAGCATTCTCCTTCATATTAACATTTAAGGTGTTGCTAGTTTTTCACTAATATAAGCAATGCTACAATGAATACTTTACACATATAAGTAGATATTTTTGTGAAGGGAACCTAACAGATAAATAGATGGGTAGAGAGATGGTTTCTGAAGTGAATTCCAAAATTGTACCTCTGTGTACAAATAATATGCCCATCTCATATTTTAATACATAATTTTTAAAAAATTGCACAAATATATACTGCTATCAATAACTTGGTTAAATTTTTGTGTCTAATTCTAACATCATCTCCATGATAATCACTTAAAATTTTTATGAGTGTGACAGATGACATATATCATTTTAATTTTTACTTCTGACTAGTGATTTAGAACATCTTTTTGTACACACATGTGCTATTTTTACTTTCTTTGTGAAATGTTAGTCTGTCCATTTCTAATAAAGTCAACTACCTTTTGTATACTGAAGTATGCATTGTTTATATATGATGAATATTAAACCATTGCTTACTATATATATCACCAATTATTTCATATATTACTAATAAGTCAAATTTTTTACATTCTTACTATTTTTGAAAATCTGCTTAGGGGAGATATTTTTAGTTCTGTCAGGACCCAGCCCCCAGAGGCAGGAAAGGAAGGGAGTGCCGGGGACCACAAAAGCAGCAGGTAGGAATTAGGTAAGGGAAGGGCAAAGAGGTTTCCAACAGCTAAGGGAGACAAACTTGTCGTCAGTTTGTCATCCTGTGGGGCTAGCACATTGCTGTGAGGCTTGAGGCTGTGCCACTGGTGTTTCAAACACCAGCAGGGCTGCACATGGTGCACAGGTTTCAACTCAGCTTACAGACTGAGACAGACTAGGAAGAAGGAAGAGGTTATTCACTCTCAAAGAACTGGCCATGGAAAACCTTATGAATAGCAGAGAAACACTGTCTGATACATTACTTTATGAATAGTCTGGAGACATTGCCCAACACAGTGCAGGAAGATGAGCCCCTTGGGTCAGCAGTCACTCAATATAGTACTGGGAAAGAGCTGCCTCATCAGAGTAGAACCAACCTTAATAATATGGATAAAGTAAATCTTTTGGGACTGCCATTTGCTGGCATGGTATGACTCAAATTGAGGAGAAACAGCTGCAAACATCCATTAATAATCGGAACATGGGATGTATGAAGTATGAATCTAGGAAAATTTGAAGTTGTCTAAAATGAAATAGAATGCATGCAGATTGATGTCCTAGGCATTAATGAGCTGAAATGGACTTGTTTTGGCCATTTTGAATCAGACAACCAAATGATCTACAATGCTGGGAATGACAACATGAAGAGGAATGGCATGGCATTCATCATCACAAAGGATGTTTCAAGATCTGTCCTGAAGTTCAATGCTGTCAGTGATAGGATAATATCCATACACCTACAAGGAAGACCTGTTAGTACTACCATTATTCAAATTTACACACCAAACACCAAGCCAAAGTTGAGGAAATTGAAAATTTTCATCAACTTCTGCAGTCTTAAACTGACTGAAAGTGCAATCAAGATGTGTTAATTATCACTGGTGGTTGGGATGCAAAAGTTGGAAACAAAGAAGAATCACCAGTAGTTGGAAAATTTGACCTTGGTGACAGAAATAAAGCTGGAGATTGCATGATAGAATTTTGCAAGACCAATGACGTATTCATTGTAAATACCTTTTTTCAAAAACACAAATGACAGCTATACACATGGCCATCACCAGATGGAATACCCAGGAATCAGATTGTCTACATCTGTGGCAAGAGGCAATAGAAAAGCTCAAAATCTTCAGCCAAAACAAGGTCAGGAGCTGATATGCAAGTTCAACTTGAAGTTGAGGACAATTAAAACAAGTCCACGAGAGCCATAATATGATCTTGAATACAAGATCAGTTGGATTCAGAAGAGGATGTGGAACGAGGGATATCACTGCTGATGTCAGATGGATCTTGGCTCAAAGCAAATAATACCAGAAAGATGCTTACTTGTGTGTTATTGACTTTGCAAAAACATTTGATTGTGTGGATTATAACAAAATGTGGATAACATTGAGAAGAATGGGAATTCCAGAATACTTAATTGTACTTATGAGGAACCTATACATAGACCTGGAGGCTGTCATTTGAAAAGAACAAGGGGACACTGCATGGTTTGAAATCAAGAAGGAAGTGAGTAAGGGTTGTATCCTTTCACCATATTTATTCAATCTATATGCTGAGCAAATAATCTGAGAAGCTGGACTATATGAAGAAGAATGTGGCATCAAGATTGGAGGAAGAATCATTAACAACCTGCGATACACTGATGACACAACTTTGCTTGCTGAAAGTAAGGATGACTTGAAGCACTTACTGATGAAGATTGAAGACTACAGTCTGCAGGATGGGTTATATCTCAACATAAAGAAAACAAAAATCCTCACAACTGGACCTTTAAGCAGCATCATAATAAATGGAGAAAAGATTGAAGTTGTCAAAGACTTCACATTGCTTGGTTCTGCAATCAATGCCAATGAAAGCAGCAGTCAAGACATCAGATGATGTATGTTGTTGTGTTGTTATGTGCCATTGAGTCGGACCCGACTCATAGCGACCCCTCTTTGGGTTTCCAAGGCAGTATCACTATGGAAGTAGATTGCCCCATCTTCCTCCAAGGAGTGGCTGGTAGGTTTGAACTGCCAGCCTTCTGGTTATCAGTCAAGTGCCTCAGGCACTATGCTACCAGAGCTCCCATTTAGATGACATATGTTGTTGTTGTTATGTGCCGTCGAGTTGGACCCGACCCATAGCAGTATCACTACAGAAGTAGATTGCCCCATCAGATGATATATATCACTGGGCAAATCAACTGCAAAGGACCTCTTTGAAGTGCTGAAGAGCAAAGATATCTCCTTGAGGACTAAGGTGTGCCTGACACAAGCCATGATATTTTCAATCGCCTCATATGAGTGTGAGAGCTGAACAATGAGTAAAGGAGACTGAAGAAGAGTTGATGCTTTTGAGTTGTGTTGGCTAAGATTGCTGAAAGTACCATGGACTGCTAAAAGAACTAACAAATCTGTCCTGGAGGAAGTGCATCTGGAATGCTCCTTGGAAGTGAGAATGGCCAGACTTTGTCTCAACTACTTTGGTCTTGTTGTCAGAAAGGACCATTCCCTGGAGAAGGATGTCATGCTTGGTAAGGTGGAGGGTCGACGAAACAGGGGAAGGCCCTCAATGAGATGGATTAACACAGTGGCTGTGTCAATGGGCTCACGTATAGCAAGGATCATGGAGCTGGTGCACGAGTGGGTGGTGTTTCATTCTGCTGTGCATAGGGTCACTAGGAGTTGCTGACCACTCGACGACACCTAACAACAATAACATCATAAATTTAGATTAATATATTTCTCTTAATATTTCTCAGATAGTAAGCTTTATATTTTCAAATATTTATTGACTTGGCTGAAACCAGAACAATGAGAAAGAAGTTTTGTTCTTGTCAACCCACTGGTTTCAAACCCACCCCTTTTAGTGTGTGTGGTGTATTTTTCTTCTTAGGTCTTGGTGACAACATTCTATAAATGACATTCGTGTATTTCTTTTTTATTCACTTGTATCTTCTTGCAGGTAACAGCGATAAAAAAATGAAGAAATACCTCTCATGAGGTATTAATTCTCAATTCTAGGAAAATGAGATAGACAAATAGACACAGATAAAAACAGATCTCAGATTATGATATAGAGTACAAATACTTCTGAAGCAGGGCAAGGATGAAGGGTGGAAAGGCTACTCTTTGATGCAGAGTGTTTAGGAATGAGTTTCTTTGAGAAGTGCCATTTAAGCAGAGACTTGAATGATGCAATAGAGTGTGTCATAGGAATGCTCCGTGTTACAGCAATAATTCAAATAATGTTTTTCTTATGGGGTCCACAGAGAATTGTATAAGATGCCAAATGTTCCTCCTACCAGCTTCTGCCCAACGCATGTATCTGGGCAAATTTTATCCCAGCTCTTCTCTGCAGCATTCTTTAAAAGTAGCGGAGACTGACTACTTTCTATGATATCTGCTTGTCTATGAACATTTGCCCTACCAGATGGTATAAAATCAGACTATTTCCCCTTCTAGGATTTGTTTTTCTCTTCAACAGGGGAAACTCTAAACACTTATATTCTGATGTTTACATTTTGTAAACATTTCTCTACATTTCTAAAGAGAATGTATTACTATTTAATCCTCTTAATTCCTCTCATCAAAATCGCTTCTGTAGTTTGAAAACAAGT
Organism: Orycteropus afer afer; assembly: GCF_000298275.1. Classification (NCBI taxonomy): domain Eukaryota; kingdom Metazoa; phylum Chordata; class Mammalia; order Tubulidentata; family Orycteropodidae; genus Orycteropus; species Orycteropus afer. The sequence continues at coordinate 5,694,521 of NW_006921772.1, forward strand.
AATGACTGTTGATAGATAAGAACAAGTCTGGTTTCATCTTAGTCTGAGTCCTGTAAGGATATATTGAATATTTCTGCTTTAGAATTTAACAATACTTTTCACCTTTTTTTTTTTTTTTTCTTTTTCTTTCTTTCTTGGCTTTGAGTGTTACCTGAAATTATTAGACTATTGGAACAATGGAATTTAATAGCCAATTACATGAGTTTTCCTAAGTTGTATAAACAGAAATAGTCATGATACATTTACATTCTTGGAAAATTCTATTTTTCTATTAGAATAAAATTTGTTTATTTAAAGGCTTCCATTTTGAATTCTATTTTGTCTGATGTAATTATTACTTTTCATCTTTTATTTTTGTTTATTGGTGTTTCTTTCTTCCTTTCTTTTTACCTGTCTCTATTTTCAGCTTCTTTTACATCATTTTCCTGCAAATAGCACACAAGTACATTATTTTACTTTATTTTATCTTCATGAAATTTGAGCATCTCAGACTTCTTATTAATGTTTGCTCAGACTCTTATTAATGTTTGTTAAAATACTCTCATTCACTGTTGTCATAAGTCATAATTTTGACTACATTTTTTTTTTTAATTTGTTCTATTATTTTGCTACAGCTTTGTAATACTAAGAGTTAGATCTTTTTGTAATTGTTGATTAAAATAGTGAGCCCCAGAATTGTGGGTGGGGTTGTTAACCATGATCTAAAGAAAGGAAGCTCACTGCAGAATGGAACCACATTTGCTCTCAAGATTTAGTTGCCTGATTTCTTCCATTTATCCTCTGTCTTGAATTTCTTTTATTATCAGAGAGTTCGCTCAATTAATTTTCCCAGAAAGAATACACAGGAAGAAATTTTGTCTGAATTCTTCTGTATTTGAAGAGGATTTTATTATTTTCTTATACTGGACTGAAAGTCTGGTTAAGTGTAGAACTCTAGATTAAAATTTACTTTCCTTCAGATATGTGAGAAATTGGTCAATTTTCTCCTAGGCATAGTTGCTAATGCATTGATTCTGATTATAGTATTTATGATCATTATTATAATTTCTTAGTAGGTAATGGCTAACCTATTTCTGTAACTAGGCGGTAACCATATTGGCAATGAAGCTATGACAGTTAAAATGAAAAAATGCTATTTACAGGGTGTGAGAGGAGAGAGTGAAAGTAATTGTACACTATACAATTCTTTTATTAGCTAGTATATTGAGTTCAAGGGAAATGAAAGATAGGAACAGAGGGCAAGAAGAAAATGAAAATGGGAGGTTGCTATACACTGATTTCACATAGTTTACTATCCACAGTTCTCATAGTCCTTTCTCTCTATTTCTCTCACTCTCTCTCTCTCTCTCTCTCTTTTCCAAGCACAAGATAAAGCAGAACAAGTAGGACACCCCCCCCCCGACACACACACATCTGTTACAGATAATTGGTTTATGCAATCATGAGTGCTGGTTAAGCAGTCTTTCTAAATCTTTGCCTCTTTATCAGATGCTGGAACTTGAAGTCTACAGAAAAGCAATCAGGAAAGGAAGATCTCAAGCAAATTGGACCCCATGAGCCTGAGCTGCAACCCCATAAGGATGGATTGAAATCCAAGTCATTCTTGTTTATAGTGACCTTGGTGACAAAGATATCCTGCCAAAACCTTTATTGAAGTGCTAGAGACACACACTTGGCTCAGGAGTCAGGAAAATTTAAGTAAAAACTAGGGCAGGTAGAGAAATTGCAGGCCCAGATGTTACTTCAAGCCAATGCAGTGTGTTATTAGATCAGCATCAATGTGTGTCAGCTACAAAATGGCCACATTCTCCCTCTGTCCTCCAAATCTTGTACAAATTTCTTTTGTGGCCCATCCTGATTCAAAACGTACAAGAAAGGGAATTCTGAGAAATACAGTTTAGTCTAGTTAAGTGAAACATTACAAAGACATCAACCTCCAAAACATGATTAAACATTGTTTTAATCTGAAATTTTATTCAGTAAAGCTAGAAAAAAAATTTCATTTGTTCTCCTAGGAACTTCTGGTGGCCATCAGTATGATCTCACAACCTGTCTAATAAACCAAAAAAACCAAACCCAGTGCAATTGAGTTGATTCTGCCTCATAGTGACCCCCATAGAATTTTCAAGGTTGTAAATTTTTATGGAAGTAGATTGACTCATCTTCTTCCTGAAGAGTGGTTGGTGGGTTTGAACTATTGACCTTTTGGTTGGCAGCCAAGTGCCTTACCCACTGTACCACCAGAGTTCCTTTCACATGTCTAATAGATATGCTAAAATGCACCTCAAAGGTCTTGAATGAAGGATTTCTTGCATAGATTTATTTAGTATTAACTGTTTAATGTCAGCCGAAGGGAATCCATTTTCTTTTTACAATCCTACTTTCCTAAGAGTAATTTTTGAATTATAAAGCTCCTGTTAGTTCATGAGCAAAACCATAATGGTCATATATAAGAAAATTTTCATTTTTTATTTGCTGCCACAGAAGTGTCACTCTTGATTTGCCTGAAAGTGGCATCACACTATTATTAGATAATTTTTAAATCACTTTAATTATAATATGTTTAGTCAAGATACTAGATCTGATTTTTCCTGCTCTGATAGTGTCATAAGCACCAAGATTTTATAAAGGCATTAATAATCAAACTCACAGCTGGGTCTTGTCAACACAATCAAAGACTAATGAAAGTGAATTAGAGCTGAAAGCAATGGTTGGAACAGATCTAAAATCATTTTGCTACTGCTCATATAGCCAAAGCCATTACATGGTGCTTCAAATGCATCATCCAAAATGGAAAGGAAATGAGATTCAGCTGGTCTACAAAGACACAGGGGACATGAAGAAAGCCGTGAAATCACTCAGAAGATCCTCTGTAACAGAAATTGTAAGCCATTCTTTATTAAAACAAAGGATGTGGGAAAGATATTGCCAAAATGTTGTTTTGTTTTGCTTTTCCATTTTGGATATATTTGTTGTTTGTTTTTTTGGCACTTAAGGTAAAATAATTTATTAAATTCAGAAAAGATAAATCAAGATTTAGAAGAAATTGTTACTGTGAAGTAAGTTTGGGTATATCACAAATGAATAATTTTTTTAGATTTATTTTAGCAATTATATGATATTCCTATTTTATATATGCACTAATATATGTATACACACAACAGATTTATTGACTTATCACCCACATACCATACAAATGACCAATATAAAATTTACAATGTAATGATTTTTAACATATTCACAAAGTTGTGAACTCTCATCACCATAAGTTTTAGAATATTTCCATTACCCCAAAAGAAACACCACAACAATTTTTCATCCACTCACTGCCTTAACCAACCACAATCTACTTCTTACCTCTCTCTCTCTCTCTTTTTATTTTTTTCCCTTGTCCCTATCCCTGCTCTGCATTTTATACCCAATTCCCATCCCCTGGTCATACAATTACAGAGAAAAATCAGCAGTATCATTGCCTTATTAATTATTTACTTATGGAAGGAATTTCCTTACACTCCCTTCTCATTTTTTCTTTTTCTAATTTTTCCTGTGATTTGGGTGAAAGGTTACAGAGAAAATGCACTTTCCATACAGCAGCTCTATACACTTTGTCTCATGACATTGACTGCAATTTCCCACAATGCCAACAGCTCCCCTACCACTTCCTCCCCATAGATACCTCTTCCCTGTGTCCTTCCCTCCCATGTACTCCTGCCCCCCAAGCTGTCTTCCTGTACATACACAGCCCTTCTATTCTCCCACAATTAATCTCTCCAAGGAATGTATCTACCTAATGTAAATGTTCAGCTTATATGTCTGTTTGTTGTTTAGCTTGAAGCCACAGGAGTGGGATCAATTCTGCACCTGAAAGGCAGCTAGGGACCATAGTCTCAGTGGGTCCATCAGGCTCTATTAGACAAGCTAGCAAACCTGGTCCCATTTTTTTTTTTTTTTTAATGATTTTGAATTTTGTTCCACATTGTTCTCCCACTCTATCCAGTATCTCCTACATAGATCCCCCTCTGAGTGGTTGACAGTGATAGCTGACATCATCTCGTTCTTCTGGTCTCAGAGGTGTATAGGCTGAGGATCCCATTGTGTACCAGTCCCTTGGACTAATTGTTTCCATGAGTCTTTGGTTTTCTTCATTATTTTTTGCTCTGGACAAGGAGAGACCCATCATTGCATCTAGATGGTTGCTTGCAAGCTTTTAAGATCCCAGTTTCTTCTCACCAAAGTAGGATGTGGAACAATGTTATGCCAATAGAGCTTGATGTCCACTGTGACTACGGTCCTGAGCCCACAGGTCCAAATACTCACTCCCTCTGGGTAGCTGGCTGTGGTCAAGAAGTGACTGAAACCTTGTCCCTTCTCAGCTCTACTATTGTTGCTGTTGTTGTTAGGTGCTGTCAAGTCATGTCCAACTCATAGTGATGCTATGCACAGCAGAATGAAACACAGTCTGGTCCCGCACCAGCTCCACAATCCTTCCTTGCTATACTTGAACCCATCGTTGCAGCCACTGTGTCAATCAGTCTCATTGAGGGCCTTCTCCTCTTTCGTGGACCGTCCTCCTTACCAAGCATGACATCCTTCTCCAGGGAATGGTCCCTTCTGATAACATGACCAAAATAGGTGAGACAAAGTCTGGCCATTCTTGCTTCCAAGGAGCATTTCAGCTGCACTTCCTCCAGGACAGATCTGTTAGTTCTTTTAACAGTCCACAGTACATTCAGGATTCTTCACCAGCACCATGACTCAAAAGCATCAACTTTTCTTTGGTCTTCCTTATTCATTGTCCAGCTCTCACATGCATACGAAGCTACGGAAAATATCATGGCTTGTGTCAGGTGCTCCTTAGTCCTCAAGGAGACATCCTTGCTTCTCAGCACTTGAAAGAGGTCCATTGGAGCCAATTTGCTCAGTGCTATACATCCTTTAATGTCCTGAGTGCTGCTTCTATTGGCATCAATTTTAGAACCAAGCAATATGAAGTCTTTGACAACTTCAATCTTTTCTCCATTTATCACAATGCTGCTTACAGGTCCAGTTGTGAGGATTTTTGTTTTCTTTATATTGAGATGTAATCCATACTACAGACTGTAGTCTTCAAACTTCATCAGTAAGTGACTCAAGTCATCCTCACTCTCAGCAAGCAAAGTTGGTTGTGTCACCAGCATATCTCAGGTTGTTAATGATTCTTCCTCCAATTTTGATGCCACGTTCTTCTTCATATAATCCAGCGTCTCAGATTATTTGCTTGGCATACAGATTGAATAAGTATGGGGAAAGGATGCAATTCTGATGCACCCCCTTCTTGATTTTAAACCAAGTGTCCCCTTATTCTGTTCAAACAACAGCTTCCTGGTCAATGTACAGGCTCCTCATGAGCACAATCAAGTGTTCTGGAATTCACTTTCTTCTTAATGTCATCTACAATTTGTTATGACCTACACAATCAAATGCTTTTGTATAGTCAATAAAACACAAGTAAACATCTTTTTGGTATTCTTTGCTTTAAGCCAGGATCCATCTGACAACAGCTATGATATCCCTTGTTCCACATCCTCTTCTGAATCCAGCTTGGCCTTCTGGAAGTTCTTTGTCAGTATACTGCTGCAACAATTTTTGAATTATCTTCAGTAAGATCTTACTTGAGTGCAATATTAATGATATTGTTCAATAATTTCCACATTCTGTGGGATCATCTTTCTTTGGAGTGGGTACAAATATGGATCTCTTCCAGTCTGTTGGCTGGGTAGTTGTTTTCCAAATCTCTTGGCATAACTGAGTGAGTGCCTCCAGTGGGGCATCTGTTTGTTGAAACATCTCAACGGATATTCCTTCAATTCCTGGAGCCTTATTCTTTGCCAATTCCTTCAGTGCAGCTTCAACTCCTTCTTTCAGTACCATTGGTTCTTGATCATATGGCACCTCCTGAAATGGATGAAGATTGACCAGTTCTTTTTGGTACAGTGACTTTGTGTATTCCTTCCATCATTTTTTTTTTTTTT